>NW_019154090.1:575980-806860 GCF_002288905.1 Enhydra lutris kenyoni | reverse complement strand
CCTTGCTGCGCTACGGCCCACCCTGCCTGCAATGGCTTTGCTACCGGCCCTAGGGCAGGGTTGCCTTCCTGCCCCCACCGCCCACTGTCAGCCCCCTGCCCCCATCAGCCCTCCTCCCCCCTCACTGTCAGCCCCCCTGTCCCCTCATTGTTAGCCCCTCCTGTCCCCCACTGTCAGCCCCCCTGCCCCCCTCCCAATGTCAGCAATGATCGTACCGAGCCTGGTTCCTCACTTTATTCGTCACAAACTTGTTTTAAAGGGCTGCTGCCTGTGAGCAGATGGGAGACGGGAGCTGCCAGGAAAAGCATGTTAGGGATGAGAAAGGGTTTAGGGCCTGAGGGGGCGGAAGAGTCAGGTTTGCCCCAGGAAGCAGGGAGTAGGTCTGGGCTCCTAGGCAGGGGCAGTGGGGGCGGCGGGAGTGGGGTTGACCAGGGCCGCCACTCCCACACCCCGTCCAGGCTTTCTCTGCATCCTTTCCACATCAGAGCCTGTTCTGCCCACCTGGGAGCTCCAGCTTCCCTGGGTACAGCCCTCCCCTGTGTCCCCTAACTGTTGGGCTTCGGGGCACTGGGACCCCTGGGCTCGAGCTGGTTGGTGGAGACTGTGTGGCCATGACCAGGTCTGAGGGAAGCTTGCCCCACGTGGCCGGTGGCTTTGATCTAGGCCTGGGGTAAGTGCAGGTTACCTGGGACCCCTGGCCAGTGGTGGGAGCAGCCCATGCATACTAGCCACGCAGAGGTGCCCCAGGCAGGCCCAGGGAGGTGGGCTGGTCCTGAGGCAGAGCGGGGGCACCAGGGAGGGCGGTGGGACGGCTGGTCGGGTCACCCAAGCAGCCTGGTGGGTCTGACACAACAGGTGCAGGTGTTCAGAACTGCGACCCTTCCCCCGAGGTCCCTGGTGTCTGGGTCACGTGGCCTCCAGGGCTGCAATTCCAATGGGAAAACTGAGCCTACACTGTGTGGCTTCACCCTCCAGCCTAGTCCCACCGGGACACTGAGGCTGAGGGAGGTGACATAGGTGAGCTCAGGCCAGCCCCTTCTGCAGTGCCTCGGGAAGGACACAAGCCCGGTTGTCCCCAATCCTCATGGCTTAAGGGCTAGAGCTGTCCACTGACCTGCTGAGACCTTCTGCTCTGGCCCGGCCGGTGGATGTCTCGTGCCCCCTCTGCTCCAGGGTTCAGAGCAGAATGTCCAGGGAAACTGCTCCAGGGGCCAGCCCGTCACTAGACACTAGTCAACCCTGTCCCTGGGAGCCTGGTGTCATCCCTGAGAGAGGGGGGTGCCCTCCCCTCTGGGGGAGCACTGACTGCATAGTTCAGAGCCCCTGGAACCTACCACCTTCAGAGGCTGGCACTGGCATCTGGCCCAGGAACTTGGAGCTGACCCACAGCATCGCCTCCCCCTTCTCCCTGCCTCCCTCCTCCCCCAGGTCCTGGAGCCAGCAGTAGCCCTCTATGGCCTTGGGAGAGGTGTCCGTGCTCCAGCCCCTCCCGCTCTGTCCTGAGAGTCACTGCCCACCCCTGTGGAGCGGAGCAAGGCCCCTACCCCTGGGGGCCCCATTACACAGTCCTGCTGCCACACTGGCCCCTTCCAGAAAGCAGCAGCCCCCTGGCCACTCCCCCACCTGGTGCATCCAGTGGGGCAGGACTGGGCCTGCCCATGTCACCCAGCTGTTGTAGGCAAAGGCCACTGCTCTCCCAAGGCGGGGCCTAGGGATCAGGAGCCCTGAGGCAGGCTGGCTGGGCACATTCCAGGACTGGCTTCCGTGAGCCCCACTGCCACCGCAGAACTGGTCAGGGCTGGGATTTGTGCTATGGGGCTGGAGGACAGGGCCAAGTGCTGGTGCTGGGGCCCAGAGCCAAGCTGCTGGGCAGCTGGCAGCGGTCCCACACAGGGGCGCGGTGGACCCCTCTCTCTGTGTGGCCACACTGTGGGCCAGGACACCAGCGGTGCCCTGTCCGGGGGTGGGGGGCAGGACCACATAGATGGGCAGATCCTGGGCCAGCCGCGCCCCCTCTCAGGGCAGGAGGAAGAGGAGGAGGGGGCCAGGGCTACCCCAGCGGCAAGACCGGCCTTCCCCGGGATGGGCTCTGAGGAGCTGCGGCTGGCCTCCTTCTGTGAATGGCCACTGACCGCCATGGTGAGGCCTGAGTGGCTGGCCGCTGCAGGCTTCTTCTACACTGGTGAGTTCTGGGGGCGCCACTGGGGACCCTGGGGCCTGGAGCCCCTCCCCCTATAGCAGGGCGGGGCTGGGCCTGACACAGAGGGGGCAGGGGTCCCGTGGCCTTTCCACACTCGTCCCCTGCCTCAAAGTCTCCCCTTGGGTGGCCGGTGCACAGGGGGAGTTTGGCTGGAAAGCGTGTGGGGCGTCCACGGGGCCCTGGGGTCCAGGGTCAGGCCTGTAGCACCCCCAACCCGTGGACCCTGTGCATCCCCAGGGTGAGGGCTGCGGGGGCAGAGACAGGAGGCACCTGGCACGCTCTCCTCTCCCTCACTGGGACATCCATCCAGGCCGTGCCCCCGCCCCTAACTGTCTGCCTGCAGACCTTCCATTCCCCTGAATGAAAGTCTGCACCACTGCCCAGGCACTACTATCCCCACTTCGCCTCTGAGAAAGTGGGGTGCTTGTGAAATCCAAGAATAAGGGCAAAGAGGGGGCAGAGAACCTGGGTGCCCCCAGGGCTCATAAGTGACCCCAGATAGCCCTTGGCACATAGGGGAAGGCCACCTGGGAGCCCCCACAGCCCTAGGGGGGCACACCTGGCTGAGTGGGTGGGTACCAAGAGATCGGGGGTGGGCAGGGCCAGCATCCGTGCTCCGCCTAGGCCAGCAAGACAAAGTGAGGTGCTTCTTCTGCTGCGGGGGTCTGCAGAGCTGGGAGCAAGGGGATGACCCCTGGACAGAGCACGCCGAGTGGTTCCCCAGGTGAGGACCCTGCAGGCCGCTCCTAGGGCTGGGCACGGGCCAGCTTCCCCTTCCAGGGGCGGGGGCGGGAGTGCCGCATTCTGGGGATGGGGGCATCTGAGGACAGCATGTTTGCTGTTCCTTCCCTGACGCTCCACAGAAGTTGTCTCCAAAACAGCCTTCCCAGCAAGGGCCTCACCCTCCGTGACCCCCAGCTGCCCGCTGCAGGGCCCTGTGGGGGCACAAGGCTGGCTAGAGGGGCTCTCCTGCAGCCCAAGCCATGCCACGGGGCCTCCCAACCCGCTTCCTTCAGGTGTGAGTTCCTGCTCCAGACGAGGGGACGGGACTTTGTCTGCAGCGTGGAGGAGGCCCGTTGCCACCCGCTCGGCTCCTGGGTGAGTCCTGCCTCTCCTTGGGACTTGGGGGAAGGGTCCCTCGCCCTCCCCCCACTCCTCTGTCTACTCTAGCCTCGGATGTTCTCTGACTCCTTTCAGGACCGACTGGAAGAGCCAGAAGACGGGCCCCTGCCATCCCCTCAGGTGAGCCTTGGTGCCTGCCCCGTGCTCTGCTCCCCAGGCGCCTTGGGCCCGCCCCGTGGTGAAGGCGAGCAGTGCAGGGAGAGTGAGGCTACTCGGCCAGCTGTCAGGGGCCTACCTGGGCTCCCTCTGGGTGCAGGGGGCTGCGTGCGGGGGCACTGTGTCTGGGGCTGCAGGGGAGAGGAAGCAGTCCCCTGCTACCACTGAGCAACCCACCGTGAGCATCGCCAACCCCAGGGCCGGCACTGGGAGCGTGGAGAGGAGATGCAGGTGTACCAGGTGCCCCCCTGCCCCCCCGCGGTGGCTGTAGCTGTGAGCCCACAGGGGGCAGCGGCTGCTGTCTACACTGAGCCAAGAACTGCAGGGTGAGGGCCCGAGGGGCTCCGGGGTTCAGACCCCGGCTCTTCTAAGTCTGTTGCAAGTGACTTCTGCCCTGAGCCTCATCGCCCCGAGCCCTGAGACGGGGACAGTGCCAACCGTCGGGAACTGAGCCGGGCTACATGATGCTCTAGGAGCAGCACCCAGCCCCTGGCAGGGTTCTGTCCCCAGTGGCCTCGGCAATGAGTTTTGACTGTCTTTTCCGTGTCATGGTGCGTCTGAATCATGGGGAACGTCCCTCCCTGGAACATAGATAACGCGGCTGCAATCGCCTCAAAGGCCCCTGGGGAGCAGCCACAGTAGCAAGCCACCGCCTCTGCCATGACCCTGAGCACCGCCCCCTGACCCCAGCCCTCCTCTCCTCGGTCCAGCGCCCCTCTCCCTGTCTTGCAGGTGCCGGGGACAGCCAGGAGCGGTCCGCACGGTGCGGGGGCCAGCAGTGCAGGCCGCGCTGGGCACGGGCTTTGGGCCGGGCTGCATGAGGAACCTGCTGCAGTGGAAGTATGGCTGGGCAGGGCCGGCTGACCTCTCCGCATCCTGGCTGGTGGCAGACCTGCTCCAGAAAGACGATGGGGCCAGGGGGCCGGGGACCAAAGGTACATCCCCGCCCCAGCCTCTCCCTGCTCATCCCTTCTGGGCGCAGCCCCCAGGGCCGGGTACATGCTCCCACAGCCACAGTGCAGGGTCTGCAGGGACACGTGGCGTGGGCTCTGGGGTTTACGGCATGGCGGGGGGTGGGCAGGAGGAGGGCTGTGGGGCTGGGCGGGCTCCTGCCAGAGCCTCTGGGTGGGGTTTCACATCCCCTGGGGAGCCTCTGTTCCGTTCCTCACCACCTACAGCTCCTGTCCACACTGGTCCCGAGCTGCCCACGCCCAGAAGAGAAGCCCAGTCAGAGGGTGCCAGGGAGCCAGGTAAGTGTGGGGCCCACCTGGGGGGAGGGCCAGCTGCCCTGCCTCCTGGGGGAGGGGGCCCTCCTCCATTGGCCCAGGACAGATGGCAGAGGTCTGGGGTGGACACGGGGTCCTCCGGGGCACGGGGGAGCGCAGGCCCAGAGGGCACCACTGGGTTCTCGAACCCCAGGAGCCGGGGATGTGGGAGAGGAGCTGCGGCGCCTACAGGAGGAGAGAACCTGCAAAGTCTGCCTGGACCGTGCCGTGGGCACTGTCTTCGTGCCCTGCGGCCAGGGGTCTGTGCCGAATGTGCACCCGCCCTGCAGCTGTGCCCCGTCTGCAGGGCCCCCATCCGCAGCTGCGTGCGCACCTTCCTGTCCTAGACCAGGTGAGTGGCCACGCCGCTGCCTACTGGCAGAGCCCAGCCTGGCCCGCCTTGGGCACGTCCTTCCCCGTGTGGGCCTCACAGATGTCTGGACGGGCCTGGATGGTGACCCCCCCCCCCGCCACCGGGGCACCTTATCTCACATGATCTTAACTCCAGGGAGGGCCAGCCTGGCTGGATGGCGGGAGGGAGCACGTCGGATTTCATCCAGCTCCCCGGCCCTGGCAGGTGTGGCCAATCAGCCCACTACCTTCCCCTGACGCTCAGATCCTTGCCCTGGGTCCTCAATACAGCACCCTGGCTGGCCACCACCGCTCTGCTGGGGCACCTTAACCGTACCAGCCAGGCCCAGCTCTGCCTCGATGTCCCCAGTGATTGGGGGGGATAAGGCCGCCTGTCCAGCTGGGTGTGTGGGCCGCAGCTGGGCCCAGGGGAAGGAGCTCCAGCGGTGCACTGCCGTGAGGAGGGGTGCCCAGGCGGGAGTGCGTGACGGGTGTGGGAGGGGAGCGTGAACCTTTGATTTTTACAGCTGGCAGAAAGCTTGGCCTCCTGGTTGTCAAGGGATTCTGTGCCCCTCCCCCATCTCTCCTAGCACCTGCGGGGAGGCTCCAGTGGCTGGGGAGGGAGGGCCTGCAGGCTGAGGTCCCTGGTCCATGGACAAGCCAACAGGGCATAGCCCATTCGTCCTTCCTCCTCTCCCAGGTGCTTCAGGTGCTGGCTGCCACGCCGGTGCCCTGCCCATCTCCGCCTATCCCTCGGGCCACAGGGCAGGCCTGCTGAGGACAGCTGAGCTGGCAACCAGAACGGGCCATCCCCAGTCCCCAGCCGCCCCAGTCCCCAGCCGCAGACCAGGGTAGAAGGGAGCTGCAGACGTCATGGCGAAGGGGTTGGGTCTAAAGCTGGGTTTTCTGATGCTCGGGTGCTTTTGGAGATTCACAGTAAAGTGGTGGGTTTTCCCTGGACCGCGCTCAGCAGCCTCTCTTCCAGATGTGCCAGCCCCACCCCACCCGCTCACCAGCAGGGCGGCGGCCAGACATCTCCCGGCATGTCCCCCCACATGCCTCCTCGTGCCTGGCGGGGCCCCTTCCGTCCCCTCTCCTCTCCCTCATTCTGTTCTTCTCAGCGTTGTGATGACTTCTAAAGCCACCTAGCCTCAGGTCACTTCTGAGACTGAGCTTGTAAATGTCCACCAAATCCTGCCTCTCGGGGAAGGAGGTCTACGGGGCAGTGTCCTACTTTCTACGTGGGGGCACTTTGGGGATGCCCGGGGCAGTCTGCTCTCATCCTCTGCCCAGGCTGGGTGGCCTGAGCGAGGGCTCTCCTGTTACAGAGATGGGACGCTTGCCACCCCTGACGGCCCTTGGCTGAGATGGGCTTTCACCTGTAGGACGGAAAGGGTGTGGCTGCCGAGAGGGCGGGGGACCCTAGGGGAGGGCCACAGGGGTTGCCTCGAGGGCAGGATCGTGTCTGAGGGCCTCGGTGGGATGGGAGAAGGGGAAGCGAAGCGCAGCTCCACGATGACAAGGACCCCAGTTCTTGGACCCCAAGTTTCAGGATTGTATGTGGGACCTGGCAAGGGCTGCTTGAGAGGAAGTGGGCAGCGCCCAGTTACCCCCATCCTGAGCCTGGGGGCATGCAGGGTCCTGGACACTGCTTTTTAAGAGGAAAGAAGTCTGATTCTCCAAAGAAACCAACACCCCAAACTTCCTGCCGCAGTAAGACCCTTCGAGAAGACGTCGCCCTCCTGCGAGGAGGTCTCTCCAGCAGCCCCAGCACAAAACCATCTTAGACCCAAGTCCGTGGACTCTGCCGGGCTTGCAGCTCCAGCGGGCGGGGGCCACGCCCCAGAGCCTCGGCTCTTCCACACCCAGCAGAGCCGGCACGGAGCTGATCTCGGGGAGCAAGGAATAGGTGGACGGACGGACGATAGACAGACGGACAGATAGGCAGACGGATGCCTGGTGAGGCTTCCACAAGGAGAGAAGCCTCGCAGCTATGCTAAACCAACTGGCCAGGCCCAGCCAGGGGCGGGCTCTGCTGGCCAAGCTTACTAGTGCGCCTGCTCGAACAAGAGGCTGGAAGGCTTCTCCTTGACGTGGTGGAGAGGAAGTGGGTCAGATCCACCAATGAAATCCACTGAAAGAAAATAAGACCCAAACAATGGAAAAGATGGCAGAACAGAGAGCACGCCCAACCACAAACCTCTGTGTGCTGATGGCAGAGGCAGGGCGAGCCTGGGGGGCCCCAAGGGGAGGGCAGGCACCGCCCCAGGCCCACCCCAGGCCCGGCCCAGGCCTGGCCACGTCCCTCTGGAGGATGGACAGTGTGACTCCCCAAGCAGAACGCTCCGGTGGACACTGACGAGCTCAGCAGGGGGAGGCAGCCTGCGGGGCCGGTCTGGGTCCGCAGGGCTGCGTGGCACCTCACTGTGGCCCAACCACTGCCCCCCGTCACGTCTATGAACATCAGCCACCTGCCCCTTGAAGCTGTGTCTGTGCAGCTGGCGCATGGCTGGGCTTGCTGGGCAGAGGTGATGCATTTCTGAACCGCAGGGCTGACTCCCATGCCAGAACGTTTTAATGTAACCAATATGTGAATTCCCCTTAGTTTTCTCCCAGCCGGCAGTGGTCTGAGTGACGGTTTGGGGGTCACGCGGCGTGAGAGCTGGGGGACCTGGTCCAGAGCCAGTCTGGTCTCCCAGTATAGGAAGCCATTCGGGCCCCAGAGAGGGCTCTGCCCACGGGAGCAGTGGCCCCCAGGTGCACCCAGGCCCAACCCACCCCAGCCTTGTCTTCTGCAGAGTCTTTCCAGGGAATCGTGTCCGAGCCAGGGGTAGTCAGGCCTGGTAAGCGTGCCTGAGATGTTGCAAATCAGAGGAAGGTCAAGGGGGTCCCCCTCTGTGAGCAGAAAGCAAAAGTGCTGCTCAGACGGGACCGGCTGGCACTGAGGCCTGACGGGGCCCCCACAGCCAGTAGGGCCCGGTCTCTCAGGCTGCGGGAGACAGAGTGGCCCACCCCTCTGCGGGTCTGAGGGCTGAACCTCTGCCTGCGGCTGCTGTGGAGGCTGTGGTGTGACCTGCCCTGCAGTCTGGGAGCCCTTGGACCTGGGGGCTTGGGTGTGAGCTGAGCCCTGGTGCCCAAAGCCCGGGGACCCTCTCATCTGTTCTTAGGTGGCTGGGCCATCCTCCCCTCTGCTCAGACACAGAGCCCCGAGGGCAGGGGGATCCACCTAAGAGGCAAGATCTCAGGCTTTGCCAGCAGAAGTCCAGGAGAACGCAGAGTCACCACCTCTGTGTCCAACCTTCTGCTCCCTGCCCACAGCCTGGACGGTCCAGGCCAGGTCACCAAGAGGCTGTTGTGGGCACCCGGGGGCCACACACTTACAGCTGTCCTCCTCGGTGAAAACGCCGACCATGTAGCAGGTGTAGACGAAGGCCAGGGGCTGAAAGACACCGAGAGGCCGGGATGAGGACAAGGCAAGCTCGAGGCACGGGGGACAGAAGCCCCAGGGTGTCCCGACCATGAGGCCACAGCCCCTGCCAAGCCTCGGTTTCCTCGTCTGTAAAATGCACAAGGAGAGCGTGTCTGTGGGACTTCCTCAGCTTCAATGTTCCAAGTGGCATCTGACTTCCTTGCGGGGGTATGAGCGGGGTAAGGACTGGCCAGTGGTTGAGTCCGGAAGGTGACCACCTGCTTTAACAGGAGGCTGAGGTGAGAGAGAAGCCTTCAGAGACACGACCACAGCTGATGGACCCCCCAGACCGAACCCCTCGCCCCAGTTCCAGCCCGGCCATCACTGTGGGGTCCTCTTGCCATAACCAACCACCAGCTTTCTCCTCGGGGAGGGGGTGCCCACGCACAGACGCGGCTGCAGAAGTTGGAGCCAGCCAGGCCGGATGGCTCGGCTGCCGGTGCCATGGACCCAGCCTGGCGGGCAGTTCTGGACAGAGTGGACAGGGCTGGCTGCTGTCCTGAAGGAGTCAGGGGCTTGACTGGGCAGAGGCTCCCCAGCCAGGCCCGCGGGAGGACACTCAGACTTCAGGGTAGAGGGCAGGTGGGCATTAGGTGCCCCACGGACAGTGAGACACCAGGACCACTGTGGGAGAAGGGGCTCCAGCCGAGACGGAGGGGCTGGCACTGCCTGTGGTCTGGTCTCTCTGCACTCATGCGGCCCAGGAGATGTAACCAAGGGCTAACACCTCCCGAGGGTGGCATTCACGCCGTCGGGGAGCTGCATCCTCCTTATGGGAATGAGGGGACCGGCCCTGACTCGCAGCCAGAGCCCGTGGTGGGCCCTGAGCAGGACGGCTTGTTTCTAACATGCAACCCAGCGCCACAGGGCCAGAGGTTCCCAGGAAATGCCCACGGCCCTGTGTGCTCACAGGGCCTTGGGAGAGGCTAGCAGCCCCAGCTCACCTGGGAGGCTCTGCCCAGGGAAGCAAAACCAGCCTCCTCCACAGATGCTGGGAAGCCGCGAGGCCGCTGAGGATGGTGAGGTCATGCTGTCGGGCATCCGAGCATCTCCCATACCAAGCCATGGTCTCCACCCCAAGGATGCAGCTTGGAGCAGGAGTCTGATGGCGGTGGCTTGGGGGTGCTGCACCTGACCCTGCTCCACATTCCCCACCCCTTGTGGTGTGGATGGTGTCCATGCTCCAGCGTCCTCCTGCTTGGGTCGGCCAATGGGGAGCCCAGCAGGAGAAGAAAGGAGAGAAACAAAGTGTGGACCCCTCTGTCCCTTCTCTGCAGCTCTGCATCCCAGGGGCAGGGGGATAGCTCCAATGAGCTCTGCCTGGATATAACTCCTCCCCACACCCCTGCGGGCCAGAGGGCAACGGCTCCGTGCCTACACACCCCAGGGGAGTGGGATACGCTGTGTTGTCCCTCACGTGGCACCCAGATTTAGAACAGCCCCTTCGCCAGCCCCTGGGCATTAACCCAACCAAAGGGCACCACCTCGGTCTTGCAAGGATCCTGACTGGTCGGGGGGACAAAGAGAAAAGGTGCTTCACGGGGGGCCTGCTATGGAGAGACGGCACAGCAGATCTTCTGAGAGAGGGTGGTGGGGGTCTGTCTGTGAGACTAGCACAACCCAGGGTAGGGTAAGAAATGGCATGGGGTGGACAGGAAGGTGGCCAGCAGCACGGTCTTGGAAGCAAGGGGAAGGACAGCATTTCCAGCTGCCTCCCCGGGGACGGCCGACCCTCCACCTGCGAGGGTGAGGCCTGAGAGGTTTACGTAAGCTCTGGGTCATGGTATCTTCACGCACAGATCAGGCCCAACAGTCCCCCCTCGATGCCACAAGCCGGTCTCCTCCCCCTCAAGAGGGAAGCTTGAGGAGTCCTCTGGAACTCTTTTTTTTTTTTTTTTAAAGATTTTATTTATTTATTTGTCAGAGAGAGAGAGGGAGAGAGAGCGAGCACAGGCAGACAGAATGTCAGGCAGAGGCAGAGAGAGAAGCAGGCTCCCTGATGAGCAAGGAGCCCGACGCGGGACTCGATCCCAGGACGCCGGGATCACGACCCGAGCCGAAGGCAGCCGCCCAACCAACTGAGCCACCCAGGCGTCCCAGTCCTCTGGAACTCTTATGGGAACCTGGTGGCCCTCCCAGGAAGGGCCGGCTGGAGCTGGCCGTGGTGCTGAAGCCTCCTCCCACCCACCCATCCCCCCTCTCTTCCTCCACAGGGTCCTGGAGAAGGACACCCCATGACCCCACCTCTGCTTTCCCACCTCCTGTCTGTCCCCTGCGCACCACTCCCAGCTGTTCCCCGAAGCTCCCAGAAGCCCATGGTACCTGCAGACCCCGCTCTACCAACACTAGGCTTTCTGCCTCCATGGCAGGTTCTCTCCTCACCAGGCAGACCACAGGCCAGCCAGCTGAGGGCTCGCCCTCCAAGCCCTCCAGAACAATCGTCAGAGGGCTGGCTCCTGGGGGGCAAAGCACGTACCAGCGAACCAGTCTTTAGAATCTCGCATTTCATGAAAGAAAGTCCATCCCTGCAACCCAATGGATCCGTCTCTCCCACCGCCACACGGAACCCTCCTCCCACCAGCAGCAGCATGTTGGAAACTCCCACCAGGAATCTTCATTTGTTCTTCCCCAGTTTCCTTGGCGTTGCCTTTTTAAAAATTCTGCAAATGTATGGAGGAGTGTCCTTGCCAAGCCGGTTCTTTCTCCTTTTGAGGAAGCCACCTGGGTTCCCACGCATTTTCAGGTAACCATGACCCTCACTTTGTGTCAGTGAGTGAGGTCTGCAGCACCAGAGGGAAGGGCAGCTCTGGCTTCTGGCCGTGGGGACAGCACCCCAAACGCCCCAGTCTCATCGTCCGTTGGGCCTATAAAAACCAGAGAGGAGGGAACGCCGGAAGTGTGCAGGCCACCTACGCTGCCAAAACACGGCACGTGGACCACCACGAGCAGCCAAGCATTGCCCAAGATTCAGAATTCAATTTCCAGAGTCAGCTGCCGGATGCCGAACCTCTGTCCTGTGAACCCCCCGGACACATGGATGTCGACGCCACTGCTTACACCAAGCAAAGTCAGGAGCCTCCAGATCTGACCAGTTCCCTCCAGGGACGTGGCGGACACACCCGGGCTGCTCTGTGTGTCCTTTGCGGTGCTCATGGAGCCACTGGCCAACACGGACTGAGCTCCTCCTGCAAGCACATTCACCAGAGCCTTGACCTGACCTCCCCCAACAGGTCCTCCCCCACTGCTTCCCAGGCCACAGAACAGGAAGCTGAGACACGGGGCTCAAGTGGCTCACAAAGGCGGCGCCCACCGGACCCAGGGCCTCAGTACTGCCCAGGGCTGGAGAAGCACTAGCCAGACTGGACTCCATTGTGAGGTTCAAGGCTCACCTGGACACAAACTCCAAGGTCCTGGGGCAAAGCCACCTGGCTCCTTGCTGGTAGGCCTTGGGTCCTATGGTGGAAGCGAGGCAGGACAAGAGCGAGTGGGTTCCGTTGGACAATCAGGTCAGGAGGTTCCTTGCCCGGCCTCCCCAGGGCCAGCAAAGCCTGCGGCTGGGCCTGTCCCAGGCCTAACCCGGCCCTGCACCACCCGCACAGCCTGCATGACACACAGCTTCGGAAAGGGGCCTGGGTTGGTCTCCAAGGGGGCAGCGCTTTGCCACACGTGTCCTCCAGGAGCCAGAAGCCATCTGTGTAACCCCGAGGAATTGTTTAGTTGCTGTCGTGGGTTGAATTGTAGCCTCAGAAATACATGATCAAGTCCTCACCCCAGGACCTATGAATACGGTCCTATTTGGAAGCACTCTTTGAAGAGACGACAAAATTAAGATGAGGCCACCCCAGATGCTGAGATTTAAGGAAAAGTGATGAGATCTGACACACAAAACACAAGAAAGAAGGCTGTGTGAAGACAGAGCCACGTCTGCCGGTGGGGACGTCCGACACCGGAAGCTGGGACAGACCCTCCACCCGAGCCCCTGGCAGGAACCGACCCTACGGAACCTTGATTTTGGAGTCCTGCCTCCAGAACGGAGAAAAACAAATGTTTCCAGCGGCCTGTCACAGTACTTTGTTATGGTGTCCCTGGGAGACTAAAGCGTTGAAAAGCCAGAAACCACCGGCCCAGCTGGCGTGGCCTGGCCACGCATGGAGCAGCTGGTGTCCCTTTCAGGGAGGAGCCCAGCACGGACTCCGGCTCCAGGGGCCTCGCAGACAATGGCCCAGCTCCTCCCAGTGCCTCTCCCTTCCCCACACAGGGAAACGCCTGCACACGGCTGCACGGCCAGCCTGACCTCCCCTTCCTCCAGGGCCCTCCAGGCTGTCTGACCACCTCAGAGTCCACAGTCTGTTTCTTCATGCTCCTTCCATGGTCCCTAACCTCTGCCTCTGCTACTCACAACCAGTCTCGTTGTGTCACACACGCATCCGTGGATAAGACACCCCCTCCCCCGAAAAGGACGAGTTCCCTGAGAGACCCCCTGCTGAGCAGCACCCTCGGCCAGACAGCATCCCTGTAACAGGCTCTGCCTCTGGGTGTGTGAGCTCAGGACAAGCTCCAGACCCACAGGGTACACAGCCCACCGAAGGTGACACCTAGAGGAAGGACACCCATTCCATCTGGGCCCGGGGGCAGCCTCTAGAGGACGCTCCTGGAGGCTTTGAGAGAGAACGGGCTGCAGCCCACAGGGTTTTCCCAGCCCCAGCTCTGAGGGGCCTGGTGATGGGGCCATGCTTTCCAGAATACAGAGGCCACATGCTCATGGTCAAAGCCAGTCTGGGCTCTGCTGACCAGACAGCTGTGTCCACAGCCACCTAAGCCCTGAAAGAGGGCATGGGGCAGGTGCCCTTCCTGGACCCCTCCTGGAATGGGGTCCCCCCACCCCCACCCCTCGATGGCCTCTTCTGGGTATGAGCATCTTGCTGCCAGTTTCCGGGCCTTAAGTAAAACTGTGGGCTTCCACCTTCCTCGTCTTCAGATGGGTCCTTATCTCTCTGGAGGAGATGATGGGGAGAAAGGGCCTCCCTAGGGCTCCAATCCAGAGAGGCTGGGCCTTGTTGGAAGAAAGGGAGGCATCTGGGCCCCGTCTGCCTTGTCACTGCAGGGAACCAACAGCAGGGAGAGCCTGGGCTCCTGCAGAAGCTGCGGGGCCATCCTGGTGGATCTCCCCGGAGCTCATGCCCTGCAGGGCCATCTCCCACCCTGACTAGAGCTGACCTGTGCAAACGCTGAGATCCTCCGGAAATGACCAAGTGTGACATCCAAGACAGGGTCTCAGAGGCAATGCAGCTGCCCGTCCCTCTCCGCCCACTTGCCCTGCAGGACCAGCCGCCCATGGTGAAGACGCCCAAGCAGCCCTGGGGGTGCCCTTGGAACCAGCGCTTGAAGCCCCGGTCCAGCCTTCAGGTGACCAAAGCCTCCACCAACGGAGGCTTCGTGAGTGATCTCAAGCCAGCACCGGCCGATTAAGCCATTCCTAGACTCCCGACCCGCAGGGTCACTGTCTCCAGCCGTGATGTTCCAGGATCCTAGGTCACAGCGCAGCCACCAGCTCCTGCAGACCCCTTCAGCAGCACGCTCCCCGCGCGGCACTCTCACTGGGCTTCCGTTCCCTGTCCACACGCTAGGGACACGAGGCAGGCACAGGAGGATGAGACATGGACCTCAGCCACGCCGTGTGCCCGCACCATGTGCCCCACCCGACGGCAGCCTGCCAGAGGCACGGGCGCCAAGCAGCCCTCTGCCGCTGAGTTCAGACTCTCCCCTCAGAGTGGGGTTCCCGAGCGTGGATAGAAGTAGCTCCCGGCGCCCCCTCACGGGCTTCAGGAGACTGGGCGCTTCGGGCCTGAATGCAGATGGCGGAGGACGCCCTGCAGAGGACCCCCGCTTCTCACGAAGCTGCGGCTTCGCTCCTCCTCCCTCCTGCCCATCTAGTCCCAGAGCCCCTCCATGGGGGTCAGAAGCCAAGTGCCCAGACCTCCATGGTGGGGAAGGTGCGGGGAGCTACCCGTCTGGGTCGCAGAAGAGAAACGGGCTTGGAGAAGCCACCGGTTTATGGCCGGAGTCTGTCCCAGCAGCTTCCCCAGTCCCCCGTTCCCAGTCTGGAGGGGCAGAGGGGGCCGGGCGCTGGCCCAGCTCCTGAGGCCTGAGATGCTCCTGCCCACGCCCGGCCCCTGCATTAAAACACTTCTCTTTTCAGGGCTTGCAGATAAAATACAGGACACCCACTTAAATGCGAATTTCAGATACACGATGAACCACAGATGTCGTGTACGTCACAAATCCCGCGTAGAGCGCGCAACGCCGAAACGTAGTCCTTGCTGATCTGAAACTCACACGGCACTGGGCATCCTGTAGTTGTACTCATGGGGTCACAACCCCTATCAACACAGCAGGTGCAGCCCAGCTGCGCCTCTGCCCCCTCATGTCAGGTGTCTGTGTGACTTGGAGGGGCTGTGATGGAGGCTTCAGGGCCGGCAGGGGACAGACAGACACACCTTCATTCTGGTCCCAACCCACCGACAGCATCAACAGAGCCTCGGGCTCTGTCTTTCTCCCACCCTCGTGCCCACCCTGGGGCTGGAGCCCGTTCTGAACCTATTTTGCAGAGCAGCACACTGAGGCTCCAGTGGCCTGAGGGACAGATGGGGGTGGGGGTGACTCCTTACCTGTAAGCCCCTCTCCCACCCCTTTCCCCGCTTCCTCTCCTGCCCTGACCCCCCCACTGCAGGGCCCCGTGCAGGGCCTCAGCGTAGCCATGCCCCCAGGGCACAGCCGATGCCTGGCACCAAGGCCGTCTAGGAGCCCAAGACCAGCCTGTGGCTCCTCACGCGGGCAGCCCGGGCCATGCTCATGCCACCAGGAGCAGCGCGGGAGAGGTTGAAGGTCAGGAGCTCGCTGCTCCGGGGGTGAGGGTGGGACCAGGTGAGCAGCAGGGACACGGCCCACCCACCCTCACAGCCCAGTGTGGGCCCCTGTGAAGGTGTAGGGGTGCCCTGCCCTCCAGCCAAGGGCGGCAGGGACCCCAAGGCCCGCTCGCCACTCCCCTGCAAGAAGGCCTCCCATCGCTTGCCCGGCCCCTACCCGGCTTACACCCCTCCTCCAGGAAGGCCTCCCTGCCAGGCCAGACCCTGAGGGTGTGTTCGCACAGCGCTCTCGGCCCCTCCTTCCTGTCCTTGGTCACCACTGTCATTTTAGGTTTGGAACTAACGTCTGTCTTCCCCGCTCTGCTGCCCCAGCTGCGGCCCCACAAAGCAACGGCCAGTCTGCCCCGCACCCCTGGCTCTCAGCTTCGGGTGAGATAAAACCGCCACTCTGGCAGACCGCGGCTTGGGGGGCGCCCGCCTGCCCGGGAGAGGGCAGTGGGTTCTACCAGCATCTGAAAGAACCTGCCCCTCCAGGTGCCCCGCCGCACCTCTTTGCTCCCCGGCCCTCCTCCACGTCCACGGCCCGAACTGCCCACAGCCCCCGTCTACCCATCAAATCACAGGTCTTCCCCCAACCTTTATGAGTCCCTTCTGTGGCCCGGGGCTGTCCTGGGAGCCAGGGCCAGGGCCAGGGCCACGAACCGGCCACGGGAGAGACAGTGACCCACAAGCAGCCGTGTATAACGCTCAGGGGCCCAGCCACAAGCCCTCGACGTACCCACCTTCGACAGTCCCCAACCTCCAGGAAGAAGCAGATAATGAAGACGTTCCAGGTAACCCAGACGGCGGCCCACACAGCTGGAAAGTTGAGACGGGGTGGGGTGGGGAAAGTGAACTCAGGTCTTTTGTAGGCGCCAACCTGCCTTTCCAGAGCACCCTGGGAGGGGACTAGCAGGGGCGACTCTGCTCCCCGAGTCTGCAGCCTGCACGCTCTGTTTGGAGGTGACTTCCCCGAGCCTGCCCCAGACAGGGCTCAGGCTGCGGCGGCCGAATCCCAGACTCTCCGGGATGTTCCTGTGGCTTCTAGGGCACGATGCCGCCAGAGCCCTCCCACTGGACATCCTGCCCCCCTGCCCATGGGGGTCTGCAGGAGCACGACAAACTCACCACCACGACATAGCGAGGCCAGTGCTGGATGGTCCCAAAGAGCCCCAGGATGACCACAACGATGTGGACAAAGGTGGCCAGGATGGGCGCCTACTGACAGCCCAGGAAGTCAAACACCTGCCGCTCCAGGGCAGCGACCTCGGGGCAGCGCGGGTGCCTGAGGCGACAGAACCCCCGCCTGCGTCTCCCGTCTGATCACCACCACCCGGCGCCGGCAATGGTCTTGGGTCTTCCAACAGAAATCTCCAAACGCATCCAACTGGCCCTCAAGTCTCACCTTGGGGGTGTCCCTTCTGCTTGGAAAGGCCGTCTTTGGACAAGCACCACCCCCCAACCTGGATTCCCTCATCCCCAGAGTGGGAACGCCGGGCTGCTCTAACTCACGGGGTTGCAGGCCCAGCCACAAACCTGGGGCAGGACGCGTGAGGCCAAGGCTTGCGGCTCTGGGACACTCTCGGCAGGAGTGGGCGCTGAGGCCCCGTGGAGCTCCGGTCAGCACCCTCCCCGTCTGCTGGGCTCTCCCCTCACTCCATGGACTGTGGCCATTCCCGCTCTCCAGCCCTGCGGGCACAGCCAACAGAGGACCAGCAGAGGCACTCACAGACCTCCTTGGAGCTCGATGGTTTTTAAGGCCTTGCTTTCTCTTTTGTTGGTAGTCCTCACGCCCAGCGCGGGGCTCACGACCCTGAGGTCAACAGTGGCATGCCCCCCTCGCTGAGCCTGCTGGACACCCCAGGAACATGATGTTTAATCCGCAGGGGCGACCTACCGGCTCTGAGTGCAGTCCTGGCCCCAGCAGGCGCACACGCGTCCGTACGTTCCTTCAGCCATTCTGCAGCCCTGGCCCATCACTGGGAGAAACCAGACTGTACCCGGGAGCACACACAGCGAGACCCACCGCACCCAGCACCTTCCCACCCATGCAAGACATGGCATGTCCAGCAAGGGTCGGAGGGGACGGGCCACACCCTGGCACGATGGCGGCAGCGAGGGGACAGCATCCTGGCAGGGCTCCTGGCCGCACTCCACCATTCCCCTATGGCCCCACTGTGCGCCAGCATGCCACCGGCCTGGGGACAGCCAGTCCCCGACCCAGAGCCAACTCAGCTGCATGGGTTGTGTGGGGGCCACCTGCCGAGTCCCAGAGGAGAGCCTCTCCGAGCAAGCCCCCCTCCAGGTCCCTCCCACAGGCTGGGTGAGCTGGAACCATGAGCAAGTAGGCCAGATGGGTCTCCAGGCGCCACACTGCTCCTCACTGCAGTGAGGGACAGACAAAGCCCAGTGGGGTGGGCCTTTGTGGACTTCACAAATGCCCTGACCCCCACAGGAGCGCCTGGGCCTGGCCCCACCCCAGCTGCCTGCGGGGCTCCGACCAGCCCCCTAAACAGTGGCCGGGGGTGCATCCGTGGCACGGCCAGCTCCCGTGTATGGCCCCGAAGGGGCAGCGGCAGCTGTTTCCAGGCCTCTGGCCACGGACATTCCAAGTGTGCCCTGCAGAGGCTGGGGTCCATCCTGGGAGACAGCGGGCCGTGGGGACTGGGAGCGGCTCAAGGGCAGGACACGTGTCTGCTCTGCGCTGCTCTCCTGCAGGCCACAGCCTTCCTGCCCCACAGGCGCGTGGGGGATGGGCAGCTCCAGACCAGCCCCCCCGCCACCGAGGCCAGGAGGTGACAGGCATCGTCTCCTGAGACGCAGGCAGTCTCTGAGGAGAACCAGGGCCAGCCAAGCCCCCGCCTTCTGTCCCCACTTTGTTCTTAATGCCCATCGGGTGTTGCCGGGGTCTGGCCAGTCACTAGACTCCCCACTGCTTGCCCTGCACAGGATGAGGGTCTGTAACCGACACGGTCTCGAGTGGTCAGTACACGTCTGGAAGGACGTGCGGCACCGTCACTGCGGCTAAGAAGGCTTCAGTCGGAGTCTGAGACCCCAGTGGGCAGGTGGGACCCATGGGCCGGGCCCATCCCCTCACAGGGACGCCCTCAGAGCAAAGAGGAGGGGGCCAGGCAGCTGCTGGGAAGACCATGGGCCCCCTGTCCCCTCCCGTCTGAGGTGTCTGCTGTCCAACTTCGGCCTCCCTGACCATGCCCTGCGTCCTCTGCGCCCACGGTTTTGGACCACAGGGGGCATCCCTGGGACTATGGGTGTTCCTGCTTGGTGGCCTTCCAGGAAGGGGACGGAGGTCGGAGGGCACTAGCAGGCCAGGAAGGGGGGAGGAGGGCTGACATAGGGCCGTGGACACACCGGGCAGGGTGCACAGAGACCCAGCTGCCCAATGGACAGACCCCAGTGTTGCCGCCATGTGCTCAGGCAAGTCTGTCTGTCCCCTCCCAGGGCATCCATCCCATCACAAGCCTGCGCCTGAGGGGGGGGATACTCAGCAGGGCCTCCAAGCCGTGTGTCCTCCCCACAGAGAGTGGCCCCGGAAGGCCCAGGCCGCTCACCAGCTGGTGCCTGGCCTCCTGCTTGCCCCCCCCACGCCTTATGGTTCTTGAAATTCAGGACAGAGAGGACGCTCACGCTTCAGTAGCAGAGCCTGCACTGATCTTCCAAAATGCAGGTCCCACCCCCACTCCCCCAACCCACCCTGAGGGCCCCGCCACTGTGCTGGGGGCTCTGGGACCCCGTCAGGAAGGAGCATCTGCATCCCCGTGCCCTCTGGCCACCAGAACCTGAAAATCAGCTCAGCCCGAAAGCACTTGAGTGTCACGGACACTGTGTCAGCCCAAGTCCTTACCGCAGCCTCACCAGAGGGGTCCCGGGACGCCCCTCACAGCACCCAAAAAATGGGAACCAAAGGAAGCATCGGGCTTGGGGCTTCCTCCTCCCAGCACCTGAAGCAGGACTGGGTCACGGCTAGCAAAGGCCAGGAAGAATTAAAGAACTACCCACGCAGGGGCGCCTGGCGGCTCAGTTCTCCAGCAGCTCGGGTCATAGTCTCAGGGTCCTGGGATCGAGCCCTCAGTGGGGAGTCCCCTGACAGTCTCTCTCCCTCTCCCTCTGCCCCTCCCACTGCTCAGGTTCTCTCTCTCTCTCAAATAAATACATAAATCTTAGAAATGCAAAAAGAATTCTCAGAGGCTCCACCTGCAGGAAGAGGCAGCAGAACTCCCTCAGAGAAGGAAGCGCGCGGTAGGGCTGCGAGTCACAGTACAGAACGGAGACTGTAGCAGCGAGTTTTCAGGGGACAAGGACGAGCAGAAACGAAGCCCCCTCCCCAGCACCCCCATCTCCTGCCTCACCACACAGCCCTTCAGGTGTTTGCGGAGCTAACCCCGGGCACGGGAGAGGCCGTCTCTGCCCAGAGGTCGCCCTGCGCCAGCCCATGGCCCAGCCCCTCATGCACCCCATCGCCGGGCGGCAGACAGTAGCTCCCATCCGGGCTTGGATCCCGGAGCCCAGAACTTCCTCACTTTTACAGATCTGGAGGAAGAGACAGGCGCCTGAGGGCAGAGATCCTGCCTCTCCCTGCCTCCTGAGACCCCAGCCCTGCCCAGCAGAAGTGGGGGATTGGGACCTGGAGCTCTTGGCCAGCCCCACGGAGGACAGCCCCACAAACCCGGGCCTGAGGGGTCAGGGCCTGGGTGGGCAGAGGAGCCTGGCCAGGCCCAGACGAGTGTGGTGGGGGAGGGGAGTGAAGCAACCGCAGGAGAGGCAAAGCTCTGGAGGGAGGGGGTGCCCAAGCGCGAAGGGCCTGCGCTGTGATGGGGGACCCTGCCACGCAAGGAGAATGAGCCGTGCACACATGCATGCACGCCACAGCCTTCCCGGGCACAGCCCGCCAGCCCCACCTGTTCTCGACACAGAATGACGTGACGTCCTGAGCCCCAGCCTCCTCTCCTGACCACATCGCCCTAATCAAAGGGCTGGGGTTCATGCCCCTCCCCAGCACCCCCTGCCAGTGCCACGCACTCAGGGGAGACTCTGGGCCGCCTGCCAGCTCCTCCCAGTCCCTGCACAGGCCACCGCTGGCCGTGCTCTCCAGGGTCCAGGCCCACACCCGGACTGGAGGTGTGCGGCTGCGCACGGCTGTGCTCCCGACACAGGCCCTACAGCTCAGGCGTGTGCCCAGGGTGGACGCTGGCTCCACAGGGGCCTCCTGGTTGTTTCAAAGGCCCTGCCGTTTCTGCCCCAACCCTCACCCCCACGCAAAGGACAGCCAAAGGACAGGATGCCATGCGTGCGAGGACTTTCTGCTTCAAACGTCATGCTCTCTGGGTCTCCGAGCTTCCGGAGGAGGAAGGCCCCTGCCCTGCCGAGCCAGAAGCCCACAGCCTGGCCTCAACAAAACACCATTTCTTTTCTAAGATGGGAGACCCCAGGGCTCCTGGGCATCTTCTCCCCAGGTCTGCGGCCTGGGACCTCAGTTTAGCACTCCATCACCCCCATGCCATGCCTCGGGCTTCAGAACGACTGGGAGCGGCTGGGGCAAAATGGAAACTTGGCCGGGGCAGGGGTGGGGGGTGGGGGGGTGCCCAAGTTCTCTAGCAAAGCTCTGGATCCAGGGGAGCAGCTAATCCCCAACACAGAAGGTTCCCAGGTGCAACTCTGGGCGCCGCTGGCTGGTCTTTTCTCCTCCCCATCTCTCCAGGACAGAGAAAGGGCGAGGGGGCCCCATCCTCCCGGGCCAAAGGGGACAGGGCCGCGCTCACACACCCTTAACATACACTCGGGAACTCGCAAGCACATCCCCACCCCCAGGCTCCCGGGCCTTAGAAATGGGCCGGCGCCGCTCACCCAGGGCCTGGCGCTGGCTTTGGAAAGGGAGCGCGCGCTCACGCACAGGAGCCCGGTCCGGAGGCTTCTGCTCCGCCTGGGTCCTTTCCAGCCGCTCCCTGGCACCTGCCCCGGCGGCACCTGTCCCCGGCGATCGGGTCCCCGTGGCGGCCCCCACTTCCCTACGGGCGCACACGCCCAGCGGGGCACCGAGGTTGGCCTCAGGGGCCAGCGGGGTCGCGCGCAGGACGCTGGCTCCCTACCCTTCCCGGGCCGCGGCAAACTTCGGCCCCAGAAGCCCGCGACTCTGACCGTCCCCTGCGGAAGACCCCGCCCTCCCCGCACCCCGCGCGCTGGGACCGTGGGACCCGAGCAGGAGCGGCCACTCACCAGCTGGAAAGCGCGGAGGAAGATGGGCGCGCAGCGGCCGGAGCAGCAGCCCACCGTGTCCGCGCCGGCCCCGAGTCTGGACCTGAGCCACCCCCGCGCGCCGTCTGCTGGGCGCCTCTGCCCGCGGCCCCCGCCCCCCCCCATTCCCGGCCCGCCCCGCGGCCCCCGGCTCCACCCCGAGGCGGCCCCCGCCCCACAGACTCGGGCCCGCCGCCAGCCGGGTCCCACCCCGCAGCCTCCCGCCCCTCAGTCCCGGGCTCCCCCGACCCCCTGGCCCAGCTCCGCCTCCGAGGAACAGCCGCGCCGCCTCTCCCTCTTCCCCTCCGGGGGCTTCGCGCGAGCTGGGGAGGGACGCGGGACCCCTTCTTAATCGTCAGGAGGCTTGGAGCGGCGACCGGCCGCGCTGCTGCCCCAGTACAGAACCAGAGCCCCTGGAGCCTGCCCCAGACCAGTGGGCGGAAGCAGCAGCCCTCCCCTCCCCTGCCTGTAGCCTCCCACCGAGCACCTCCTGCATCTGCCCCCATCAACCTCCTCAACACCTCCCCGGGCTCCCAGGGTTCACAGCCCAGAGGTCCCCTCCCAGGTCTGAGGACTCAGGAGGAGAAGGAGGGTGGGATGGTCTACCAAGGGCTCACAGGCCCAGAGAATGTGGGGAGACAGGGGGGCCAAGTCTGTTCCAACTGTGTCTGTGCCAGGGCAGGGTCAGGTCTGGGGGTAGGGACACTAGGGAGACCCAGCATCGCAGCCTTGAGGCATACATAGGTCTTGTGCCCCTGGGGGACAACCCTGCCATGCGAAGGCCTGGAGGTGGGACTGAGCAAGGTCGGGGCAGATGGGAGAAGGGAAGCAGGTGAGGGGGGTACAGAGGCTTTGCTTTTATCCTTGAGTCACAGGGAGCCCCAGAGTTCTCCATCAGTGTGAGCCATGATCAGGCTGGCCCTCGGGAAGTGACTCCTACATGGGGAGCCAGCAGGTGGTCCCTGAGCAGAGCGCGTGGGGCGCGGGGACAGCTGGTGACACTTCAGCCGCAGGCCATTGTTCTTGGCTCCAGTAGTCCAGGGCCAGAGTGCCAGCCCCGCTGGTGATGGCTTCCACGGCTGAGCCGCTCAGCCGGGCAAAGCGGCTCCGGTGCTCACCCCACACGCGCTGAGCACCCCGTGGTCACCGGCCCCTTCACAGGCGGGTGATCTAAAATCAGGTTCCCATGGTGACCTCAATCCCTGACCCCACCTGTGGGATTTACAAAGCACCAAGTTTTCACCAATACAATATTGGCTAAAGGTCCCACTGTCCACTTAACAAAAGAGCAAGGCCAAGGTCTAGAGTCCCTAGCAAAGTAGAGAGAAAGCCACAGCAGAGCTGTAACCCGGGGTCTATGGAGGTGTGCGGCTCTCAGACCCCAGTAAGTAGAAGGGTTGGGAGGACGGGGGAGTGTTCTCAGGGGGTGTTTGCTGATAGGCAGGAGGGAGGGAGCAGGCAGAGTGGGGCACAGGGAGGTCCCTGGAGCTCAATCCGATGGCCTTTGTGGGGGTGGGCCAGGGAGAAGAAGGGGCCTCTAGAAGCACCCCCCATGGGAAGTCTAGTTCCTGATGGGGATGATTCAGCAGGCTTGGGGGGGGGCGCTACAGTGACAGGGTCACACATGGGAACTTGGACTCACCACCCAAAGCTTTTGATCTTCTTTGCAAATCTTGACCTTCAGAACACCCGGAAAGGGACTTCCTAGGAAAATGTTCAATGAAAAAAATAGGTGGGTTGATGTTACAGGCGATGGAGCCTTTCAAAACCAGCATCCCAGGCACAAGGGGACAGTGACTCTGTGTCCGGGGCCTGGGCACTCTGGGAGTCCGGCAGCATCCCTGGGCTCTTCCACTAGACACATGGCATCCCCACTGGTCACGACAATCGAAAATGTTTCCAGACATGGACAAATGTCTCCTGGGACATTCCTCACTGCCGTGAAGTGTGGTTTCGGTTTTATCAAAAGGAAAGTGTCTCGGATGCTCCTGGGGACGGGGTGGCAGACCAGGTCACCAGCTGGCAGCGTGGGAGCCCTTGGCTCCGTGGCTTCCCAGAATATCTCTCCCGGATACATTCTCCCGTCTGCACCAGGATTTGCGGGCGAGGGCTGTCCCAGTCCCATCTGCAGATGGAAGACGGGACAGCCCCAGGCCCACGCAGGAGACCACGGTGTATCTGGAGTTCCCAGAGTCACCTGGAGATGGAAATGCAAGTCAAAACCACAAGGGGACTCTGCTTCACACCCACCAGGGTGGCCAGAGTCCACCTTCCACGCGCTGCTGGGGACGTGAACGGTGCAGCCGCAGGGAAGGCTGTCTGGCAAGCTCCTTGAGACTTCGACTGTAGGGTTACCATGGGAACCGGCAGTGCCGGCACACGCTCAGAAGAAACGAACAGCCGGAGGAAAGTGTGTGCACCCGTTTTTGTAGCAGCGTCATTTGGAAGAGCCCAAAGAGGAAACAACCCACATGTCCTTGAACAGGTCAACAGGTCTCTACAAGTGTGGTGTGGCCGTATGATGGCGCGTAGCTCGGGTGTCCGTGGGAATGGAGCCCTGGTGCATGCGGCACTGTGCACGGACACAGACGGCATCACACCAAGTGAGACCATCACGGCGACTGTCTGCCCTTCCACCTGGAATCAGACACCAGGCGAGGGTGGGACCAGGCCAGCCTCCTCCTGCCAGCACCACAGAGTATCAGAACTGGCAGCCATCACCTGTTCCAGAGTCCAAGTCCTCAGTGGAGGGGCCGGGGGTCGGCCCCAGCCCCTGGGACCCTGAGCTCGGACGTGTGAGGTCTGCATGGGATTGATGGTGTGCCCCTCGCTGCGGCAGGCAGCGGGACCCCCAGGGCGCAGTCACCCATCCCATGAACGAGAACGCTGTGACGCAACCCGGTCACACAGTGGGCAGTGCTGTGCAGTGTTGGGACCCAGCCACCTTGAGGCGGTGAGATTTCGCTCCTCACTCCACGTGCTGCCGGCTGAGCACTACAGTTCCGGAAGCTGAGCGGTGCCAAGCAAGCCTCATTCCGCGCGGACGCCCAAGGTGAACACACCTGTCCCAGCCCCTCGCCCGCCTTGCCCCTGCCAGATCAGGGTAGCCAGAAAGTGCACCACGGTGAGTCGTAACCTGCCGCTTCCAGTCGGCGACGGGAGAAGAATTAGGCACAAACAAGGCAGCTGCAAGAGATGGGGAGCAGGGACAACAGTCGAAACGGACGGCTGCCCCGAGCAACTCCACAGTCTCACTTTTATTGGATAGAAACAATAGCCAACAGGAGGACCGATGAAGATCAAACGTCAGTCAGTCCTGCAGACAAGCGAGGAGGAGGGTAAAGTTTATAGTTAACCAAGCATATTCAAAGGACACACCTAACTAACAACAGGCGTTTCTGGGATGAGAAAGGAGTGATAATGGAAAAGGGAAGCAGGCGGTTTTCGCTCCACCCTGAGCTGACCGGGCGTTCCTGGGTGCTCGGCTTCCCTGAAGCGGGCGGCATTCCGCCCTGAGCGAGCCGGGCATCCCCAGCTGCCCAGCTTCACAATCGTATACCGCCCTTCTCCCCAAAAACCCGTTGCCAGTATATGTATTTCTTAAGGCCATATCTAAATGTGCTTGGTAACTAGTAAAATCCTCCAGGGGTTACAGTTTAAGTAACAAATTGTTCCGAGGGGCAGCGGCAGTAACCAAAGCACAGAGACAGGCTGCCTGCAGACCCCACTGGCCTGTGCAAGGGGCAAGGGGCTGCGGGGTGGCCAGGACCCCAACACCCACCAAAGGACTCCGTCCTCAGAATGAGGCTGGAAAGGTCAACACCGCCCTGTCGCTGGGGCTGTGGGGAGGGGCAGGGCTAGGACAGCGGGGGCAGGGAGACTCCCCTGACTTCCAGGGGGAGAGCCGGACACTCAACGCATGTGGGGCCGTTTCTTCCTGGGGGTGTCCAGCGGGGAGCTGCCGGGCAGCAGGGCTCTTCAGGCAGGCACTGCATGCGTGCTTTCCTTTTCCTCCACGTAACCTGCTGTGTTCACTTGCTACCATCCGGAGGGCTTGAAACAGCAAAAATTTATTCTCACACAGATCTGGAGGCCGGAAGTCCAAGATCAAGGTATGGGTGAGGTTGTGCTCCCTCCAGAACTTGAGGGGGGATCCAGCCAGGACCTCCAGCTCTTGTGGCTGCTGGTGGCCGTGTCCCTCCCCCTCTGTCCTAGGTGGCATTTCCTCTATGTCTCTGTCCCACATGTCCCTTATAGGGATACTTGTGACACCAGTAAGTCCCCCCCCCAGGGGAACCCAAGACAATCTCATATTGGGGGTCCCTAATTCGATCACATCTACAAAGATCTTTTTTCCTAGAAAGGCCACACTCACAGATTCCGGGCATTAGGAACACGTCTCCTGGGGCTACAGCTCGAGGGCTGTGCTCGGAGAGGCCGGACGGAGGTTCTGGGACGCTCTCTTGGACCCTCCCGCCCTGCACCAGAAACAACAGGAAAAGCGCCCAGGCCTGTGTGGGGTTGGCTCACCCTCACTATCAAAACATGCCACGTTCCCACACGCCCGGAGCCACGGAAATTGCCACGTGCGCAAGTGTTTTCAGAAGAAACTGGGAGAAATTTCTAACCATCCACAGACACTCCCAGGAAAACAGAGGGCTGCCTCCTGACCAGGTCAAGGCTGCCCAGCGGGTGGTGGTCATTCTGCTCTTCCTCTGAGAGATAATGGCATTGGCCGCTCTCCGGGTGATCACAGAAGAGTAGAAAGAGGGAGCCCCTTTCTGCTTGTGCCCAGCCCCCGCCCTGAAAGGAGAGTCCCCCCCACCCCACCAACAGCATGCGATGTGTTTCCCGTGTGGGTGGGCTTGTGTCCCTGACCTGCAGGGGAGCCCGGTGCGAGCCCCTGGGAGCCTCCTCAGGGGTGTTCCAGGTACCAAACTCTCCCCCATGGGGGCTTCACCCCCCGACTGATGTCCCCGGCCATGTTCCCGCTCCCTGGTCCCCCCCAGTAGATGTCGCCACGCCCCCTCCAAACCACAGGATCCTTGGAATTCTGGCTCCATCCAGACGCAAACACCCCAGATCAGTGTGGCCTCCTTCCAACCCCAGCCAGGCACACAGTGATGCCCTCACTGCTTCTGGTAGCTTCTCAGCCTGAACCCATGTCCGGCCCCCACCTTCTGCCCTCCGAGGCAGACACGCAGTGCCGGGGCCTGCTTTCCCAACAGCACCCGGGGTCCTGTTGGGGGTCGCCTGTCCTCACAGGGGTCACACGGATGGGGGCATCCATGAAGCCACAGGGCTATGCACACACAACCTCAGGGCACCAGAACACAGGGGGACACGCTGATGGGGCCCCTGGGGTGCACCCTGGACCCTCCCACCTGGGCCGGTTCAGACACAGGGGTGGACGCGGCCGAGCGTGGCCGGTCAGATGTTCACACAGGACTGCAGGTGCTGAGCTGAGCATAGGTCCCTGCGGCCAGCAGCTGCTGGTCTGTGCGCCCAGCCTGTTCCTCAGGCTCCCCTGTCCTTCCTGGAGAAGCTCCTGGGCTTCAGGTGGTCCAGTGGGTTTCTGCTGCTGGGAAGCACAGAGCCCTGCCCTTCAGCGGGTCCCTGCCCAAGGCTCGGAGGCAAGAGCTGCGGGCCCCTCGGGTCAGAGCACATCTCTCCTCCTCCAGCATCTCGGAGCTCCCGGGCCGGACTCAGGGCCCTTGATGAACAAGACCTCGAATGGGGCATCTCTCCCCCAAGGTGGCTGTTAATTTGGGGAAACAGCCTTGCACACACCCACCCCTCTCCAGCACGCCTCCGCTGACTTCCTCCTCCACCTCCCCGTGCACTGACACTCCCCCCCACCTTGCTGGGGAACCCATCTCCTTCCCCTCTGGCCCAATGGTCCAGGCCAATTCCCCGGCCTGGCACCTTGGGCCCCCCCCGCCCCCGGTGTCCCGCACAGCTCTGCCCGCAGCAGATCGCAGAAAGCCAAGAGCCAGAGCCAGCGGGCCTCGGTGACTGGTGCTCTGGGTTCCCTGGGGCCCTGGCGCAGCCTCCCTGCCCAGCCTCCGGGAAGAGGGCATCATGAACTGCACCGAACCTGGAGAGTGTGTCACCATGGAGACACATGGTGGCCCTGGAGTGGCTGGGGCTCTGGAGTCTCCGTCCTTGGCCTGGGGCAGCAGTGGGTTCTGGGCCACACCAGCCCCAGTCTGGAGCTCAGATCCCCGGAGGCTGCCTAGTCTGCCTTGTCCATCCCCCAGGGTGGCCCTAGCATGCATGTCCCCGGGCCTGCGTGCCACCATCACATTGTACCAGGCCCTTGGGTAGGGTGGCTGGGCTCACACGTAAGTTGGGGACCCCACGCACCACTGTCTGCTCCGTCTACAGTGCTCTCTGGGGACCCCGGGCAGGTGATGCTTCCTGTTGTGGGGAGAGGAGCCTAAGGGAGGCCAGCCTCAGCCCAGGGTCACACACAGGATGAGCCGGACACAGAGCTCATGCAGTCCCAGTCTGCAGCTCCCGGATGGTCTCCAGGAGAGCCCCGAGCATACACTTGGGGGTCTCCTTGGGGACCTCGTCATTCCTCTTGGCGACTGGGGGATCACAGAGAGAAAGCATGACAGAGGCAGGCGCTGGGGTTCCTTCCTTAAGCGTTTAGCTCATTAAACAAGCAGGAAAAGCACAAGGAGAAGGGAAGCAGGTCTGCAAGGCCTGTCTGACTGTCCTTCCAGAGCTCAGCAGCCTCCCCCTCCGTTTAGTTCTTGGCATATGCTCTCTCTCCCTTCCTCATCTCTGTCTGTCTCTCGCAGCGGAGGCTCTGGCGTGGGGCACATAAGCGTCGCATGAAGTCAGTGTCTGGGGGCCATCAGGGAGGACTCAGCAGCCCTCTCTTCAGCAGCCCAGGAAGTGCTCCCAGCTGACACCCTCTCACTTCCTTGGTTCTATTTATTCTCCAGAGCCCCTGGAGAAGCCTCTGTTTCTCTCGTCCACTGTCCCCAGGGTGACAAGTGGCAGGAGGCCCTGCACAGAGGAGCTGCCCAAGCAGAGCTGCTGTAGGGCTCCCTTCCATCCCAGGATCTTCGAGGGAGGGCCTGACGATGTCCCCATTTTACAGATGGGGAAACAGAGGCTCAAGGGTGTCCAGGGACTTTGCCACAACCCGGAAATGGCAGAGACGGGATTGGACTCCAAGCCTGTGTAAGTGCAGCAGGAGCCCGGGGGTCAGGGCAGTGTAGGTGCCCCTCACCTCTGCCGCTGGCACCTGGAAGGAGCAGCCCCCGGCACCTGGGAGGAGGTTGGCCCCCGCAGGCTCCGTCGATGATGGCTGGCGCAGGCCTGGGAGGTAAGAACGCAGTCTCTCAGGCCTCCCTGAACGCACGCAGGGAGCGGGCAGCCCGCTCAGCACCCCCATCGGGACTGGGCTACATTTCACGCTTCTGATCCACACCTCACAGGTCCTGTTGGCCTCGGGGTCGGTGCGGGTCAGTTAGCGGCTCTTTGTCCCTCCTGGGGTGTCACCAGCCTGTGCTCCCTCTCCCTTCCAGGTCCTTGGTGCTGTTCCTGTTCTGCAAGTCAGCCGTTTGGGCCTCCCTGAGTGCCCCAAACTGGACATGCCCACATCTGGGCCACATGCTCTCTCCTCCCCCTCCCCAGGCCAAGGTCCCTCCTCTCCTGGCAATCCACCCGTCCCCCTCACCAGTCTCTCTCCCTTCCAGGGACAGCCAGACCTCGAGAAAACAGAGAAACAGGCCGAGCCCTGCCCACCTGCCACCAGCCTGTGGATCACGCTAGCTGTCCCTCCCGCTTCACGCTGCACCCTAGACACATGGAGGGGAACATAACACCCTGCCTCTACCTCTCCTGGGGGAAGCTGGCCTGGTCCCCTGTGGGCCCTGAGGCGGGCTGCAGGGCAGTGCGGGTACATGGACTAGTCGCTCTCCCACGTCTTGCCTCCTCAGGTTTCTGGTCCTGGGGAACCCACCTCCCCCTGAGGCTCCAGGGCTAGAGCTTGGGGCTCAGATGCCACAGGCTGGACAGACCATCCTCTGGGCCTCTGATTAGCTTAGAATTGGACGCATGACCCAAGGTAGTCCAATCCAAGGGAATGCCAGGCTTCTTGCTGGGATGCTGGTACAAAGGTGGATGTGAACCAGGGAGTTTGCAGCCTTGGAAGCTGCATCTTGGGACCCTAGGATAAAGAAGCGACTGCAGGGCAATAAACCCAGTTTATTATAAATTGGTTTATAAACTGGGTTTATAAACTAATAAACCCAGGCAAGAAACCCAGTTCTCAACAGTATTATTGAGCGGCTGGATCGAGCCTTGCCTGAAAGCCAATTCACCACTGGGCATTTCATCACATGAACCAATAATCCTGCTTTGTTGTTAAACCATTTGCGGTTGGATTTCCTGTGTCTAGCAACTAGCATCTAGAAAGATTCTTGACTGAGATAGGCATGGGAGGGGCTGAGGCAGAGCGTGGGGTCCTTACTGTCTGGCTCCAGGAACTGAGCAAGCCGAGGTGCTGGCCCCATCTCAACACACTCTTAGCCATGATTCCTCATCCAGTGTAGACACGCGTGCTTCTGTGCAGCTGCAGGCTCCTTGGGTTGGGAATGGGAGGGTACCTCCGGGCTTTCGGGAACAGGGGCACCTCTGCTGTGATGTGCAGTGTCTCAGATCAGCACAGCCATGTGCTCTGGCGTCCCCTGTTTCCTTGTGCCCCCGGCCCCAGCTCCTCCCGTGTTCCACTCAGAGCCCGGCCCCAGTGCCTCCCACGCATCATTCAGAGGCAATGCCAGGGAGTCTGATGGGGCTGGGTCCGCCAGGCTCTTCTCCCCTTGGGACTGAGTCCTGCCACCGACAGGCCAGAAGCAGGAGCCCAGCAGCCCCAAATCAAGCTCATGGTGTTCTGTCCAGATGCAGGATGAAGCCATTCCAGGTGAAGAGAAAACAGACAGGGGGTCCTCGGGAGGAGATGCACCCTGTCCGACGCACCTGTGCTTGGTCCGGCCACCCGGCACAGCAGGGACAACGCATATGCTTCCGGCAGGACGGAGGTGAGCAGCGTGGTGAGCGCAGCAGGGAGAGGGCATGACAAACAGGCGTGCCCACGGCAGGGCGCTCAGTGCAAAGATTCTGGGAACGACTGGCTAGAATCTGTCAGAATTCCCCAGGGCTTGCAGATCCAGAGACGTGTGCCATAAGAACACATACGTGGCCGCGGAGAGACTTCCAGTAAACCGTGAGAGTGAAGCAGAATAGTGACAAAGCGATCATGGTGATAACAGAACCCCGGTATGCAGTACGGGGCTGATTAGAGAAATTCCACCGTGGGTCTGCGCTTGGGAAGAATGAGGTCCTGCTGCAAAGGCAGATGAGGGAGAAGTGCCACAGAGGGAGGTGCTGCTCGTAGGCTGGTTTGGGAAACCCGCTGGAGGGGCCAGCCCCGGGACCCAAGAGGCCCCGCACGGCATCCTGGGGCAAGGGGTGCATCCTTCCAGCTCCTCATCTCCCTGCCTGGCCACGTGGGTGAATGGACCCCCCCACCCCAGCCTCAGCCCGTTCCTGCCCACTGTGGTTTGAACCTGTTGTGTGAACTTGGTGGCAAAGTGGGACCCAGCAGTTGGGCCTCAGGAGCTTACCTCCAGTCACCTCTGTGTGAGGGACACTGAATGACAGGGAGAGGAGGAGGGTGTGGGCCGCGCAGAGCAGGAAGGAGGACGCAGAGGAGTGGGTGTGATCCCCACGAGCAGAGAGCAGGGAGGAAGGCCTGCGTTCGGGGACAGGTGGCACGGCAGTCACCAGACCAGAGCCCAAGCTCCTGGGAGGCCAGGAGTGCCAAGTCCAGACAACTGGACTTTATCCTGGAGACTCACGGTGCCTGGGGGGTGCCTGGGCAGGAAATGAGTGAGTGAATTCCTGACAGCAGTGGGTGAGCCCAGGGGACAAAGGGCACAGTGGTTCTACGCCAGATAAAACCGGGTCTCGTCCCACAGCCCCGAGCACAAGCTGTGTGACCTCGTGTGACGCTGAGCCTCTTCCTTCTCCCCTGAATGGTTCCCACTCCGGGGGCCAGAAGGGAGCACTGCAAGGCAGCGGCCCAGCCCCCACAGGGAACGGTGCCTTGCTGCCCCTTCTCGAGTCCCGGACTGGCCGGCCATGCGGTGGGACTCTTCCTGGCTGGGGTCAGGGTGACAAGGTGTGACCCACAGGTGGTGACTGAGAGCACGGGAGAGGTAAGAGAGAGAGAGGAGAAACTGCTGGGCCTGTCTTCCTCCCCTTGACCTCCACTGAGAGGCCACAGCGCTGCCTGCGCGCCGCCGCGCCCCCCCCCCCCACCCCCGCAGGCCGCCCTGCTCAACGGGAGACTCCGTGTGTCCAAGCCCAGGGGGTCCGGGCCCCAGGCTTTCCCGGGAACCCCTGCAGCTTCCTCAGCCTCCGGCCATGTTTCCTCAAAAACAGTTCCAGTGAACAAGCAAGGGCCCTGGTGTCCTCAAGACGGGCTTAAGCTGGAGGCCAGGGAGGGCCTGCAGGCCCAGAGGCTCCCTGGCAGGTGTGGGAAACACCCCTGCGCCCCAGCTGGGCCCAACCCGGGAGGTTTCCAAGATAAGCCGAGTGGAGAGTGATACCGTGGGCTCTGGCAACCCCCGAGGCCCGCACTACCTCTCGGGTGGCCCTAGAGCCCCCCCACCCCCCGTTGATGGATCAGAACGTTGTTCCAGGATGCGCATTGGTCCCGCCCCTCCCCGAGGCTCCGGGCCGCCGCGCCTGCGGGCGGAACCTCGGAGGTTAGGCAGTGAGCTTCCCAGGAGGCCGGCGCTCACGCGGAGGGCAGGGCGGGGGTCCGGGCTGGCCCGGGAGCGCGCGCCGCTCCACACCGCTTCCCGGCGGCCGCGAGAGGGAACCGCCGGTCCGCGCGGGGCGTCCGACACACGGACGCGCGGGTCTGCACCCGGGACGCGCTCCGAGGGAGGGTTGAGGCAGCCTTTACTTCCCGCCTTGGTCCGGAGCCCTGGGCGAGTGCCGCGGGGGTGCGCCTGCGGCTGGGGCTGCGCCGGCGGCGTTCCACTGCGGCTGAGCCCGGGGCCCCTGGGGTCCGAGCGGCCTGGGACTGCGTCCGCCAGCTGCTGCCGCGGGCCGGGGTCGGGCACTGCGTCACAGCCTGGGCAGCTGTGCAGCGCGGACACAGCGGGGCCTGCCTCTCAAGGAAGCCCTGGTTGTGGCCCCTGCCCTGGCTGTCTCCCCAAGCCGCACCTGTTGTCGCTTTGCAGCTGGGTGACTCGCTACGGAGAACCTGAGCCCACCCGGCCTTCGGGCGCGGACCCTCGCTCAGCCTGCCTGCACACACCTTTGCCCCACTCACGCGCGCACGTGCACATGCGTACAAGTGCATACGCACCGGCACACACGTCTGTGGGCACTTCCACGTCACAGCTCCGAGGGCACACACGCATGTGCACACACGGCAACACGCACATCCCACGAACACGGGTGCACGACGCACACACATGCAAACGCAAACATGCTCACAGACGCGTACACTTATGCACGCGCACACGCGTGGCCCTCACTGGCCCTGCGGAGCTCCAGCTGTTTCCGTCCTGCCATTCCTGCAGGCCGCTGGCTGGAGACCCCGTTCTGGGGTCCAGACAAGGCCACCAAGACTGGCGCTGGGCGTCCTGATCCAAAGACACACCTGGTTGCCCCCTGGGGATACCCAGCTCCACACCCCTGCCTTCTTGTACTTGGAGGAGGGTGGTACAAAAGCGAGGTGCACACCTTGTCACCATTAAACTGCCTTTTGGGTCATCCTCTCTGTAGGGGCGGCCCTGACCGGTCTGTTTGACGGTCAGTCTGATTCCTGATGCTTGGTGCGAAATAAAGCTTTGCTTGACCTTCAAAAAAAAAAAAAAGAAAACTGCCTTTTGGACCTGGAGCAAATGGCTTCTTTGTTCTGCACCTCAGTTTCTTTTTTCATTTTTTTAAAAGATTTTATTTATTTGAGAGAATGAAAGAGAGAACACATTGTGGGGGGGAGGGCTAAAGAGAGAAGCAGACTCCCTGCTGAGCAGGGAGCCTGATGCCCAACTCCATCCCGGGACTCCCGGATCATGACCTGAGCCAAAGGCAGTCACTTAACCGACTGAGCCGCCCAGGTGCCCCCACACCTCAGTTTTTTCATCTGAACAATGGGTTAACGTCAGAGCATGGAGGCTATGCCACTTTCAAGGTCCTCATCAAGCCCAGGGCCTGGCCTCTGGAAAGTGTTCAGGAAGTGTGGGCTCCTGGCCTGCAGGGGAATCGCAGACTTCTTTCCACCAGCGGGGAGACTGGGCCCAGGGCCCACAGCGGCCTCCCAGGTGACCTGCCCTCCTGCCCGGCTCTCAGTGACTTCCTTTCTGCCCAGCTTGTGTGGCAGCCTGACGCCCTGCAGCTCTGTGGGGCTTTCACTGCACTGCCCCAGAGTTCCCTTCAGTTCTAGTCCCATCCAGAGCTTCCCAGCCTGGGGAGGAAACCACAAGCGACCCCGTATTACTGTGGCTGAAAGTTAACCGATGCCACCAGCTCCAAAGGAACAAGTCATCTGAACAGTGCCGACGGAGTAACAGAACGTGGTCAGTGTGCAGCTCGTCACCACTCCCCTGCCCAGACTCTGCTGCCGTTTGTGTCTTCTCCTGTTGTGTGGACACTGCAAGAGCCTTCAGATCGCGGGAAGAGGCCACAGCTCCAGACGCTGTGAGGGAATGTTAGCCCTGACCTTGGAAGGCCACCCCTCGGGTCTCGGCTCCATGGACCTGCCTTGCGGGATGACCACAGCCCCAGGCCACCCAGAGTGGGGGCGGGGCCGGTGGCTAACTCTTCTGCTTGGTGATCAGGAACCTGAACATTCCGCCTTCACTGCTTGTTTGGTCCATGGGTATCAAATACTGGCTCCAGTTCTACCTCCCAGGAGGGCCTTCCTTTTTCCTCTTCTCCTTTTAAACATCCTCTGCCCCTCCCAGCCCACCTCCTCCAAGAAGCCCACTGGAAATCCAGCACACAGCTCTCTCTGTGTGAACCTGTGGAGCCTACAGTTCTGACCACATGCTCTTGTGCTGAAATCTAGTCTCATTGCCACAGTGTAGACCCTAGTGGTGCCCATTCCTTCCGTGAAGGCCAACGGCTCCTTCCTGAGGGTTCCCTCCTGCTTCAAGACGGTCCTCACGGCCAGCCGGACACCAGGCAGGCTGGGAGTGGTGGAAGTTCAAACGAGCACGCACGACAGCTTTCAGCCACGGATGGAGGGAAACGCAGAGAGACCCCAACTGTGCCCACCGCGACGGCTGCCCTGAAGGGACTGGCAGTCCCCAGTGTCGAAGGCTGTAGGGCAACTGGAGCCCTCCGTGAGGCAGAAGCCGGAAGCCGCACGACCGTTTGGAGGGCCGCTGGGCAGTTCTGCACGGAGTCCAGAGGACACCCACCCACCGCACGGCCGCCTAACTTCCGGGCGCCGGAGCGAGAGGAGCGAACAGTGCGCCCCGAGACTGGCGCCTGGGTTTCAAGGCCGCTTCCTTCCCGGCGTCCACACCTTCAAAGTGGCTCCAGCGTCCGGCCAGGCGGGCCCTGCACGAGCGGGTGCCGTCCGCGGTCACGAGGCTCACCTGCTGACGGCCGCGACACGCACGAATCGGGGAACACGGCGCCGAGGGAAGGGCGTGGCCTGTCGGTACGAGGCGCCTGGGCCAGGCCGGCACCCAGCTTGGGGCCCTCCGGACACTGCAGCGAGACAGACCCCCGCCGCGCTCCCTCGCACGCACCTCCGGGAGGACCAGGCCGGACGGCGCTGGCTCGGGGGCAGGGCTGCGCCCCGGGCTGCGGCGGCTGCACCAGTCAGCGGGACGTTCGACGGACGCCGCGTTGCTCCACAAGCACGTCCCACGAGGCCGCTCCCGCAGCTGCGCCGAACGGACCGCCCGGAGAGCGCCCAGCGGCCCGTCCACCACCGGGACCCCCGTCGCGCCGGGCAGCCCCGCGAACTGCGTCCCGCGGCAGGCGCGGTCAGGCCCGGGACCCGCGCGCCCCACTCTGCGGCCTGCGCGCCCCGCCCGCTCCGCACATCCGCTCCCCCCGCTCCCCGGCGGCCTGCCCCGAGGGCTCGGTCCCCGCTCAGGGCGGCGTGCGGTGGGGGGCGGCGGTCCCTCCCCTGCCGGATCGCCCCCACCGCACGCCGGACTCGGCCAGCTCCCCCGCCCTGGGAGCCCGGTCCCCGCCGCGCCTTCCTGATCCGCCCCCGGTGGCCGAGCCGGCCCGGAGCCGTGCCCTCCGCAGCAGGTGCATTCTCCGCGCCCGCCGGCCCCGCCCCCGGCCCGCCACGTCCCCACCGCGACAGGGGCGGGCAGCGCTCCGGCTGACGCGCGAAGGCGGAAGTCCCGCCCCCGCCGCCCGCCCCACCCCCGGCTTCCCGGGATGCCCCGCGAGGCGCAACGTAGCCGGAAGCTGGTGGCGGCGGGGCGGGCGGCCGGCGCGCGTCCCCGGAGCAGCTTGCGGCGCGCCCGAGCCCGGCAGACCCCCCGCGGACCCCGGCGGACTCCGGCGGATCTCGGCGCGCGGGCTCGAGTCCGGGCCCTGCCGGGTAAGCGCGTGGCCCGGGGCCCCCGGCCCGCTGGGGCGGACATTCCCGCCCGGATCCCCGGCCTCTCCCCTCGGCAGCCGCCCCCACCTCGGTGCCTGGAAGCGCCTGGCGGCCGCGGCCGCGGCCGCGCACGCCGCGCCGCTCCGCTCCGCTCCGCTCCCCTGCCGCTCGCGGTAGGGGCGCAGCGACCAGACCGACGGCCCGGGGCTGCAGGCTGAGGGGCTCCCGCCCTGGGAAGCGAGGGCTCGGTCCGGCGGGGGCGGGGGCGGCCGGCGCGGTGGGCGACCCCGTCGGAGAGGCAGCGGCTCCGCGGCCCTTCTCGGTCCCCGGTCGGGGCCCCCCGCAGACCAGGGCGCGGGGAGGGCGTGGTACTCGCCTGAGCCTCCTGCCGCTCCCGGGCCGCGACCGTGCGCCCGCGGTGCTGGCCCGGAGTGCCGGGCTTCCGGGCCTGCTTTCCCGGACGCTCCCGCCCAGGCTCCCCGCAGCTCCGTGCGTCCGCGCAGGAGGGCGGTGCTCTGGGGGCCCCGCGGTTTCCGACACCCTCCCCACTGGGGCAGCCCTGGCACCCGCGCGGCCCGTCAGCCATCCCCGGTACCGGGCCCAGGCGCGGACAGAGCCCTGGCCTCAGGGCTGAGCGCCGCGCAGTTGACAAGGGGCTTTGGCGGTGAACCAAGAAGATGCGCCCCGAGCGGCTCAGCGGCTGCTGAGTTCTGCGCCCTCGCCGGAGGCGCGTTCTTCCATCTCGGTTTCAAGCGTTGAGGAGTTCTGGGATGGTTTTTCAAGACAAACCGTTATCTGTGGCTTTGGAATTGAAGATGCAACGTGCGCGTCTCAAAGGTAGCATCTCAGAGAGGTGGAGGGTGCTGAGTCCGAAACCGGTCCCCAGGGGGTTTCCTTTCCACACGTTACTTTGCTGGTCCTTCTGCGAACAGCTGGTCTGCCTGATTTCATTTTACGCAATCAGAAATTCAGAGCATGCTCAGCCCCGTTCTTACTTCTGTTTGCCGGCGCCCTTTGACCAGGATGTGAACCTCCAGGGGAAGGCACAGTTCTCTGGAGAGACAGCGGGGCCGCACACCAGCCCACAGGGGGCTCTCCGGTGGCCGCCGGGAGACGAGCGTGTGCGGAGGGCTCTGTGAATTCACATCCAGCCCGATGTCTCTGCACGTGTGTGTGCACCTGTTGATGCCTTTCGCGTGTGGACATGGACCTCAGTGTGATGAAACTATCCTGCTAGACCACGTCTGGCCAGGGTGTTGTGTTCGGGTGTTTGCCCTGGAGATCCGGTGGTTTGGGTGGACGGTCACAAGTAGCCCAGAAAACTGCAGAGCACAGAGGAGGTGCAGGTGAACTCCAGGTTTTATCCCTCAGTTATAGAAAACTGAAGCGACGTTTATGTGTCGTTTCCTCCAGCTAGCTTCAGAGTGGGCACTGATGAATGCAGGAGTCCTGGCCTTCCAGACGGAGAGAGTTTGGTTGTGCGGAGAGTCAGGGCTTCTGCCCGTGACTTCTGTGGCCTGAGGTTGCAGGTGGGGTGCGGCGCAGAGGTCCTCTGGGAACGTTCACGCTGCGCGTCAACAGAAAGCTCCAGCTTCACTCCACGGAGAGGCTGGCTGCATGAGGTGTCCAGCAGCTGGGCGGGCACCCAGTTCTGAGCCACTTACAGGGTCCCTGCGTGTTGTGCAGCAGGCACGTGTTGCCATGAGAGCCAGGGGCCGCGGCTCACGGGCTCTGTTCACCAGTGAGGGAAGGGCAGGGTCCCAAGGGGCATGTGCACGGTTGTGCCTTGGTGGCGGTAGAGTGGCCTGGGGCCCAGGGCCGAGTGGTGGCAGTGTGCACAGGACAGCCCCGTGCTGCCTCCCACCCCCTCCTCCAGCTTCAGTCCGCTGTATCGGTTTTCCTGGTTGTGACTCTAGTGGGCTGTTGGTTGAACTTGAGCTTTGCCAAAACTGGGAGCTCTGTAAGGACAGAAGTGGTGTTTCTCTTAAGCCTGAGTTAGGGGCTATGGTGCCCCAGCAGTGTCCCTGTGAGGCATGGTGGCAGGTGTGCCCTGCTGTGCTCATGCCGTCTGCCACCTCCCCCTCCAGGATGGCCCTGCGGAGGCTGCCCCGCAGACCCTCTCACAGACCAGCCTCTGCACGTAGCGGTCGGGGCTACCGCTTTGGCCCCATACCATAGACTGCAGAGTGGAAGGAAGGAGTGGCACGCAGAGAACTGGGGTTCCGTGTCTTCGAAGTTCATTGGCCCCAGTCTGACGTGTTGGCCTCTCAGGTGGGCAGTCAGGTTGAGCGGCCAGTCTGTGTACATTGTAGAAAGACCACCCCTTGCTGCGGGCTTCGTCACGCACTGGGACGTCTTACAAGGTGTGCGGTGCGGGTGGTGCAGGAGGCCTGCACAAAGGGGACACCAGTAGTTACGATATTCTTAACTTCTGCATTGCCTTTGGCTGGAACCATGCAGATGGCTCTGGGTTTTTCTTAGCACACGGAGGGGAGATTCCTTCTTTTTCTTCTTTTTTTTTTTTTTTTAAGATTTTATTCATTTGACAAAGAGAGCCACAGCGAGAGAGGTAGCACAAGCAGGGGGAGTGGCAGAGGGAGAAGCAGGCCTCCAGCCAAGCAGGGAGCCCGATGCGGGGCTCGATCCCAAGACCGTGGGATCACGCCCTGCGCCGAAGGCAGACGCTCAACAACTGAGACCCCAGGCAGATTCCTCCCGTGAGCGGCTCCCCGGTGCCGCCCGTAGTGAGCTGCGCCGCGGGGTGCCCCTGAGGCTCCGTGTGGTCGTGCGTTCGCACTCCTTCGCTCTCTCGTGAAGTAGCCTGCTGGTGAGTTTTCAACTTTGTGTTTCTCCTTTGCAGCGTCATGGCCAGCCCCAGAACGAGGAAGGTCCTGAAAGAAGTCCGAGCGCAGGATGCAAACAGCGTAAGCGTCGGCTCGGGTGCTTTGAGACTCAGCAGACCGCTGAGAGCCCTCCCTGTTGCCCTTAGTCTGGCTCCAGACTCTCCTTTGCTCCCTCTTGGGGCTACCCGTCAGGTCTTTGGGGTCCCTGGGCCCCGAGTGCCTGGGTGAGTTGCACGTGGCTGTCCCCGCAGGTGTGTTTCGAGTGTGGCGCCTTCAACCCGCAGTGGGTCAGCGTGACCTATGGCATCTGGATCTGCCTGGAGTGCTCAGGGAAGCACCGCGGGCTTGGGGTGCACCTCAGGTCAGTGCCCTGCCCCCCGTGCCTTGAGGTCCTCCTGTCAGGGCACGGTGACGGGGCGACACATGCTGCTTGTCAGCTCAGCGTGCCCACAGGGTGTCGCGGGCAGTGCGTGCGCCAGAGTCATGGCCTGCTTGGGGAGGGGCTCTCGGACGCCTGGTGCTGATCAGTAGGTTGGTGCTCTGGCCTCTAGCTTCGTGCGCTCTGTGACCATGGACAAGTGGAAGGACGTGGAGCTGGAGAAGACGAAAGCCGGAGGGAATGCGAAATTCCGGGAGTTCCTGGAGTCTCAGGAGGACTACGACCCCTGCTGGTCCCTGCAGGACAAGTACAACAGCAGGGCCGCTGCGCTCTTCAGGGACAAGGTAGGGACTGGCTGAGCGGCGGTGCTGAGGCGCTGTGCATTGGCTGTGTTGAGGGCTTTGGGAGCTGGCTTTCTCCTTTGGGCTCGGACACGCTCGCGGGGCTGTGCAGTCTGTCCCCAGATGGGACGCGCGGGCCGTCTTGTCCCACCTAGGGGGGAAGCAGGGGGCGCTTGGTTAGTGGGGTTGAAGATCAGGCGTGCTGCCTGGGGAGTGTCGTGTGCCGGCTCCCTTGTGTGTGGTGCTGAAACACCGAGGACGGCAGCGCGTCGTTAGGGGTTGGAGCCGCTGACGGGGAACTCGCTGGCACGGCTGCTGAGAGCGACGCCCTGTCTCGGGTCGGCCTGTGGCAGAGAGCCCCCGCCCGTGGCCGCTGAGCCTGGGAGCCCTAGGGTGGGTGACAGCACTGACGGCTCCTGACAGTCCTGGGCCGTCTGATGTCTGCGTCCCCTTGGCAGGTGGCCACTCTGGCTGAAGGCAAAGAATGGTCTCTCGAGTCCTCGCCTGCCCAGAACTGGACCCCACCGCAACCCAAGATGCTGCCGTCCACTGCCCACCGGTAGCGACTCCTCCAGCTTCTTGTTTGGTCTCAGACCATTCTGGGCCTGGCCCTGGCCCTGATCTTAGCCATAGCTCAGGACCCTCGCACTGGCGTGAACGCTCTCTAGGTCATTGGAGCGGTACAGGCTCTCCGTAAAAATGCTGCCTGTAAGTTGCGTCTGAGTGGAAGGGGGCGCCGCCTCATTCCTCCAGAGCCATCCCCGTGACACGCATGTGTCTCTGGAGGAAACGCTCTGGCTGAGTGTCACGCACCTCCCCTGTCCTCTCGAGCACTGCCCGCTCCCAGGGCTGCCGCAGGTACGATGGGGACTGGCTGATCCCCGTGCTGGACGTCCCGCATCCTCTCGCGGGCCAGAGGCTGGTGTTCTGGGGTGACTGGTCCAGAGAAGGCTCCCTGTGTGCACCACAGGTGCCCAGGGAACCTCGCCACACCCCTGCACCGTGTGTATTATGTGCCTGCTTCAGCCTCCGTCCCTGCAGCCTCTCCGCTGCCTCCCTGCTGGCGTGGGCAGGCACTTGTTGCCAGCGGAGCCTAAGCCGCCTTTCAGACAGACCTGGAGGCCGGCTGGCCTTAGTACTCTGTTCTTGGAGGAGCCCAGGTGTGACCAGGGGGACGTGACAGCGTACAGGCCCGCACGGCTCCCTCGGGCGCCTGTCCATCCTCTGCTGGCCTCCCTGACCTCTGACTCTCCCTTTCAGAGCCCCTGGCCACCCGCAGAACTCGACCTCCTCCTCAGACAAGGCGTTTGAAGACTGGCTTAACGATGACCTGGGCTCCTATCAGGGGTGAGCCCCCGGGCAGCAGGGGGCTCGGGCCCTCGGGGCGGGGGTCTCCTGCTTTCTGTGAGCAAGACGCGTGGAGCCCACGTGCATCACGCGGGACTGGTTGTGGCATCCCTGAGCCAGCCCCGGTTTGCAGAGTGGTTTTAAGCGGTGAGAAACCTAACATTGAGGGGAAGAAAGAATAGTTTTCCTTCTTGGGAACAGCCTGACCTGCAACCGGAGCTGTCAGACTGGATCACTTCGTCGTTTTTCGCGGTAGCCGGCTGTCGGCCGTGGGCCTTGCCGGGGTTCCCTGGGTAAACGCAGACTCCCGGAGGAGAGCCTGACCTGTGTGCCCCCCTTGCTGTGGATGCACGTCCTCCCCGTGGCCCTCGCACCTCTGCCCGGGATCTGGGCCCCTCCCGCCGTGTGGCTTTCAGGAGCAACTGCTCTTTGTCTCCCTGCCAGGGCCCAGGAGAACCGCTACGTGGGGTTTGGGAACACGGTGCCACCCCCGAAGAGGGAAGAGGACTTCCTCAGCAGCGCCGTGTCATCCCTGTGCTCGGTGAGGACCGCGCCCTGCCCCACAGGCCCATGGCCGGCTGGCCGCCTGCGGGACGCCTCCCCGTCCCTCGGCGAAGTCGTCTCTGCAACCGGCGCACTCGCTTGGCCCCCGCGCGTACTTGTTCAGTGACCTCGTTATAGAGCATGCGTTGCCGATTAACCGGGCCCATCTCCTCCAAGCACGACGTCCTGTGCGGGGCCTGCCCGGCCCTCCTGTCCTGCGAGAGCGCTGGGCACAGCCGATCCGGGCCCTCTGCCCGCCAGCCCCGCGCCGGCGAGCTCTCGAAGCTGCACACTTGGGGTGTCATACCCTCTGGGTTTGGCGCTCGCAGCCCTGCGCTTTGTCCCCCTGTCCACCCCCCGCCCCCAGCGCTTCAGGTCAAACCACTGTTTTCCAAAGCAACTTACTGTGGCCTTAGACGACATTCGCTCACTGCTGTGCTGTCCGTGGGGCCCGCTGCAGCCCTGGGGCTGTGGTCGGCGACGTCTGGCAGCGGTCCCAGCCGTGTGCTGCGCGTATGAGACGGCGAGGAGACGTCGTCCGTGCTCACGGGACGGGGTCTTCGGGGCACTGTGGGGACGCACATGCAGACGGAGCAGACGGGGGCGTGAAAACAGGAAGCACCGGGAGTGCCCGTGTGTCCGCTGTAGCTGCAGGGTTCTGCGTCCCCAGTACGGGTTGGGGGATCTGAGCGCTGCTGTCCACTGTCCCTTCTGATCCGTGCCCACGTGCTATTCCCGAAGCGCTGGGACTTCCATCACAAGTTACGGCCGTGACTCCAGAGCCACGTGGTGGCGGCTGCTGGAAGGCCTCCTGGGGCCCCGGACGGCCAGAGTCCCCTCTCCAGGGAGGAAGGGCTTGCCTCCAGCCCAGAGCCTGCTGCCTGGGAGTTTATGAAGTCAGGTCCCACTAAATGCAGCGAGTTTGTGTTTGTTTTCCCCTCCTGAGGGTCTTTAATTCACTGAAAAAGCTGAACGTGGTTGTCTGCTGAGCATAAAGGTTCCTCTGCTTCGTCGTGGGGGTGGCGGGGGAGACTGTGTTGGGAAGCTGGGCTCTGAGGGAGACGTGTATGGGTCTCAGTAGTTTCAGTTGGCTTTGGGGACTTAGGGGAAGATCTCGAATTCAGAACAGGTCTGCCTGCAGACTAGGTGTCAGGCCCCAACTCCTCCGAGGGGAGGTGGAGGGCCCAGGGCAAAGGCACGAGCGGGTGTGTGCACGTGGGGCCGTCTGGATGTCAGGCGGAGCATGGCATGGACGCACGTGCTGCCCCGCCTGCTGCAGCGTCCAGACGTGCCCACGGCCGGAGGGCCTGTTCTCCTTGGGAGGCGGGGTTGCCGCTGTGGGAAGGGACCCCAGAGGTGGCCTTTCTGCAGCACTTGGGTGCAGAACCCATCTGCCCCTCACTGAGCGGCAGATGGCACGGCAGGCAGAGCCTGCCTGGACGGTCACCTGTGGAACCTTGGCGTGGCCTCTCTGTGGCTTCTTCCCAGGGCTGGAGCAGTTTCACCACTGGAGCCAGCAAGTTTGCCTCCGCTGCTAAGGAGGGGGTGAGTAGCACAGCCCAGCAGCCTGCCCGCGGGACCCATATGGGCTGTGCTGGTCAGGGCTCCGGGGCCCGATGGGGGTCTTGAAGGGGCTCTGATGAGGGGTGGAGGCCATTCCCAGCCTCAGGGATTCTTCCTGGGCCCAGGCCACGCTCTGCTTCCAGTGAGTCCCCGAGACTGCCGCAGATCTCAGGGCTCTGCCGTGCGCTGCTTCCGTGCTGGGCGTCCATGTTCGTGTTGGAGATGAGCGCTGTGCAGAGGGCCCGGCGCCTGAGAGGAGAGCTGGGCTGTGCTTGGTGCGGCCTGTCGGTCCTGCAGGCTGAGTGGTCCCCCAGCCCTCCGGTTCTGCTGCTGGGCACGGGGCAGGGTTCGGGCAGTCGGACTTCTCTCTGCCCCTCGCCTCCTCCGCCCAGGCAAGGGAGGGTCGGGGGTTTAGTCAGGACACACAGGTGGGGTGTGGACCTTGGAAAGGAACAGGTGGAAGCCTGTCTGGGGACGTCAGCTCGGAGGGACACTGTTGGCGACGTCCAGCAGGTTTCTAGACCAGGGTGGCCTTGGTGAGGAAGGTGACCTGGAGCAGGGAGGGCCTGGGGCTGGCTCCAGGCTGGAACGAAGGCACCGTGGATGTCTCTCCGTGCGCTCTGTGGGCCCTGGTCCCCTGCATCCTCCCCTGCCACGCCGGAGGAGCCCGGCCTCGGGCACCAGGCTCTGTGGTACCACCACTCTGGCACATGGCGTCTGCTGGCTCTCTCTGGGCCTCATCCCTGCAGGGCCCCAGCCAGGAGGTCCAGGCGCCTTTCAGCAGGAGCACCTGTGGACGGGCTTTTTTCTTCATTTCTGAAAGTGTCTGGGGGTGCTGCGCTATGGGGAGCTGTGGGGTGGGAACATGCTGGGTGCCAGGCAGGTGGCATGGTCTGGGCCATGGGGTGGCTGCCCCTGACGCTGGACCTGCTCCCCCGGGCCTGTGTGCCACGTGGCTGCTCCTCCAGCAGCGTGGCCTAGTGTGCAGCTCGCTGGGCCCCTCGGAGCTGCTGGGAGGGCGTGGCTGGCAGGGGACAGGCCTAGGGCCGAGCGTTTGTCGGGGTCTGGGGCTGTGCAGCCGGGGGTCCGGCATCAGGACCGGCGATCTCAAAGCCCCGTGTTTCTTTCCAGGCAACCAAGTTTGGATCTCAAGCAAGTCAGAAGGTAACAGGAAGCGTTCGTGTTTCGTTCTGTGCTTTCGTGTCTCGTGCGGTTGGAACTTCCAGTCCTGTCCTGTCGGTGTCTGGACGCTGCCCGGTCTGCCCTGCTGGGGCCTGTGCTGGGGGAGGGGCGCTTCTGTGCGTGTTACTTCCGGTGCCTGTGGGTTAGCAGGGAGGTGAGAAGCTGTGCTTGGAAGGGCCTGCGGGGCTGAGGCACCCGGAAGCAGTAAGGCTCGTGTGCTGTCAGCTGGCGTCACCCGCGGGCGGAAGGACGCCCGGGGCGGCCGGGGCTGCGGGTCGCGTGGGGTGGGCGGGGACAGGCTACCCCTCCTTTCCTGGTTTCTCTCGTGGGCAGTGGTTTTGGTGTGGGCGGTTCTTTTTTTCCCCTAAATCTCGGTGGTTGCTGTGGCAGTCCCCGGGTGGTGGCGGGGCACGGACCGCCTGTGCTGCAGGGGTGAGGACTAAGGCCAGAGGCAGAAGGCCTGGAGGCTGTCCTGGGGTGGGGGTGGCAGCTGGTGTGGGAGCCTGGCCTGTCCCTGTCTCGGGCCCCTGACTTGCTTCCGTGTGTGGTTTTGGAAGTTGTCCGTTGGGAGTGGAACCAGCGAGGCATGGCAGTAGGCGGACACCCGAGGTCCCTTTTGAGGACCCCCGCTGGGGTGACGCCACGGGCGCGTGAGGCCAGCGAAGCTGTCGGGAGGTGCTTCCTGGTTGTCGCCCGACGCGGCTCCTGCTGTCTGTGCTCGCTCCCTCTCTCACTCACTCTCTCCCTCCTCCGCCCCAACCCGCTCCCTTGCTGTCTGGGTAAAGTTTTGGGGCTCCAAGCAGCAGCCCGAGCTGGTAAGGCCCAGGTCTGCTCTCGTGCATGCCTTTCCCCGTCTCCGTGCCGACCACGTGCTTTGCCCTGAGCTTCCCTGGACCGTGGCCTGTGTGTGTCCTTGCTTACGTGCGTTCACCCTCAGAGCGCCTCGCCAGCCCGCTGGGCTCCCATCCGGCCCATCCGTGCTGTTCAGGGACCTGAGACCCTGACGAGGGGCCCGGGGTCCAGAGCCCCGGGGGCACGGCTCCTGCTGGGCAGGAGGTTCATTTCCTGGCTCCGTCACCTCGAGCTGAGTAAGCGGAAGGAGGGTCATCCCTGTGGCGAGGCGCTGGCAGGTGCAGTTACCCCGTCCCCTGAGGCTGCTGCTCAGAACTTTCCTCCTCAGCCACCCTGTTGTCCTGCCGCTGCCCCACCCCTTGGCTCTGTCCTCTTCTCTCTGAGGCAGGTGCCTGCTGGAGGGGTGCACCTGCCTGCGCCCTAGCTAAGGGGGGTGGCGTGTGCCCTGCCGGCACGTGGCTGTGCTCACGCGAGGTGCTTGTGTGGGCGCTGACGAGAAGACTCGCGGGTGGCCACCGGGTTTGCTGCCGCTCTGGGCTCCTTCCTTCCGGAGCAAGTAGGCCTGGAGCAGTGGTCTCTGGCCACCCCACAGCCAGGGGGCCTTGGGTGCCGCGGCTGCCGTGAGCGCCGGGGGTGTCCGGGTGCCAGTGGGCTGCTCACCGTCTCCCGCCTTCCCTTGCTTGGCCAGACTCGCAGCCACCGTGCTGACCGGCATCTTGGGCGACATGCCGCTCGGGCTCGCCTGACTTCCCTCTCCTCACACAGGCTTCAGAGCTGGGCCAGAGTCTGAACGAGAACGTCCTCAAACCTGCGCAGGAGAAGGTGACGCAGCCCCACGCCGAGTGTCCCTCTCTTCCTCCCCAGCCCCTCAGGCGCGCGCTCCAGGGGAGCAGCTGGTGCTGGGAGGGTTTCCGGCAGCTCCGAGTCCCGCCAGGGCTGCGCGTCCCGCGGGGCCCCGGCCCCTGTCTCTGGGAGGCCCAGCCTTGCGCTCTGTCCCTCGGGGTGGGGCTGGTGTGGGCAGCGCAGAGGCGGCTGGCGGAGCCAGGGAGGACCCCCCGCAGGCCGCGGCCTCAGGAGATGGTGCCCTCCCCTACGGAGGATGCCGCGCTACGGTGGCCCGGGCTGGTGTCGGCGGCCCCTCTGCTCTCGTGGGGCGACGGGGTCGCACACAGCTGCCGCGGCGGGTCTGTGCGGCTAGTGCTGGCCTCTGTCGGACGGGCCATGGGGGCTTTCTGCCGCTCAGCTGACGGCGCTGTTCCAACCCACGCAGGTGAAAGAGGGGAGGCTTTTTGACGATGTGTCCAGTGGGGTCTCTCAGCTGGCGTCCAAGGTAGGGCAGGCCCGCCTGGCGCTCGGGCGCGGCCGGAAGCCAGTCTCCACATTCCAGGGCCCGGGCTCTCCATCCCCACGCGCTCGTGTGGCCACAGGGCCTGCGGAGTGGTGAGGAGGTGCCATGAGACGCAGCCGTGGGCGCCTGGGGAATGTGGGGACAGCTGGCCGGGGGGTCTGTCACGTCTGCTAACCGTCGCTTCTTTCTCTTCTGCTCTCGTTCTGCTGCCACTGCTCTTCCCTGGTGAGTGCCACCTTCCTGACGTGCTGGGGGCTGGCCGGCCTTCGGCTGCCGTCTTCCTCCAGGCGGGTTTGGGTGTGCGTGCCCCCTGCAGCCCAGCCCGCCCCTCTCTGCGTGGGCTGCAGGGGCCTTCGCACACAAGCTGTTTCCTCGAGCTACTGAGCCCCAGAGCCTCTTGCCACCACTGCTGCCGCGTGCCTGAGCCCGGCCGTGCTGTTCGCGTCTCTAAGCTCTGCCGGGTCTGGGAGCAGGACCCCGTGTGTGAGAACCCACCCTGAGCTGCCACCTCCTGTCCCCTTCCAGGTCCAGGGGGTAGGCAGCAGGGGATGGCGGGACGTCACCGCTTTTTTTTCTGGGAGAGCAGAGGACCCTTCAGACAGGTACGCCGGTTTTCTAGGTTTCTTCGCACGAGGTCTCTGGGAGGCAGTCGGCATACCCCCTGGGGGACAGGCATGTCCTCCCCTTTGGGGAACAGGGATCACTGCAGCCCCCAGAACCCCAGAGATACCAACTTTGTGGTAACTGCTGCTGGCCGGGAGGGAGGGAGGGGGCTGGGAGGGAGGGAGGGAGGGAGGGGTGCCTGCACTGACCCCTGCTCTGGTCCGGGTAGGTAGGGCCAGCGGGGCCCTCAGCAGCCCTGTCCCTCGCTCGCGCTCACCGTCCGCTCCGGGCTTGCCTCCGGGCTTGTCTGTGGGAGCCTGGTCTGGCCCTTCCCGTCACCCAGCCGCAGGGTGGGTGGGGTGGGGAGGGGACACATTTCTTGTGCTCACGGGGCCACACGGCTTCCTGGCACACCATTTAGTGGTTCACGCCATGTGGCTGCGCTGGTCGGGGTACAGCTCCACTGAGGGGCTCTGCAGGGCCCCTCTGTCTCAGTGCAGGCAGGGCCCACGTGCTCAGGGCTCCCTTTCCCCTTAGTCACTGCAGAAAACCGGCGTTGTACGTTGTTCTTCACGACAAGCTCCTTTTGGGGTGGGACTGACCCAGCCAGACTATGGCGGCAGGAGGCCCGAGTGCTTCCAGCAGGTTCTATGCTCCTTGGCTCTGAGGTGGACCATGGAGCTTGGCATGGAGCCCAAGCAGACAGCATCTCCCAGCCCCATGGGCGACAGGGTCTGGGGGAGAACACCGAGGGACGGCCTGGTGGCTCAGGCTGTTGTTCAGTGTCCTTCTGTCTTCCCAAGACCCCTGGAGGGCCAGAGCTACCAGAACAGCGGGGGAGACCACGCCCTGAACCGCACCGTGGACCAGAGCTTCTGGGAGACCTTCGGGAATGCCGAATCCACCAAGGGCCACAGGTCCCCAAGCAGCGACAGCTGGACATGCGCGGACGCCTCTGCCGAGAAGAGGAGCTCGGACAGCTGGGATGTGTGGGGCTCGGGCTCTGCATCCACCAATAAGAACAGTGACCACAGTGATCTCGGGGAGGCCTGGGGGGGCAGCGGGGAGGGCAGAGCCAAGACCGCCAAGAAGGCCACGCCGCCCGTCATGCCAGTGGACGAGGGCTGGGACAACCAGGACTGGTAGGCCTGCGGCGTCCCAGCCCCTGCGTCTGCACTTTGCCCCACACTTCCTCCCGTCTGACCCCAGAAACCAGCCGTCGCGTGAAGACAGCACCTTGGGTGTGAGCTATGGGGGTGGGGGGGAGGGTGCCAGCTCGCACGGACACCGGCCTTGCAAGGCCACGGTGCAGCAGAGGCCACGTGCCGCCCCGCAGTCCATGTCCCAGCTCTCCTTGAGGCTCTCGGGCAGCGTGCGGAAACCTGGCCGGGGTGACACGGGCGGGCTGGGTCTGCTCCTAAGCCATCGTTCCCGTGATGCCCTCCCTAATAAACCCTCCCGAGTGGCCGTGCTGTGTTGGGGGTGAGGCACGTGTGCTCTGATATATCAGGCCCAGGCTCATCCCGGACCAGCTTTTCTGCGTGAGGGATGTGCCCGGGGCCCCCCCCCTGGCTGTGTCACCGCCAGGTCTGGTGTCACCTGGTGTCACCGCCGGGCCGCTCTCCTGTGTTGCCTCTCCAGATCTCCGCGCATGGCCATACACAGCCCCTGACACCTGGGCCCTCTGTCCGTACAAGCATGGGCCCACTGGAGCCAAGGGGGCTCGCCGAGGACACCACAGACAGCTGAGAAATGGGGACGTGGAAGTGAAACGGGAGGGGGAGGCTGGCCGGCACGCGTCTCCTGAGCCCAGGTCAGGGTGCGGGTCAGCGGGGTGGTCTCGCCAGGGTTTGTCGAGGAGCTGCGTGGTGTCCAGGTCTTCCCACCGGTCTAGAGCAAGGAACGTTTCCGTGGGGCTGGGTTGCCACCCCTGCGTCTCTGCCAGCACTGTGCTCTGCTCCCAGGGCTTGGCTCGTGGTGATGTGGGTCTCCTTGTGTGCCCAGAGACCACCTGGCGCCCCCCGTGCTACCACCCCCTTGTTCACAGTCACAGTCCGGTATAGACGATGTGCCTTTCCCCCACCAGTCTGATGGACTCGCAAGCCGCAGCTGTGCTGGGTCCTCCGTCCCCACACCCCCTTCCTCTGGTCCCTGAGTTCCTGTCAGCTGCTCTTTGACCAGGCACTTCATGTGCCTGGGTTCTACTGGGTGATGGGTGCCAGATGTGCCCACCATGAGCTCTGCTGCCACCAGCCATTCATGTCCCAGGACAGGCCCTCCCAGCAGAAGGGTCAGTCTGCGGTGTGTTTGAGCTGGCAGCCACCAAGGGGCTGTCCAGAACAGCACAGCAGCCCACAGCTCTGGCTTGAGGACACCCCCGGAGGAACAGGGACACCCAGCGTGGAGCAGCTGTGTGTTTGCTGCCTGAGAGTCTCGGTCACTGAGCCGGCAGCCTGCTGGCCCCGAGGGGAGAGGCCCCTAGGGCAGACAGAGAGCTGAACCCAAGGTCAGTCTGCCAGCCCGGGGCCTAGCATCCCAGGGTGACGGTGCTCAGGGAGCACGAGCATCAGGTGTCCGCCCCCAGTCCGGACGGGGCTTGGTTTCCACACTGGGGCCCTCACCCGGTGGGGTGGGAGTTCTGGCTCTGCCTGCAGCTCTGGTGGGTTCCGCGGGGCCCAGGCTGCATTCTCTTCTGTAGTCTTGTCCTGGAGGCCGTGGTACGTTGGGAGTGAGTTGTCTTTGGCCTGGGAGCCCCCTTTAATGCGAAATGCAGTAACCAGGGTGGTGGTGGGCGTTGACGTCTGCGGGCAGGGGCACTGTGCTCCCCGGACCCCTTCTGGGGTGCTGGGACGTGGCGTTCCGAGTCCCCTCGCGGACAAAGACAGGTGCTCCTGTGCAGGTGTGGGCCAGGGTGGGGCCCGGCACGGGGAGCTGGGGCTCGAGCATCTCCCTGGTCCTCTCCCGGGCAGGGCCGCTGGCACAGAGTGACGCAGTGATGCGGGTGAGCGCCCAAAGGCTGCTTCCAGCGTGGTTGCAGGGGTGGGGGGTTCCCGGAGATGCAGGTGGGAGGGCAAGGAGGTCTCCGGTGGGTGTCTGCCTGGGACCCAGGGCCCACAGCAGCTCACCTAGCCCCGGGCAGAAGTGCTTGGCAGCCCCGCGCCCTCCATCTCAGCCTGCGCGCTGCTGAAGGCCCCCACGGGGGAGCGGTCAGATGTGGAGCCAAGGGACGCTGGGTACACTTTCCAGAGCTCTCTTCTGGGTGGTCTCCCATGGTCATCTGGTCTCGGGAGGCAGATCTGGGTGGGGCGTGGTCCCAAGGGGGCTGGGTCATACATGGGACAGTCCCAGGGTCAGTTCTGGCTGGGTCCCAGGGGTCCTCACCCACCCGTGCTGGCTAGCCAGCCCTCTGCCTCTCAGGCCAGCTTGGCGGGGAGACTGGGCCAGTGGCCAGGAGGCTGCCCTCAAGCCCTCTGGTCTTCTGCGTGCAGCTCCACCAGACCCCGGCTCCAGGATACTGGGCCGACCAGGGACTTGCGCGACCGCTGTACGGTGAGGTTCCCTGGTTGCCGCCGGCCCTCGTGGAGGTGCTGGGACTGACCGGCAGGTGCGCCAGAAGGCCGGCCCTGCGCTCTCTGGGCCTCCCCGTGAGCTGCTGCATTTCCTCTGGGCCATGCCCCTAACACGGGTCAACCTCTGCCACCCCGTTTAGTCGTCCAGCAAGCCACCATGCCTCCAAGCCCTGGTGCTGCGACTGTCCTGGCATCTCACACCCGGAGCTGGGGCCTTCCTGGGGCCCTACTGTCTGCACGGTCTGGTGTGCACCAGCCCCATCCCACCGGTCCTGCTGGGTCTGACCTAACTGATACGGTCAAGGGGGCTCACCCCCCTGCATCAGCTGGAGACTGGAGAAAGTGGGATCTGTGCTCGGGGTGCGTTTGGGGTCCCTACCTGCACGCTGGAGTGAAGGCCAGCCAGCACGTGGGGGCATCCTATTCTTTCTCAGTGACCCGGGGCAGCCCTGACGTTGCTAACTAGTCTCTGGGGCTTCAGAGGCTGTGCGGGACTCCAGGGTGGGCACACAGGGGAGGGCGGGCAGCGCCCAGCCAAGGATGCTGAGGAGTTGACTGACTGATGTGTGTGGAGGGTAGCACCCCAGTGGGGTGCGTGTGAGTGTGTGTGTCCCGAGTGCCCATGAGCCACAGGTGGACGCAGTGTGTCCAGTGCCTGTCTGTGGCTGCTGGATCCAGTCCTCTCTGCTGGTGCACACTTGAGCGTGTGGGGCTTGGCCGGGGTGTAGGTCCCAGGGCCGGGCAGGTGCCCAGCACCCTGAGCTCTGCGTCCATCAGCACTGGTGTCCTGGTGTCCAGTCATGGGTCCTCAGGCTCTGGCAAGTCACGGAGCCCCAGCTGGCCCAGGCCTGAGGCTCTTCCCTTCCTGGCATAGGAGCTCTGTCTGCCCAGGAGAGAGCAGGGCTCACGCAGCGGTCAGGACAGGGCTAGTGGCGCAGGCTAGCAGGGTGCACAGAGGGACACTGTGGCACCTACAGCAGGGCCACCTTGGTCTCCTGGCCCAGGTCCGGGACCGTGTACCCTCACCGCCCAGCAGTGTTACCAGGTCTGGGGCTGGTAGACTGGCAGTGGCGAGGCAGTGTCCTCCCTGTGGACAAGTGTGGGGAGGGCGCTGAGCCCCCGTGGGAGTTGGGTAAGGGTCCTCCTCCCCCAGCAGCATCCGGACCCAGACCTCTGCCCACCGAAGGCTGCCGGCCTCCAGCACGCGCCGTGTCTCCAACTGTGGCCTCCCAGCCCGAGAGCCCCTGCCGCGCCAGCCCCTCCAAAGCACCCCTGTCTCCAGAAGTTGGCGTCAGCACAGGCTACCAGCCCTGTGGGGTTCCTGGTAGCTCCCCTCACCCCTCAGTGACCTTGGGTGGGTGATCCTGGGTCAGGTGGGTCCAGGGCTGGGGCTGGAATGGGGTCTGCTCTGGCCAGTGTCCCCGCCCAAGCAGCAGGCTTAGGGCTGTCCCGGTGGCTGGGAGGGGCTGCACACTTGTGTGGCTCTATAGACCCAGAGGGCGGTGGAGACGCCGTTACTACAAGGAAGGGTTCCTGGCGGGGCCAGTGTGGGCCTGGGCACTGGGCCAAAGGTAGGGCAGCCCGGAGGAAGTGTTGTGCTTCCCCACCACCGGCCACCAGAGGCACCAGCCCGTCATCTGTCCACACATAGTGGCCTTGGTCCCTGAGGTGCCTGCCCCGTGATCCCTGCTTTGGGGCCGACGGTGTGGAGTGAGGGATGAAGGTGTTTGGTGCTGTGGGATCCCCGCCCTGAGGCAACTGTCCTTCGTGCAGGAACTCTGTACCCCTACTCTTGGGCTGTAGCGGGGAAGGGGGAGAGAGCCCCGGGAGGGGAGGAGGCCAGGGGCGGGCAGTGACGTGAAGGGGTGGAGTGACGGGGACCTTAATAAACCCTGGCTCTCGTGGCTGCAGCATGACCAGAGTAGGGGAATGCATGGGGACCCAGGAATGCCACCCTCGTCCAGGAGAAGGTTAGTGACTCGCCTGTGGTCCTGGGGGGCTGGGTGGACAAGGAGAGCCACTAGGGGTCTGCCCAGGTCCGCGATCAGAGAATGATCTTGCCTTTTCAAAGAGGCCTGGGGCAGGGAGGGCAGACTGAAGAGGGCTCCCCACAAGGGTCCCACCAAGTCCAGTTTCTGGGGAGCAGAGGGGTCTGGCTTCAGGATGTGGATTGGGAGGGGACTCCAGGGCCCGGGAGAGTCCAGAGCCCATGCACCGGCCCCCAGCCCTTCACAGCCCTGAAGATGCCCACAAGCTCAGCGGCTCTGCTCTGTGGGGCTGGTGCCCCCTCCCTGGGTGTGGCTGGGGTCCTGAGCTGCTCTGCTGTGTGTCCCTTCCGCACTGTCCACGGAGGCAGCCCCCCAGGCTATGTGGGGCTTGAACCTGTGTGCAAGCACTTCCCAGCCGAGAGGCCGACTGGGGCCAGTCCTCAGGCCGGACACACCCTCCTGGGGCTGGCAGAGGGCTTGCTGCGCGGCCCCCAAGGGGTTGTGCTCAGACTGAGGTCCCAGCTCTGATGCCCCTCGGGCTGCAAACAGGGTTTGCCCCTACATGGCTCTGTTCCCTCCCCAGGCCCCGTGGCCCTGGCAGAAGCTGTCCCAGTCTGTCCTCATGACCAGTGAGTGGCCGGGCCAGCAGTCAGGGCCTGGTGCCGGCCTGTGAGAATGTCCTGAGGGCGGGATGCAGGACCAGAGGCTGCGACAGCCGATGCCTCCAGGGTGGGCAGGGGAAGGGCAGCTGACCGCTCACCCCGGGAAACACCTGCACGGGCCATGCGGGACACAGGTCCACTGTAGGGGGCAGCTCCAGATCACAGCATGTGGGATGCCTGGTACGGGTGGATAGCTGGCTGGATTGATGGGCGGACGATAGACGGACAGACAGAAGATGGCCGAGCGCACTCTTCCCACAGGCCGTGCACCACGAATGCCCTCACATGCCCCCATCTTGGGCCTTGCCTCTGGCTGTGGCTGGGTGCCGCCTTGGGACTTGGCCAGGGACAAGGTAAGGACATGGGGGGGCACTTCATGGGAATGTGGCACCGGTCAGCGCCCAACCCCACCCCAGGGCAGGGCACAGGCCCCACTCAGGAGGGGTCTCCGCCGCCTACTCCTGACTCCCCTGGAGTTCTGAGTTGAATGTGTGCTCGAGGAGGAAAGACGACACCAGAGGTCACCTATGTCCTCTGCCCCAAGTGCTACCCGCAGCTTTCGTTGGACCTTCAGACTTGCTATCTGTCGGGCCCGCGTGGGGACGCTGTTGTGCGCCTTCTGATGCTTACTGACCCGCGGCACTGAACTCTCTCTCCCATCCACGCTTTATCTTGCACTATTTCAGGACACCACTTCTTTATTTTTTTTTTTAAGATTTTATTTATTTGACGGAGAGAGCGAGTGAGAGAGGGAACACAAGCAGGGGGAGTGGGAGAGGGAGAAGCCGGCTTCCCGCTGAGCAGGGAGCCCGATGTGGGCTCGATCCCGGGACCCTGGGATCATGACCTGAGCCGAAGGCAGACGTGTGACGACTGAGCCCCCCAGGCACCCCATCAGGACACCTCTTCAGTGTAAAATTTCCAAGCAGCAGAAAGCCAGAGTAAGGAGGAAAACCCCCTTTTCCTCCTGTCCTCCAAGCAAAGCACCGTTCTCTGCCATCTGCTCTCACTTCTCGCCCTTTCCCTGCTCACTCTGAGGCACAGGGAGAATGCAGGGCTGCCCAGCCCTCCCTGCAGCGCCCTGTGGCCCAAACTGATGGCTTTCTACTGGGTACTGACGGTGCTTGCCTTTGTGACACTCATCACCGTGTCTTTGGAATAGCCCAAAAGGGACGCATCTGCGGAACGTGGCTGGCGTCCTCGCTGAGCTCCCACGAGGGGCACTGGCCTGCACTGTTCTGGGAAGGTGGCTGCCAGCGCCCTGGCTTGGCCCCCAGCCTGGGCGACTCCCAGCGAGTCCTGTGAGGGCAGGAGACTGCGACTCCGCCGTTGGAAGACGCCACTCCTGGGCGATTGCCCGAGTCTTGCTGTGTCTGACTCCCAGTCTCTGTTGAGAACGCGTGCCCGGCAGATGGGCGCGCCGTGTGGCCGCACCTCGAGTGGTGGGAGTCACGGGTCTGCTGACCGCTCTTCCTCGGTGCTGGCTTGGCATGCAGACTGGCCGTGGTCATCGGGGCATGTCCCTGGGTCCCCGTGGCTCTGACAGGTTCACGCGATGGTGGGGCCAAGTCACTCGTGGGCCCACGGACACCTTATTCTCCGGGTTCAGCAGGGCCCCTGCAGACTCTGGGCAGACCTGGGTCTCCCAGACCCTAGGAGGGCAGAGGGTGGGGTCCTACAGGTCCGGGCTGCCTTCCCCGGGGATGGCCCTGCTGAGGGGCTCCTGGGAGGCTTCCCACCAGCAGGCCCCGGATGTCTGCCCTGTGCCCCACCGAGGCCCCTTAACATGCAGAGCCCCAAGGCAGCTGGATGTCTCCCCCAACGTGTCAGAGGCACCGCGAGACAGAGCGCTCTTCATCAGCAGGACTTGGGAGGGGGTCCTGCTTACAAATGGCTTTTCATGGCTCCACCATGAGACATTCCTGCCTTTCAGCCTGGTGCTCCCGGGAGCCACTGGGCACATCCGGGGACCCAGTCCAGCTGCTTCTCCCTCTGAACCGTTGGTCATTGTGTCTGCCCGGGCGCCCCCCAACCCTGCCATCCTCCCATGACCCAGCTCTCACTGGAGCAGCCAGAAGAAGCCCATCTCTGTCCCCCTTTTCCAAAAGTACCCACCCTGCCATGGACCTCCCGGAAGCTTCCCTGATGGCCAGGCCGTGCCCCGGGCCTCAGGCCCCCATGCCCCCTCTTCCTCCCAGGACAGCCGCGGCACCCCAGCAGGGCTCTTCCTACTGATCCTGGATGCTGGTCTGGGCCCCGGTCAGCAGGGCAGGGGCGTCCCTCACAGAGCCGGGCGGGCTTCCCTGGGTGGGGGCAGTCTCTTCACTGGCCCTACCAGGCAGCCTTGGCACCCGGGACCCTCAGAGGACCCAGTCCCCCTCCAGCCCCAGATAAGGCCTCAGGTTCTCCAGTGTCCCCCGGTGGGTGGGGCTGGGCCCCCATGGCTGCCGGGTGCTGTCCAGGGGTCAGTGCTGACCCCCCGGTCTTGTCTCCCCAGCGAGCAGCCGCCTGAGGCTGGCCGTGCTGCCCGAGGACCGGCTGCAGATGAAGTGGAGGGAGGTGGAGGGGAGCGGCCTCGGCTACCTGGTGCAGGTGAAGCCCGTGGCGGGTACGGGGCTCCAGCAGGGCCGGCAGGGCCAGTGGCTGGCACACTGCTCTGGGCCCAGCTCCTCCAGCCCAGCACCCGTGTGTCAACGGGAGGGAAGGACAGCGGGGACAGGAGCGGGAGGGTGAGGCCTGTGAGGCGCCCACCGCCAACCCCCCTCGTCCAGCTCACATGGAAGGCTCTCCCTGCTCTGTTGCCTCTGATTCTTTCTTCTATACTTTTAATTCCTTTATTTCTCCACTTTTTAAAAGATTTTATTTATTTATTTATTAGAGAGAGTGCGCACAAGTAGGGGGAGCTGCAGATGGAGAGGGAGGGGCAGGCTCCCCGCTGATCAGAGAGCCCTTTGCAGGACTCAATCCCAGGACCCTGAGGTCATGACCTGAGCCGAAGGCAGAAGCTTCACTGCTGAGCCCCCCAGACACCGTATTTCTCCATTCTTAATTTTGTGTTTTCTATCCTGACCTGTATTCCACTGTTTATGTCTTCATCGACATGTAAGAGATGGTTAAGTCGTTCTTTGAATTCCCAACTTCAGTTTTTGTTTTCCCATTCTAGAATTTCCATTTGGAAAATGTCCATTTGGTTTTTACATTCTAGGATTTCTTTTTAGTTGTTTCTAGTTTGATGCCTGAATCCATAGGCTTATCTCTAAGTCTCCTAACTAGGTAGCACAGCTGCCTTAAAGCCTCGAGCTCCACTGTCTGGACGACCAGTGGGTCTCTTCCTATCGTCTGTTGTTTCTCTTCACTTTCTGTCCCTTCCTCTTGTTCCTTGCACACGCCTGGTTGTCCGTCACTGGGCGTCAGCCGTTGTGAAAACTTACGGAAGTACCTTAGGACTTACGTGACATTGTCTTACTTCAGAAAAAGCTTGTGTTGGTTTCTGACGGAGGCGACGTGAACTAGCAGTCTTGGGGAATCTTTTTAAATTTTAGAGGTTGAAGGCACTCCCCACTCCGCAGTGTGCATGGACACAAACACGCGTGCGCCTGGACGCATGCCCAGTCTCAGTCTCTCTCCCCACCCCCGCCCCAGGCGATGCAGAGCAGGAAGTGATTCTGACCACCAAGACCCCCAAGGCCACAGTGGGGGGCTTGAGCCCCTGCAAGGGCTACACCGTGCAGATCTTCAAGCTGACCGGCTCTGGGAACGCCCTGCTGGCGCAGAGGGAGTTTGTGAGTAAGTCTGTGACCTGCACAGGGAATCCGGCCTCAGAGCGGGGCTGTGTGTGAGGAGCAGCCCCCCCGGGGTCGGGGACGCTCACAGCCCCGCGTGTCCCCCTGCAGTCCAGGACCTGAAGAGTCACGCGGCGAGCAGGAGCAGCCGGAAGCCCCTGGAGGCGGCCGTGGAGCCCACACCCTCCCACGCGGGGAGCCCAGGCCCTGAGCTCCGAGTTGCCTCGTCCCCAAGTCAAGACTCACCCAGTCTTGGTGGCGCAGAATGGGGTGAGGGAGGGTCACCCTCCGCGGCTCACGCTCTCCCTTCAGGCGGCTGGGACACTCTCCCTCGGGTCGGCCCTCCTGTTCCAGCTTCTCCTTGAGCAAGCCGGCCGCCCTCCGGCATTCACCCGAGCTCACAGGGACAGGCCACCCTCTGGGGGTGCACTCGGGCCCCCATGCCCCTTGCTGCCCCACCTGAGTGTGGCAGGTGGGAAGTGACCCAGCTGTGACCTCTGCAGGGCTGCCTGGCAAGGAGCAGCACCTAACCAGGGGCTCAGGGGGCAAGGCCCCTTCCCAGCCCTCCACAGACCTGGAGCGGAAGAGCCAGACCCAGGGCTCTGCAGGAACGACGGGGACACCAGGTCAATGCTGGGACAACTGCCGGGACACCAGGTTCTGTGGACCTGGGGGGGCCGGGGGTGGAGCCGCTGTGTGACCCAGGGCAGACAGCTGTGGCGTTTCTGCCAACCAAGCCTCCTCCACCAGACCAGGATGTCCCTGACTTTGTCTCCCTGTCAGTCACAGTAGGGATAGAAAGCGGTATCTCTCTCCTCAGGGGGACACGTCCCCTCTCTCGCCCTCGCTGTCTCCCGACGGACTTGGCATCTGCTGGGACGGCCTCCCCAGCCACATAGTGCTTTGAGCAGGGCTGTGCCCCACATCAGATGGCATCTCCTTGCACTCACCCGACCCAGGAGTCCTCACGAGGAGTCTGGCCTGGGTCTGGGGCTCGGCCTAGAGGCACCGAGTTTATAGACTTTGTGTCCAAAGAGCTCAGAACAAGCCACTGTCCCAGCCAGTGAGGCCTGAGGCCAGAGCTGCCAGCCATGTTGACCGTCCCCCCAGTTGACACCCCTTGGCTAGGCTCTGTCCGCTGGTCCCTACTTCGACAGCTGCACCTGGGGACCAGCCCTGCCGAGGCCACTGGAAGGCAGAGATGCTGGGGCACCTAGGGGTCTCATTAGCCCTTCCTGAGGGCACTCAGAGGGCTGACACCATGGACCAGGGTTCACACAGGGTGTTCTGAGTCCGATGAGGGTCCCCAAGACCTGGCCACCTGCCACACTTGAGGCCAGAGCCCCATGGCCCCTCTCTGTCCACCAACACAGAGAAGGAGACCCTGGGGGCTGGAGCACAGCCTGGAGCCATTTGGGAGAGGCTTTCAGAGTGGTGTGGCCCTGGCCCAGCTCTTCCCTCCCTCCCTTCCCTCCCAGCCAACCCCCCATTCCGCTGCACACCCCCCACACCCGTGGACATGATCTTCCTGGTGGACGGGTCCTGGAGTATTAGCCATAGTCATTTCCAGCAGGTCAAAGGTTTCCTGGCCAGCGTCATTGAGCCCCTTGAGATCGGGCCAAATAAAATCCAAGTCGGTGGGTAGCAACCCCCTGCCCCACCGCCCTGCCCGAGGTGTCCCCACAAGTCCTACTCCCACCCAGGGGAGGCCCAATTCTGAGAAACGGCAAGTTGGGGAGGAGGCACAGAGACTCCTGGGGAAACCGGAGGACAGTCCTGCCGATCGGGGTCGCCAGCCTCCCACAGGCTGACCCCCCCACCCAGGCAGGGCGGGTGGGAGCTCCTGCAGGGGCTGGGGGACGATCTGGTGACCTGTCCGGGTGCAAACGTGTACCCTGCCTGGTGTCCCGGTGAGGCCGTGTGTGCGCTGGGCAGTTCAGAACCCAGAACTGCCCCCGCCCAGGCCTGACTCAGTACAGTGGAGACCCCCAGACCGAGTGGGACCTCAGTGCCTTCCGCAGCAAGGACAAGGTGCTGGCAGCCATCCGCAGCCTCCGCTACAAAGGGGGAAACACGTTCACAGGTGCGCCTGGGCCCCCAGCAGCCCCGGCCTTGGGGGTCTGTCCAGGTCACTGTCCCAAAGTCCCCCCGACTCCATCCCACAGGCAGCCTCCCAGACTTGAAGCCGAAGGCGATGTGGGTGCTGAGCCTGACTCACACCTTCATAAAGAGCAAATCACCCCTTAATGACCTCGGATGAAGACGGGGCTTCCCGTCAGCCAGCCTTGCTGGAAGCGAGTGGCTCCTCTGATGGGTGCAAGCTCCTGGGGGGGCGCCCGCGGAAGCAGCCCCCAAGCAGCGTCTCCCACAGGCAGCCCCCTGGGTCTTGTGGTGGGTCCTGCCTCTGGAGCCCCCACTGGCGCGGCCGGGACTGACTCGGTGGGCCCTGCGCTGGGGTCAGGGGCCGGCGGAGCGGTGTCGGGCAAGAGGGTCCTGTGGGCCACACGCCTTTATTCTTGATTGCCCAAGGCCTGGCCCTGACTCACGTGCGGGAGCAGAACCTGAAGCCTGGAGCGGGGCCCCGTCCAGAGGCGGCCAAGGTGGTGGTCCTAGTGACGGACGGCAAATCCCAGGATGATGCCCGTGCCGCTGGCCGCGTCCTCAAGGACCTGGGTGTCGCCGTCTTTGCTGTGGGTGAGCAGCCCCCACCCTCGGCTGGGTTTCTCATGGCCAGGCGGGCAGCTTCCATTTCCACCCCTCTGCCCTGGGCTAGAGGTCCCTCAGACCGCTGGGTGACTCAAGCCAGGGGCCCCTGGTCGTGCTAGCAGGATGGGACAATAGCGTGGGGCGGGTGGGGCCAGGTGTGTCCTCACCTCTGTACCCTGTGAGCAGGTGTGAAGAACGCAGATGAAGCCGAGCTGCGGCTCCTGGCGTCCCCGCCACTGGACATCACCGTCCACAGTGTACAGGACTTCCCCCAGCTTGGTACCCTGGCCGGCTTGCTCAGCCGCCTCATCTGCCAGAAGGTCCAAGGCGGGAGCCGGGGCCCCGGTGAGCAGAGTCCCCCTCACTGGCCACAGTCCTGCCTGGCCCCTCTGGGCAGAGGGAGAGGGCGGTTGTGGCGCCCAGATGGGACGCCCTGAGCCCACCTCCCCTTGGCTCCCAGGGCTCTGAGGGTGTCTGCAGCCTGGGGGACACCTGTCCCTCCGGGAAGTGGCCGCTGGGGAGAGCAGGGTAGCTGCTAATGCAGGCCACTGCTGGGCCATTGACCGTCCTCCTTCCCTCCCACAGTCACACCAGCTGTGGCCACCCCGGCCCCGGACACCGTCTTCACTCCCACCAGACTCATCTTGACCCAGGCGACCCCCTCCAGCGTCCACTTGTCCTGGACCCCAGACCCCCAGCTGCCGCTCAAGTATCTGGTCACGTGGCGGCCTTCCAGGGGTGGCCCCCTGCAGGAGGTGAGGGGGGCTCTCTGCCTGCCGTGGACAGAGTCAGGGCCACTCATGACACAGCTGTCCCGCAGGACAGAGGGCACGGTGAGGGTGGCCCACAAGCGCGAGTGGAAAGGAGGAGTGGGCGTGCATCCTCACGCCACCCGTGGCTGTGTGGTGGCCGAGGTCACCGTGGGAAGCAAGGACTGACCTCAGCCCCACCAGAGTTGATCGTGTGCCTGCCCCACACCCCTGCTCCTGCCCCGCAACCCTGCACCCTACACACCTACGCCCCACAGCCCTGCGCTGCCCACCCCACAGGCTCAACTGTGGCTCCTGTTCCAGGTGGTGCTGGACGGGCCTACCTCGTCCATGACGCTTCACAGCCTGACCATCGGCACCGAGTACTTGGTGTCTGTGTTCCCTGTCAGTGAGGCCGGGGTCGGCGAGGGCCTGCAGGCCTTGTGACCACAGGTGGGTGGGGTGGCATCACGCTGGGGCCCAGGGGTCGCCCGCCAGCAGGTGGTGCAGACCCTGGCCTGGTCTCAGCCTGCCTGCGGTGTCGCTGGGCCTTCCTGACCCTCGGTGTCCTCTTCTGAGCTGCTAGCGCCTGCTGTGGATCTCCTGCCCTCTCGGGCCGCCATGAGCCCCCTTAAAAGCTTTCTTGAGACGTAATTCCCACGTTGCAACAACTCAGCCGTGTGGTGTGAGGCTCAGCGGCCGTGGGTCCTGCCGTTGTCCACAGCTGGCTGTGGAATAGCTCCTCACCAGAGAGAAGCCCGGGCCCCCACGCTGCCGCCCCGGCCCCCCAGCCCCTCAGCCCCTGGCACTCCCCGGTCTGCGGCTGTCAGCGTAGATTTGCCATCTCTGGACCCTACGCCGTGTGGCTTCTCCGTGGGGTTTCTCACCTGGGAGCCTGGCGCCTCCACCCTCAGGGCAGGCCGTCTTAAACAGAAACCCGCAGGGCGGCCATGTTTCCCCGGAGCCGTCCACTGCAAACATGGCCTAAAGCGAAGTCTGGGGGCAGAGTCGGATGGGTCTGTGGCTGCCCCAACCTTCCCCTCTCCGTCTCCACCGAGACCCACCGCAAGTTCTGCATGGCCCGGGGCCCTCTGTCACTAGAGTGAGGCCCCCACGTGTGTGTGCGTGTGCTTTCTGCAAGGCGCTGTGTCCCTGAAGTGTCCCCCTTCCCCCAGCGCCTCTGCCTCCGCCCCAGGCACTGACCCTGGCTGCAGTGACGCCCACCACCGTCCGCCTCACCTGGCGGCCGTCGGCTGAGGCCGCGCAGTACCTGGTGCGATGCTCGCCAGCCCCCCCCGCGCCACCAGGAGGAGGGCAGAGAGGTTCAAGGCCTCTGGGAGGGAGGCAGAGGAGGGCGCTCTGGGGGCTGAGGGACAGCCTGGAGCCTGGCACGGACTACGACGTCCGGGCGCACAGCTTGCAAGGGCCGGAGGCCAGCGAGGCCCGGGGCATCCGTGCCAGGACCGGTAAGCGTCCACCCCCCGGCGGCCGCCCCCTGGACAAGTGCCCCTTCCCCAGGTGTTGGTTCCCAGAGCCCTGTGGTGGCCTTGCTGGTTGGGGAATGGGTGCCGGCTGGTCCCCGAGGCTGTGACATGTCCCCCAGCCGCCCTGGCGCCGCGCAGACACCTCGGCTTCTTGGGCGCGAGTCACGACTCGGCCCATGTGTTCTGGGAGGTCGTCCCGAGGCCCGTGCTCCTGTTCAGGGTCGGCTTTGTCTCCAGTGAGGGCAGCCACTCGGGGCAGGTTAGAGCAGCCCCTGCCTGGGGGCTCTGGGGTCCAGTGGGACAAGGTGAACACAGGGGCCAGCCCCCCAGCCCCCCACCTGCGCTCACAGTTGCTGGCTATTGGAGGAGCCCCCGGGCCCCAGCCTGGGTTGCTGTGGGGGGACCGTGAGCAGCAGCCTCCATCCCGGCCTCTGGGAGCCCCAGGCTGTAGGCGCAGGGAAGGGGACAGGTGTGGAGCCAGGACTCAGACGCAGGCCTGTAAGCCACCTCTGGGCAGTGGGTTGCAGGTCCCAGGGCCTCACGAGAGGCTTGTCGGGCTCTTTGAGAGAGGGGGTGGGAGCAGGCGGGGGCCCAGGAGGCCCTGCCTGCGTGGCAGCTTCCCCCATCTAGGACACGTCCTGGGCCGGGGTCCCCTCCTGCCAGAGTCTGACCCCTCCCCAGTGTGGGGAGTTGGCCCCAGGCCTGCGCCTGTGTGTCTGTTTGCCTCACAGGTGGAGGCCCCTGGGAATGCCACCTCAGCCACTCTGGGTCCCCTCTTCTCCTCCACCACCTACTCCGTCTGCGTCACCTGCCTCTACCCCGCGGGCGGCTCCTCCACGCTGACCGGCCGGCTGACCACGCGTGAGTGCACCGAGGTCGGGCCGGGGTCCCCAGGCCGGCTTCGTCTCTCCCCCGATGGCTGGTTCAAGCTAACGCATCAGCTGAGGGGCAGCTGTGGGCAGTGCTGAGCTAGGTGGGGGCACGTAGACACGGTGATGTGGAGCACAGGGCCCTGGAGGGCAGGACCTGGGGCCCCTCGAGAAGCAGACCAGCCCAGCCTGCTGCCGGGCCCTGGGGAAAGGGGAGAAATGTGGGTACGGCTGTTGGAGGGGTCCGGGGCTCCCCTCTGTGTGGTCCCCCAGGTGTCATCCTGCAGCCGCGAAACCTCCAAGAGCACGGGGGCAGGCATCTGGCGAGCTGCCCAGGGTGGGAGCATGTGGGACCCCGAGCCTCAGTGGGGTGCACTGGCCCCTCCTCGCGCTGTTGCTCGTCCAGGCCCCGCCGCCCCAGCCTCGGCGTCCCCGCTCTGTCTCCCAGGGAAGGTCCCCAGCCCGAGCAAGCTCTCGGCAACAGAGCTCCCCAGAGACGAGGTCCAGCTGGAGTGGGCGGCCGCCTCGGCTTCTGGAGTGCTCGTCCACCAGATCAAGTGGACGCCCGTGGAAGATGGGAAGGCCCGAGAGGTGTGGGGCAGGGAGAGGAAGACCACCCCCACTCAGGAGCGCTCAGACCCTGGCCCTTCATCCCGGGGCACCCAACTTCCCGCAGCCTGTGGGCAGGGGCCCGCATGAGGACCCCTGTCCTCAAGACGCAAGCCTGTCCCTTCTCTCCACAGATCTCTGTCCCAGGGAGCCTGGGTGTGGCGGTCCTGCCTGGCCTCCGAAGCCACTTGGAGTACGAGATCACCATCCTGGCCTACTACAGGGACGGAGCCCACAGTGACCCGGTGTCCCTCCGCTACACCTCCCGTAGGTGACCCCTGTGCCCCTCAGCTGCGTGAGGACCAGGAACAGCCCAGAGGGACCCCAGACTCGCCCAGCTCCCGGCCCAGGACCTCAGACTCCCAGAACCGTTGACAGCTTCCTGAATCCCTGACCCTGTGGCCTGGCCACTGGGTCCACAGGCTCTCCCTGAGCGCCCCCAGCAGGTGTTTCCAGGGTGGGGGGGTGGCGAGGTTTCACATCCCCGGCTGTCCTCAGGACTGTGCCAGTGGCCCCACCCATGCCGAGCCTGGGGGGCAGAGGGATGTGGCGGCGGGGCGTCCTGGCCGTCCTCCAGGCCGCCCTCTCTGAGCCCCCAGGTGCTGCCCACCCCACAGCACGCCGGAGCCTGCCCTCCAAACTGGCCTTGGCTTCCGAGTCACCCAGCCTCCTGCGAGTCACCTGGACGCCCCCGAGCGGCCACGTCCTCCACTACCGGCTCACCTATGTGCTGGCCTCAGGCTCAGGACCAGAGAAGTCGGTGGGTCTTGGCGGAGCAGGGAGGCTCCTCGTGGGGCCCCAGGTCCTGGGTGCCGTGGCGGGGAGAGAGCCCACCCTGTCTGTGAAGGGGGGCAACACTTCCGTGGCAGAACACAGACAAATGAGAGCAGAGATGGTCTGGGGTGGGGGGCTTAGGTGACTGTGTCCCCCTTCCCAGATCTCTGTCCCAGGACCCAGCAACCATGCGACGCTCCCCAGCCTGCTGGCAGCCACCAAATATAGGGTCCAGGTCTCAGCGGTCTACGGAGCAGGGGAGAGCGCGCCCATGTCTGCCACAGGCCGGATGAGTGAGTGGGCGCCGAGACCACCAGACCCAGCCGGACCCGGACCCAGACCCAGCCCGACCCAACCAGACCCCAGACCCAGCCAGGCACCTGGACGCCTGGACCCTGGGGACCTGCTGGCAGGGTGTGCTGCCTGTTACGCTCCGCACACCACCCAGCAGCACAGAGGTCGCAGAAGGGAGCTCAGGGTTTTCACGGAAACCTTCCCTGTTGTGCAGCGCAGACAGTGAGCCCACGGTTAAGACCGTATCAGTCCAACATAACGGGTGCGGGTTGGTGCGGCCGGGGCCCGGGTGGAGTCCTTGCCCGCAGCTACTCGGAACTGCGGAGTGGGCTCGTGGTTCTGTGCGTGTGTCCAGGAGGTCAGGGCAGACATCCAGCCCGGCAGGAGTCCTGGGCCAGCCGAATGCAGATCACAGAGGGGGCAGGCGAGGGTCACAGGGGCACTACTTGCGGAGGCCCAGGCTGACCTCCCTTGAAGCATCAAGTTCATGGACAAGGCATCAGTGGGCCCTGGGGGACTGCCACCCACAGGCCAGGACCCAGCAGAGAGGACCCTGCTGGTTCTGGTTTGTTGCTGGTTTCCTTGGAAAATCACAGACTCAGAGCAGAGGACCCTCAGAGGCCATTCAGCTCGGCCGCTGCAGCTTCCTTCTGTGGCCTCCACAGGGCCATCCCGTTTTGGCTTGAATGCCTCTGGGGACTGGGGCCTCCCTCTGTGGTGCCTTTACCGGCCCGCGGGCCCCTTCAGAGCACCTCCTGTGCCCCTGGCCGTGGAGGAAGGCTGCATGGCCAGGTTAGCACATCCCCACAGCCACGCATCTTCCTGGCCCCTTGGCACCTTTGGTGGCCAGTGTCAGGGTGCAGCTCCCAATCAGAGCTCCCCTGGCTGGGCACTGTCTTCCGGGGCTGGAATTGTGGCTCCAGGGGTTCAGGGTGCCATCCCTTCCCTTCTCTGTCCCTCCCCGTGGTGTGGGGTCCCCAGGTCTGGAGAGCAGCGAGCTGGTGCGGATGAGGCTGTGGCCCCCATGCACCGTGGACTTGAGAGAGGGGCGAGCACCAGGGGCCCCGCATGGAGTCGAACCTGCCCCTGACCCTGACTCCCTTTGCCTCCCAGCAGCCTGCCCCGCCCTTAGCCCCGATGGCCCCTCCCAGGTAGGAACCCTCCCATCTCCCACCTGTCCCTCCTCCTCCTCCTGTTGGGACCTCCTGGGGAAGGCAGCCGGGGACCCCCACCTGCCACGAAGGGGCAGTGACAGTGCACCAGGTCATGGGGTCACTAGAAGCAGTCAGGCAGGGGATCCCCATGAGCTGGTGCTTTCTTCTCACATCACTATGGAGGTTACAGATGGGACATGGCCATGCAGAGACCAGGCCGGGGCCTTGGGTCCTGCACGGCCTCCCGCAGGCTCTCTGCTAACTGGGAGCTGGGAGAGGGGCCAAGGCCGGGGTCACCCAGGGACGGCCCCCGACACGGGGCTGACATGTGAGTAGCAGATCTGCCCAGAGCAGGGTGTGGCTTCTCCCACCTCCCCCTGCTCCCGCCCCAGGCCCAGGGCCACACTGGGCACCCAGGGAGGCAAGGTCACATTCACTCGTGCCCCTGACGTCAGAGCAGGTGCAGACGCCGTGAGCCTGCTGAGTCAGCCCAGGTGCTGTGGCGGGGCACCCTTGCCGCTAACAGGGGTGGCGTCACCCAGCCCAACTCCCACCCACCGCGGGCCCCAAGGGCGCGTCTGTCCAAGTCACCGCCTTCCCGTCTGTGTGCCCTGGGCTGCTCCTCTCCGCCCTCCCTGGATCCCTGGTGTTTTCTCTCCGCCCCGAGTCTCTGATCACCCCTTTATTGTTGCCACGCCCACCCAGGCCTCCACCTCATGGCGGCCTTCGGGCTGGTGGAGCAGGAGCACGCGCCCCTCCGAGGCGTTGCCGTGGAGCGTGCGGCGTTCAGCTGCACCTGGACTTCACGCTCTTCAAGGACGCTCAGCTGACCCGCCGGGCCAGGTGGGGGCCCGGGAGTGGACAGGGACCCAGAGGGGCAGCTGCAGAGCGGGGATGGGTGGCCTCATCCTCCCCGTGATGCCCCCTGTCTCCCTGGGGAGGCTGTGGCAGGTGCAAGCCCCCCAGAGCCGACGAGGTGACCCCCCCTGGGCAGGCGGGGTTTGGCAGATGAACAAATCTCACTGGGTGGAATGCGGCCACTTGCGGGTCCTTTTCCCGCGCAGCCCCAGCGTTGCTCAGACTTGGAGATACAGAAGCTTGTGTCCCTCAGGAGCTCCTGCGTCCTGGGTGTGTGTGGGTCCGGCAAAGCTGCGAGCCCCTGGGTGCCCGCGGGCGCTGCTCCGGGACCGGCCGTGGGCAAGGCAGCGTAGCTCCTCATGGCCACTCTGTTGATGGAGCCAGTGGAATCCGGCTCACTGGGCCACGCCCCGCATGGCCCTTCCTTAGGCTCGCGGGTTGTACGCGCTCAGTGCGGTCGTTGGCTTTGTGCCAGAGCTTTGGAAACCACACAGCAGCTCGCCGCACCACACTCACCACAGGCCGCCCCGATTCAGGACTTGGCGTGGCGGGCGCGGCTGCGGAAGGTGCTGCTCTGCCGGCCGCCGTCCTCCCGTCTGAGCTCATGGCTCCCTCACCGTCCTCTTCCTCCCACCCACCCCAACCTGCTCCCATGCTAACGTTTCTTTCAGGGGGTGACAGGTCTTCCCTCTGCGTGTGGGTGGCTGAAGCCGGTCTCTTTCTCAGTGGCCCCTTCCTCCCGTCCGAGCTTGAATCTGGGGTCTCTATCGGGGCGGGCTGCTCTGAGTGTCTGGAACCCTGAGTCTGTCCTCCCTGGATGAGGCTGGCACGACGCCTGGTCTCCATCTTTGTCCCTTTTCTGCAAGTGACAGACTTTCTCAGGCGCTCACTATCTACCCTCTGGAGCTCACGGTTCTGCTGGTGGGGACCCCACCCCAGATGCGATCAGCCACCCCAGGGGAGGGCACCCAGCGCAAGTGCCCCCTGCCGTGATAGCTGCCAGAGTGGGGCTCCAGGCTGGGAAGAGTTGAAGGGTCAGGATGGCCTGCTGAGGAAGTGGCAGACAAGTAAGGGCCACCAGGGAGACGATAGGGAAGGGGAAAAGCACCGAGGAAGAAGGAGCAGCCTGTGCCAAGGCCCTGGGGTCAGTTTGCTTAGAGAACCTCAAGAATGTGCAGGGCTGGCTCTTTGGGCTCTTGGTTATCCTAAGAGCAAACGAAGGGCACAGAGTGAGGCTATAGGCCTTCAGGAACAATGTTATTGGGTGACCTGACGCCCTGTTCCCTGCCCTTCCCACCCCTCAGCATGCGCCAGCGGGCACTGGCACAGACACACCCCCTGCCTGTCTGTCCTGAGCACACCAACAAGCTCGGGTCAGCGGGGTCGACACCCGAGGGCAGAGCCACCTGCGGGCTTGTGGGCTCCTGACCCCAGGACACAGGCCCAGAGACACTCCTGCCAGGCCCCCGTGACCTGCCCCCTTCTGCCCCTGTAGAGCCCCCAGGGAATGGGGTCTTGGAGACCCTGCCCAGGAGTGTCGTGAACACTGACTCTGGTAGGGTGGCCTTTGGTCCCAGCCACAGAGCACGTGTGGCTGAAGCCCCACCACCCTGGGGCGCTTCTGTCCCCCACATATTGCACGTTTCTGTTGGGGATGGAGGCAGGAGAGGCCCAGCATGGTCGCAGATCCCCGCACTGCGGCGCTGTGGGTCTGGGGGATGGTGGGACCCCCCCACCGCTCCTGGGCCTGCAGTCACCCCCACCTGTGCCCCCACAGCGGCTGCGCCCTCGCCGGAGCACACGGTGGTCTTCGTGCTGCGCGTGCTGCCCGAGACTCCCCGTGAGGACTTCGCTTTATGGCAGGTGACGGCTGAGGACCTGCAGCCCATCCTGGGGGTCCTGCTGGACGGTCAGTCCATGGGGAGGGTGCCGGGCCCGGGTCTGTGCCTCCAGAGGAGCTCTGTGCCGCGCCAGCCCAGGATGCCCCAGGCAGAGCCACGTCCGTGTTCGGGGCCCCGAGGCTTGGGGTGTGTTGGCGTGCTGCCCTGCCTGGGGCCACCCCACTCTGCTCTGTGGGTCCCATGCGCTCCTCACCCCTCCCCTGCGGCTGGCAGGAAGTCTCTGACCTACTTCAACCATGACCCCAGGGCCACCCTGCAAGAGGTGACCTTTGACCTGCCCGAAGTGAGGAAGATTTTCTTTGGAAGCTTCCACAAGGTCCTGGAAGGTTCCTGAACAATTGGAGTGTGCCTCCCCCAAGACCCTCCTCCAGTCTCTGAGTTTGGGGACAGACCCCCCACAGGACACACAGGATGTGCCTGCCTCCCACCCGCAGACCCCGTCACACACCGTGGCCCGCCCCTGCACCCCCCACTTTCCTGGAAAGTCATGTTTGGCCTGTCTGAGCCTCTGCTCCGCACTCCCCTCTAGACAGATGTCTTCATGTGGGTCTGAGAGCCTTCCAGCCCTTCCTGGGCCCCTGCCCTGGGAGGGTGCGGTTCAGTCTCCTTTATAAAGGGGAAACTGAGGCCCCGTGAGGGGGTGTCCCATGAGACCTGAGGTGGAGTCAGGGTCCTGCCACCCTGGCGACAGGCCCTTGCTCCCCCTGGCTGGCTGGGGCAGTGGGGGAGCCCGTGCTGGTGTCCGGCAGGTGCACGTGGCCCTGGGCCGCTCCAAGGTCAGGCTCTACGTGGACTGCCAGAAGGTGGCTGAGAGGCCGATTGGGGAGGCGGGCAGCCCACCTGCCACGGGCTTCGTGATGCTGGGGAGGTTGGCCAAGGCCCGGGGCCCCCGGAGCAGCTCGGCCACAGTGACCACGGGACTTGTCCTGCTGGGCTGGGCCGGAGGGGGCCATGGAAACCCGGCCTGGTCTGGCCGACCCTCTCTGTCGTAGTTCCAGCTCCAGCTGCTGCACATCGTGTGCGGTGACTCCTGGGCAGAGGAGGACGTGTGCTGCGAGCTCCCTGCGGCGGTAGGTGGGCCAGCGCCTGCCAAGGCTCCTAGAGTCTGGGGGTAGACAGCATGTCCATCATCATGGGGCTGGGGGAGAGCAGGACAGTCTTCCTGGAGGAGGTGGCCTCTGGGCCAGAGCCGGCACCCTGGGCAGCCTGAGGCCCTGGGAGCCAGGCAGGCTGGAATGTGTCAGGAAGTCCCCAGCTGCAGGGGTGCCCACTGCCCTTTCCTGCTGGGGTGTACGCTGCAGGCCAGGAAGGGGCTCAGCCGGCAAAGCCAGAGGACCGCCAGAGACTCGGGCGGCCTCTACACCTTGCAGGCGTGGCCGGGTTCCTCGCACTGGACCCACCCTGGGCTTGGCCATGCTCGGGACTTGGGAGGGACTGTGAGACGGCCCAGGCAGGGCAGCCTTGGGGGGTGGCGCCCAGGATGGGGTCCCTGCCCTTCATTCCCAGCCTGCCAGGTGTCCTAGAACCCCAGAGTCTGTGGCTACTCTGAGCTCTAGCTCAGACGAGAACAGCTGGGGACGCACTTAATGAGTGGGGTCTCCTTTCTCCCAGAAGGATGGAGAGACCTGCCTTGCCTTCTCTTCTGCCTGCACCTGTTCCTCGCAGACCCCTGGGCCCCCAGGGCCCCAAGGACCTCCAGTGAGTCCATCCTCTCCTCCCCTGGGGTGACCAGGGGCTCCTGGCAACATTCCATGGCCACGGCACCGAGCAGGGGTCCCAGCCGGCCGCACAGATGGGAGGGGCTCTCATGTCCCCCAGTTGCCTCGTGCGCCCAGCCTCATGTGACCCTCCCAGCAAGCCTGTCCTCCCCCCGCTGCCCTCCCCTGAGCTGAGCCCTCTCTGTGTGGGGTCCAGTATATCCCCAGTTTCCCCGTGGGGCTGCAGCACTGTGGACCAGTGAGTGTGACACGGCCTGGCCACGCATCACAGCCGCGTGGGCGGCCTCTGTCCTGGGTACTCTGGCTGGGGGACCCTGGGAGGCGGCTCTCTAGGCCCTGGACCATCCCCCATGGGGCAGGGCCTGCAGTGAGACTGTTGGTCGACAGGCACTGGCTCTGGGCTCCGTGGCCCATACCAGACGGGGTCAGGATTTGAAACAGGACCTGCCAGAGCAAGAGCCTGCTCTTCGCAGAGGCTGTGGGAGGCAAGGATAGGCTGGGGTGCTCTTGTCCTGGAAGACCCTTCCCCTTCTCCACCTAAACTTGGGGACTGCAGTCCAGGCCAATACTGTGGGGCCCTTGGGGGGACTGCGCTGAGCCCTTACCGTGCCCCTGCAGGGCCTCCCTGGAAGGAACGGAGCCCCAGGAGAGCAGGGCTTCCCAGGGCCCAGGGTGAGTAGTGGGGAGTCCCATGGGGCCGGACCCTACCTTTCCTGAGAATGCAGAGGGAGCCCCACAGCTAGAAGCTAGGTGCCCTCCCCAGGGAGGGCCCAGCTCCCCAGCCCCAGAAATGACCCTGACCTTGAGCGCTCTAACCAGGGGACCCTGTTGCTGCCAGTTTAACAAGCTTTTCTCCTAAAGCAGCTCCAGCTCCCTGTGGAAGTTGCTGGAATTTTCTTGTCAGACAAATGTCCTTTGAACCCTTTCCACCGGGTCACTTTTCTTACTAATTCTTGGGGGCGTTCACGCTCTGTGGAAACCACCATGTGCCTGAGTCTTGACCACGTTTAACCGCGCGTGGCGGTGCAGACCCCGCGCGGGGTGGGTACAGAGGCTTTGGGGTGTGGCCGTCCCGTCTGTGCGTTCTTGTCTTACTAGACTGGAACTCGAGTGGGGGTACTAAATCAGGTTTGCTGCTGTGGACACAGCCCGACAACCTCTCATCCTGGAGCTGCTAGTTTGGTGACTGATCTTAGTGTCTTGCCGGATCCTGGGCTGCCTTGCTTGAACTGGGTCCTTCCCGCCATGCGGCGTGGGGCTGTCTGCGGCGTCTTACTGGCGACATTCTCACTGATGCTCGTGTGTGAGAGCGACTGCCGTTTTTTTTGTGGAGGTCGGTACACTTACACACTTGGCTCACGAGCGTTACCTGAGAGCATCTTCTCACCGCCCCCACGATGTCAAGCAGTGGAAACAGTGGGTGTCCCCTGTCCCTCAGAGACTGGGGAGGATGCTCCAGCCAGGCCTGAGTCTGGGGCCTGGGCTTTGGAGGGCTGTGACTGCCCGTCTGGGTTGGCACTGCCACGGCAGTTTCTGCATCCCTCCAGGTCAGGAAGGGAGGACAGGTTCCCAGGCTCTGGGACCTGGAGCCGTGGCATCGGTCCATTCCTGGCTGTAGAGAGGGTCGCCGCAGGACCCCTCCTGGGGTGGGCAGTGTGGTGCAGACATCTCTGCACAAGCCTGGGTCTGGGTACCAAAGTCAGTTGGAGGGCCAGGGGTACCAGTAGGGACAGGATCGTAGGAGGGGCTGCTAGAGTTTCCCCAGGCCTTCTCAGCCCCTCCCCTGCCTGCATCTGCACAGAGAGCCTGGGCCACCCAAACACATGGGACCTGAGGGTCTTGCAGGTCAGCAGGGGTCGCCAGGGACTGAGGCCCGAACTGCGCAGGGACCTGGGGTAGGTGCTGCCTCCCCCTTCCTCCAGAACAGACTTCCTGCCGAGTCTCTTTCCTCTCCAGGGTCCGCCAGGGGTCAAAGGAGAGAAAGGGGACCATGGGCTCCCAGGCTTGAAGGTAGTGGGGTCAGACCACTCGGGGCACGTGGGCGGGGAGGGTATGGGCTGGGGACGTGGGTCTCGGGAACCGGGCCTCCTCCCCAGCTTCAGACCTTGGCCTCAGCCTGGCCAGCCATCTATGTTCCCTTCTAGGGCCATCCTGGTCACCAGGGCGCCCCAGGAAAGGTCGGCCTCCAGGGACCAAAGGTGGGAGAGAAGCCTGCCACAGGAGGGTCTTGGCCAGAGGCCTTGGGGGTGGCGGCCTGGCCTGCAGGAAGGGGGCTGTGGTCACTGCCCCGGGGCGGGGAGGCAGGCCCTGAGCTGGGCTGGCCGCCCCGGCTCTCAGAGTGAACGCATAGGGGTACGCACCACCTTCCCGGGGACCGGTCGTGTCTGCGACCATGTGGGCATCCGGGGGACGGCGTGTAGGGCTGCCAGTCCCCCTCCCGCCCCAGCTTGCCTCTTCCTTTGCCCTCAGGGAATGCGAGGCCTTGAGGGGAGCACCGGCCTGCCTGGACCTCCAGGCCCCAGGGTAGGCACCACATGCCCTGCGACGCTCTACCCCAACCCCTCACCCCACCCCCCTGCCCAGGCTTGGGGCTGAACACAGAGCAGGCCCCAGCTGAAGGGGATGACAGGAGACCTCTCCTCCTGGGCTGGAACCCTGCAGAGGTCCACGGGGCCTGTCGAGCACCGTGCAAGGGCCTTTCCCACCTCCCCAGGCGGGTTGGACAGCCCCAGGCACCCCTGCATGAGACCCACATGGTGGGAACCGACTCAGGTGGGCCGGGGTGGGGTGGGTGGGTGAGTGAGGCTGCAGGACACGACCGGGGCCCCTTCTCCTTCTCGGGTGCCCTCCCCAGCCGGTGGGGTCCCTGCTGCTCTGAGCGGGGCGGGGGAGGGGTGGAGAGGCAGGGCAGGCTCAGCCTGGTGCCTCCCCGAACGTGCCCTTCAGGGATGGTCAGAGTCAGGACAGCTGGAATAGAGTCAAGGGATATTGTAGGAAAGTCAGGGCTGAGAGGTGGGGCAGGTGGGACTCTGCCCTGGGCTTGGGGCGTGGACCAGCCCCGCGGTGGGGATGAGAGGCTAGGACGCGTGAAGGGATCCACTCTGGGTCCGAGGCTGCAGGGACCCAGACCACAGGGAGCCAGGGCGGGAGGGAGGAGGAGCCACGTTCTTGGGGGGCCTACAGCTAACCCCGCACCTCTGCAGGGCTTCCAGGGCACGGTCGAGGCCAGGGGCACCAGTGGGGAGAGAGGACCCCCGGGGGCCGTGGGGCCCACGGTAAGTCCCACCTACCACCTCCCCAGGAGTTGGGGGGCAGGGAGCAAATGTGAGCAAAAGCCTCAGGCCGCCTTGTAGAGCCAGGCCTGCAAAGCGCTTGGGTCTGGGGCTCACCCGGAGCAGAGAGGGCCTGGAGCCACCTCACAGAGCGGTCCCGACACAGGGGCTCTGGGCTCCGGGTGCAGGGGCACACGGGGCCTATAAGCCAGGGGGCTCCAGCTGGGGAGGGGGGGAAGCAGGCCCATGGGTGGGGACATGCTCTATACAGGCCCGTGGGTTTCTGGGCCTTCGTCCTGTGTTTGCCTGCTAAGGGCAGGCCCTTTGTCCCTGGGGCACTCCCTGCGGCTCCCTGGGATCAGGCTACGCCCTGCCTGGTCTTCCTCCGCCCACATAGGTGGGACCCCTGCCCCACTGGGAGCAGAGTCAGGGGGCACCCCGCCCAGAGGGGAGCTGACCTGGGCCCGGCATGCAGCCCTCACCCCGCCCAGAGGGGAGCCAGGATGGAATCCAGACGTGGCTCCTCTGCTGTCAGTTTACTTCTCTGTCACTTTCTCCTTTTCCTCTGCTTAAGGGCCTACCAGGACCCAAAGGGGAGCGAGGAGAGAAGGTGAGTAGGCCCCTATCTGGGGTCTGGGCACTTCCTGGGAAGTATGGGGAGCCACTGATCCCCGTGCCATTGGTCATGGCTCGTGGCCACGTGGTCCACTCTCCCTTGCAGGGCGAGCCACAGTCCCTGGCCACCATCTACCAGCTCCTGGGCCAGGCCTGCAAGTCTGCCATCCAAGGTGAGTGGTGCAGCTTCCTTGTGAGGACCCCAGAGCCTCCCAGGCCTCCCATGCAGGCTCTGTGCTCACAGCAGCCTGGGCCCCTCGTCACCAGCAAGCCCAGCCTGGCGTGGCCATTCTCCTTGGCCATGCACCATGGAGTGAGGGAGAAAGCATGTGGGGCGCCCTACACTCCACGCCCACCCTGCTGATACCCCCTCTACCCCAACCCCCAGCTCATGTACTGAAGTTCCACTCCTTCCTCCGTGAGAGCGCCAGGCCCCCCAGACCCATCTTGGAGGCCCCCGGGCCCCCCAGCACACTCGGTGAGGCCCAGCTCCCTGGAGAAGCGGGAGACGACGGCCTGCGCCCTGAGAACAGAGGTACTGGCTCCGTGGGGAGGGTCAGGTGCACTGCAGCCCCTCCCCCTATACTGGGCTGGGGATCCTGTGGACCCTGTTCCCCATCCTCCTGGGGCCCCCAAGCACACACCAAGTTTGCTTAGGGCACGAATGGAATTCCTGGGGTCCTCAAAGGGGCCCCTGCCATCCCCTCCCTTCTGTCCTCCTCACGTGCTTGGGCGCAGCAGGTGGCTTGGTCTAATGATCTTGTGCTATGTTCCTCCGCCTGACGGGGCTGCACCGCTGGCCACAGCTCAAGTGCTAGGACGGACGGGAGGCTGACAGGGGAGACAGAGCTCGTGGGCCTGGACGGGGAGAAAGGAGCGGCAGGGAGGGGTCCTGCCTCCCACCTCTGGCTACACATCGGGTTAGGGGAAAGGGCCTCGCTCGTGGGAAGCCCCTTCCCACCACAGCCCATCCCGGTTCTCCAGACACAGCCTTTGGGATGACCACCCCCTCTCCGACAAGCTGGCCCAGGCTGTCACGAGGACCCCCCACCGAGCCTCCCCCGCCTGGCCCCCACCACACCGTTGACCTGGTGGAGCCAAGAGCTGGTGTCTGTCTGGGGCTCAGGCACCCGTCTTCCTGTCTGTCAGGACAGGGTCCCCAAGAAGGGAGAGTATTACCTCCTGCACCTCTCAGCTTAACACAGCCCTCTCCTGCTCAGGGGAACCCAGAGCCCTCAGTCACATGGGCACCCCGGGGCTGGGAGGGAACAAGCCTCCAGGACCCCCAGGAGGAGCAGGTGAGCCCCCACCTGCGGGAGGAGGGGTCCCGGGGAGCAGGTGCCAGCCGGGGGCAGCACGGGCAGAGTGCGGGTGCCAAGGGGCAGGGCCTACCGGCTGGCTGAGGTGCAGGTACAAGTGGGGCTTCCTGGGTCTCACCAGCCCAAGGGCAGATGTGGCGGCAACAGGGGAGCCCAGGGAGGCCCCAGCCAGGGGTGAGCATGTCAGGAGTGGAGACCACCTGTGCCCGGCAGTGGGCACCTGACCCAAGTGGATAAAGGGCCCTGGGTGGGGGACACGTACGAGTGGTGCCATGAGAAGCAGACCCTCTGGCCACGCTGGCCACGCTGAGACCCGGGGGTCTCGAGTCTGCGGCGCCTGGTGGGCTGGGTGTCCGCTGCCTGCCACCTCCTTCAGACCTGTCCCCCCTTCTCTCCTGCCAGGATGGCCCCCATGCTGCCCACAGTGACCCTGCACCCCTCCCCAGACTCGGCACCAAGAACGGCGGTGCGGGCGGGAGGAAGAGGCAGGAGCAGCGAGTCCAGGAGGGACCTGAGAGCCAAAGGAGGGGGGTGGGGCGCCTTTCCTTTGTACCATTTTCCACACTCAGATAAACGGCATCGTGCTGGCCAAGGGGGGCTGCTCACTCCAGGGAGGGAGTCCCTGGGGCCCGGAGCCCATCCCTGTCTGGGCAAGGCCAGGGCTCCCCACCCTGGGCCCTCAGAGAGAAGTGCCACCCTTCCATGGCCTTGAGGACCCCTGTCCCACCGTCTCCCTGTTACGTCGTGACTCCGTGCCCCAGGACACAACTTCTCAGCTGCATTCTGAGCTACGGTGGGTGGGGGGGCTTCAAACGCAGTGCCCAGCCATCCCCCCCCCCCCGGCTGATTTGCCTCCTGGGCCCAGCCAGGTGTGGGGTTTGGACAGTCTCGGAGGCTCCTCACCTCCCTAAGCAGGCCATCTCTGACACCGGAGCGGCTGGCTCACCTCCCCATGGGGACCCTGACCGGCTGGCCCCATGCCTTGTCAGTTCCAGTGCCCCCCGCTCCCACCCAGCGGCCTGGATAGGGCAGCTGGTGCCATGCCCCACCCCAGCCATGTCCCACTTTTGCTCATGGAGAGACCTTCCCAGCAGAGGGTCTGGGGCCACACCTGCCACAGCATGTCAACACCACCCCCTGTTCCTGGTGCTAGGGAGAGCTCAGGGCAGGCCTCCTTTAGATGCGGAGGCCAACAAAGGCTTCTGAGGGGACATTTGAGCAGAGACAGAAACAAGAGGGAAGTGGACGCTGGTAGAAGGCTCTAGCAGGGATGCAGCGTGGGAGGCCTGGACCACGGCACCCCCCAGGAATGGCGGGAGGACAGAGAAAGCGGAGCCTAGGGCCAGGGGCACGGTGGGGTGAGGTCTGGACCTCGACTTAGGAGGCTTCTGGGGCTTCTGAGCTTCTTACACGGTCTGTGGGTGAGACCTCAGGGTCCTCCTCCGTGGTCCTGAGACAGAGATGATGAGGGCAGGCAGAGATCGGGGCTGGCTGCTGGCAGGAGGTTGAGCCCCAGGGTGAGAGGACGGGGTGGGGGAGAGCAGGTTCTGAGGACAGAAGGGGGGACGGAAGTGTGGGGGCCGCCATCTCACAGTGAATAGAAGCCATGGGGCCTGCTCCCCGGGTGTGAAGGCTCGGCCAGGCTCGGCCAGGCTTGGCCAGGGGGACCCTGTCAGGGTGGGGGGCAGACGCAGACTCCTACCCTGGGCTGCTCGGTCCGGGAGGCAGGGGAGGGGGCGGCCGTCCAGCTTGAGAGCCCAGGCAGGAGAGGGCACCAGCTTCCCGCCCTGCCCGCCCTGATCTGCCGCGGCCCAGCCTGCTGCTGCGGGCTGGGGACAGCGATCCTGCGCCCTCCGCTATGGCTGACTGCACGTATCCACATGAGGCCACGGTAGCACCCAGAGCCTCCACACACGCGTGGGCACACGCTCACCTTCCCACACAGGCGCTCAGGGACACAGACGCACGCGTGCCGCACGGCCGCGGGGTCAGGGAGACGAAGCATTGGGGGCCGAGAGGCCAACTGGGCCGACAGCGCGGCCTCCAGACCGCCACGCACACGTGCGCTCTCCCCCGTTCACCTGGAGTCACGGCGCCTTCAGAGAGGGGAGCGTGGACAGGAGCGCCACGGGGCCGGGACTCGCAGCAGTAAAGCAGGGGCGGTGCGCAGCCCGGTGCGAGGGCGCAAGACAAGAGGCTGGTGGCCGGCCGGTCTTGGACGCCCCGGGAACCCGGGCGGCACCATCCGTGGAGAGGCGTCTCCCGGGGCTCAGATGGGACGAAAAAGAGAGAATGTGAGTGTCGGTGTCGCACGGCGGGTCCCACGATGGCAAGAGGAGCGCGGAAATCACGTCGTTTTAGAAATCAGAGAATTAGAGGAGATCTGAGACCTCGCCCTGCAGGCTCGAAAACCAAATGGGATTGACTTTTAACATATACGCTTAGAGGGCGTCTGGGGGCTCAGCTGGTTACGCGTCTGTCGGTTTCAGCTCAGGTCATGCTCTCCGGGTCTCGAGATGGAGCCCCACGTCGGGCTCTGTGCTCAGCAAGGAGTCTGCTGCAGATTCCAGCCCCCCCTCCCGCCCTCTCCCTCTGACCCCCCCCCCCCCCCTAAAAAAAAAAAAACCAAAAAACCCTATATCCTTAGATTCTTTAATGCAAAACATGACAAAGACAATGGAAATACTCCTTAGAAGTCAGGTCAGCGTCAGAAGACAGGAGCGTAATGACCCGAAGTGTTGAAGAAAAAATACTCAAATTTTACATCCAGTGGAACCATCACTGACATCAATGGGGTAAAAACATGCTCTGAGTCCACAGAGTCTCGGAAAGGGACACGAGATCCTCTTTGGCATCCCAGCTGGGCGGGGCAGAAAAGGGAGAGTGACCTGAAATTAGATCCTATGCGCAGGAAACCCCACAGTCACCGGAAGGCCTAATGAGACTTGCTACCGACTGAATAATGAAGCCCTCCACATGGACAAGTCACTACAATTCTAGATCCTTCCACGGTGGCTGGTGTGGAGCAGGGCAGGTTCCTGAAGACGCCCAAAGCGCTTGCTTTATTTGGTGGGGGGTGGCAGGACAGTAATTTATTAAACTCTTCAAACATATAAACCTTGGTCTTAAGTTGGGAGCAGCCACCAGGAGGGAAAAAGTAGAACATATAACCCTCAAGATTAGTCAGCGAGGTCAGGTTTTCTTTTCTGGGACGGGATAGAACAAGTAAACAGAGAAACCAGAGAAACAGCTCAAACAGATCCTAGTGTAGCAGAAATTACAATAAATAGAAGTGAGTTTAACTCATCAGAAGATGAGCTCTCCAAGTTGTGTTGAAAGGCAAAGCCCAGGGGCGCCTGGGTGGCTCAGTGGGTTAAGCCTCTGCCTTCGGCTCGGGTCATGATCTCAGGGTCCTGGGATCGAGTCCCACGTGGGGCTCCCTGCTCAGCGGGGAGCCTGCTTCTCCCTCTGCCTCTGCCGCTCCTGCTGGTGAGCTCACTCTCTCGTGCTCGTTCTCTTTCTCTCTTGCAAATAAAATCTTTAAAACAATAAACTGAAACACAGAAACGAGAACACAGCTTTCCGGAAGGAAATACAGATGCGCATACAGCCTCGGGATACGCAAATTTCTCAGAAAGGCTCCGTAAGCAAGAACCGTCACTGGGAACAGTAATAAACCACCCTCTGTCAAACTTAAAAGCTTTTCTTCAAGACACCACTAAGAAAATGAAAAATACAGTCACAGATGGGAAGAAATAGTAGCTCACTGAAAGAAAGCGGTACGTAATGAGAGACTCTATCCACGGTCGACTGAGCGAGACGCAGCGCGGAGCCCAGCGCCGCGGGGCCTGAGAAGTGGACAGGAAGCGCGAGCTCCCCAGAGCGGCTCGCAGCGGTGTGACGGCAGCCAAGTGTCGCAGGGGGTGCCGCGGGGGTGCGGGGCGCCCGGCCAGCAAGTTTCCCAGCTCCTTATGAAGACAGGAGCACGCCTCCTGCGGCCCCGAAATTCTAGCTCTTTGCCCCAAAGACATGAAACCGCGTCCACACAGGCCCATGACTGAGTGTGCAAAGGGGCCCCACCCAGCACAGCAGAACGACCCAAACGTCCAGCAGTGAGCAAACACACAGCGGCGTGTCCGCGGACACGAGCCAAGGGCACACAGACTGTGGACAGGCGGCCACCACACGCCGAGCCCAGGAGGCCATCCATCCGCAAAGGAGTAGCTTCCGTGTCCGCGAGGTTCTAGAACACGCGGAGCCACTGTAGCAGTGGCGGTCACGGCGGTGTGTCCTGGGGCACGGCGGGGGTGGCAAACTGGGGTGACAACAACGCTGCATTGACTGTCCACGCGGCGCCCGCATCAGCAGGGACATGAGTCAGGTTAGCGGTTAAAGGTGGAAACACCCCTGAAGGAAGCTGACGGGCTATGCTGTTGTCGGGGAAGGGGTGTGCAACACACAGAACTCTGCCCGAGGTGGACGGGAGCGTGAGGTGAGGGGGCACCGGGCCGGTCCTCAGGAGGACGACAGCCCCAATGCGACAGCAGGGTGGAAGCCAACAAGCCCACAGCGGTTCTCAGCGATACCTGCTCAGGATCGGGAGGGAAAACAGACGGAAGGCCAGTGGTCTGCTGCGCCCAGGCAGACCTCGCCCCTGACCGACCTGGCCGGCACTTCTGGAACATTCCCCACAGCCAGCCACACCTCCCTGTAAAGGATACATGGACCATGGGCCACGATCAACCACACGCTGGGCCCCAAAGAAGCGCACGTCACGGAAAAATCAAACTGCCCGCAATGGGGTTAAATCAGAGACCCACGGTGAGCACTGGGGGCGGCCGGTTCACACAGCCGGTGAGGCGCGTCGGGGAGAGCCCTGCAGGCGGCACCGGCGGGAAGCCTGGGCATGGAGGGGCAGGAGGCAAAGGACGGGAGCGCGCACACACACTTCCCGCCTCGGGGCAGTCGCTCCCACAGAAACGCACAAACACCCCAAAACACACCCGGAGATGTCCGCAGCAGAATTGTGTGTCACAGCCCCACACTGGAAACAGCCCAGAGGCCCAGCTGCAAAGGACGGATAAGCAAAGGCTGGGGGAACTGCACACGGGACGCTGCAGAACCACCGGGGCCTGCGGTGCCGGCTGTGTGCGGCACGCGGACGGAGCACGACATGGGTGAGACTGGCGGACAGCCGCGGGCCGGGGGCCCGGGGTGCGGCACAGCCAGTCTGCGAGGGAAGGCTGGCCAAGCTGTGCGCTTGATGGGTGAGCCAGGGAGACAGACGGATGTCCGGATGCGCCGGTAGGAGGCAGGGGATGGGCCCCTGCCGTCATCGGCTGAACCCCGGCTGAGCCCCACAGTCAAGGGCATGCAGGGCCGTCTGCGGCAGCGTTTTTACTCAGACTGAAAGGGGAGACTGTGGACTAGGAAGGACCGGGTCCCGGGACCATGTCAGGGTAAACGGTTACCGCCAGGGGAACGCACACCGGCATCATGAGCTTGTCCTGTGGGGGCTCAGGTGGGAAGCCGGTTCCACTTTGGGGGTTGCAAGGTCTCTGTGGAAGCAGCAGGCCTGCCGCCGTGGGCCATGGCCGGCATGGCCCGCTGGGCTGGGTGTCATCGAGGGTGGGGAACGCCGGAAATGAGTCCACTGGTGGCGGGGGAGCCGAGCTGCGTGGTGACTTTGGGAACCTGGGCACCAGCTGACTCCCATGTCGGAGGAGCCTGACCACAGTGCCCCGTGCCCGTCTCCACTCACACAGGTGGCCCAGCGAGGCCACGGAGAGGCCAGTGCCACTGAAAGGAGGACCTGTGACTTCACTCCCACACCGTGCCCCCCAGGGCCACAGGACAGGGTGAGAGGAAGGCCCAGACCATGGCCTTGCTGGGGCCTCTGGGGCAGGGCAGGGTGGATGGCTGGGGCCTGGCTCTGGGTGTGCGGGGCAGGGACTGGTGGCTCGGGGACGAGGAGAGCAGGGCATGCAGGGGTGGGGCCTGGCTTCGAGCGGGAGGGGAGGCACACACCTGGCATGCTCCAGGCAAACACCCACCCCCCCACCCCAGGACCTCCCTAGCTCTGGGGGCCGCCCCTCGCCAGGCCTGTAAGGCCCCCAAGATGTTCTAACATCCCAAGATACTGACCACAGAAACCAGGTTAACACGACAGGAAACGAGAGCATGTCCCACACAAAGACCAGGCGGCCCTCATGGCCACTGGGCCAGACCCCCGGGGGCTGGGAGCAAAGGTCATGGGCAAGGGACCCAGAAGCCCCCACGCTTCCGTTCGCGCAGACGGGGACGCCCCTTGGGGGCCTCCGTTGCCAGTTCACGGGCAGACAAAAGACCACGATGGGTCTTGGTGATGCCACCCCAGCGTTTTTACTCAGCACCTCCACCCCAGCAGGGAGGGTGGCAAGAGGGACCCGCCCCATAGGGCTCCCCCCACGCCCCCGACCACCAGAACAGGCCGGGTGGGCTCCCTGGGAACCGTGGCATCCGTGTGCGCACCGGGGTCCTGGGTCCTCGGTGTCTTGTCGTCAGCCTCACTGACATGGTCACATGGAAGTGTTGCCTCGGTGGGAACAGAGTCCTGGAAGCAAATCTGAGACCGTGACTGTGGCTCGCCTGGCGTGAGGGGAGCACGGCACTGAGGGATCCTGCGTGGAACTTCTGACGTGGTGTTCTCAGTCTTAGAGCACAGTAACCAAAACCAAGAATGGGACCGGAGAGAGTCTTGGCGCCAGCCGCTTGGTGTTCTCTCCCGACCCAGAAAACAGCATCCACGCTGGGCCAGCACTGGGGGCCTCCCCGTGGCCACGGCACGGCTGGACCCGCTTACGTAAAGACTGGGCGCTCACATCTGAATCTGTCTCCTGCCCGCCACGCAGGGACGGCTGCCCCAGGACGCAGCTGCAGGTCACAGCAGGCCCAATGGGGCCCCAAAAGCCTGGACTTAGACCCTGGGTCTCTGCATCCCACTCCTGAGCACAGGGACCGGCCAGGCCCTGGTCAGGGTCCTGTGTCACAGACGGGGGCCCCAGGGGAGGGGGAGGGCACCCTACTGCCCTGACTCTCGTCCACCCCAGCGTCGCTGCCGACGGGCACCAGCGATCGGGCCAGGCAGCGGCAAAGCCCACCAGGTGCTCGGTCACTCTGCGCTCCCCTCTCCTGACCCGGGCAGCTCCTACCTGCCCCGCGGCACCCCTGAAGTAAAGGGCTCTGGGGAGGCGGGATTTTGACTGTCAGTAGGGGCACAGGCTCCTTAGCCTCCTGGGCCTTATCCTCTGTGAACGTCGTCCTTACCCCCTTCCCTGGCACTTGTGGCCCAGGGGCTCTGAAGATTCAGGAAGAACCCGGGGGGGCAGCACATGCCCGCCCCCACACCACCCCCAGGAGCATGGGGACACTGTGAGGGCTGCCTCGCAGAGGATGACACCAGGTCCCCCAGGCCGGGGCCCCAGGCCTCCTGGGCTGTGCTGGTCCCCCACCCCGATGCCAGCCCCAGGGACCACACTCCAGGGAGCCCCGGAGTCAGCCTGGCTGAGCCGCCCGCAGACACCCCTCACATGTCGACCACGTCTGTGCTTTAGACAGGGTGTCCCAAGGGGCTGTGACCAGAGGGGTCCCACGGGAGGTCAGGGAGAACCTGGACAAGGGCCAGAGCCCCTGGTCTAGATGCTGCTCCGGGGCCCAGACGAACTCCCAGTGCCTGCTGGGACTCAGGACACCCCAGGACTTCAGCAAGACAGACGTCCGGACTCCCTGGGGCCAAGGGTGCCCTCACCGTGGGGCACCTGTCTGTGGACTCCGCTGCCAGCAGGCCCGGCCCAACACCGTCCTCAAGCCCTCAGGCACAAGCCTTGCACTAACATGAATTTACCCAGAAGAAAACGAAACAAGAAAATTCCCGCTTGGGCCCACCCTGGCAAGTGAGCGTTGAGTCTGCAGCCCGCCGGAGGGTGCCTCCATGATCCCACAGGGACGAGGGGCATGCGGGGCTGAGCGGGGCCGGAGGTCATGGCCCTGGGATGGGTGGGACCACCAGGCCTCCTCCTGAGTGGTCAGACGCGTGTCCTGGCAGGAAGCCGATGTGTCACCACGCTCCAGATAAACTTTAATAAGACGCGGACGGTGACCCTGCCCTCCGGACGAGAACAGGCATTTACCCGCTGTCCTTTCTGGCCTGGCCGGCCCCCTGGACGTCTCAGCACGACCCTGTCAGCACCAGCTCCCCCAGAGGCGGCGGCCCTTCCCAAGGCCATCTCGCAGTCGACAGAAAACACGGGGACGATTTGGCAAATGGCAGGAGAATGTAGGAGTCCCTCGGATGGCCAGGCACAGGCCCCGGCGAGAGGCCCAGGGGTGCCGTGGGCATCCCGCAGGTGCCAGGGCCCTCCCTGCTAGATCATGCCGGCCAGCCAGGGTGGCAGGAAGAGGCCCGCGGTGCCCAGCAAGCAGACGATGATGAACACCCAGAGGAAGATGCGGTCGATGACCATGGCCACGTACTTCCAGTCCTCCTTCACCTGCAAACACAGACACGCGTGCTCACGCCTGGCCCACTGCCCTTGGGCCTCCAGGCCACGAACACCTTCCAGAACATGAAGCTTCCTGGGGCAGGTTCTTCGTGACCCCCTCAATGCCAAGGCCGCCATGCGAGGTGACCACCTGCCCCAAGGTGCCCGGCAGGAGGGGCTCAGACATGTGACCTCTGAGCGCTGCCCCAGGGTCAACACCCTCTAAGGGTGGGGCAGCAGCAAAGCTACCGCAAGAGGCTTGCAAGGACCCCCAGTGCCAGGGAGGGGAAACGGAGAGGGACTGTGGGGACAGGGGGTCTGGGCTGCTTCCCAGGGACGTCCGCTCTCGCTTCACTAAGCTGGGTGACACGGGCCGTCAAGCACACCCTCATGCACGTGAGGACTGAGGGCCCGGACAGGGCGGCCGCCCCTCGGCTATTCAGGGCCAGGACCATCCTGGAGGGGACGTCACAGCGGATGGCACCCAGGCAGCGACGGCTCAGGCCCCACTGCCCTCTGCTCCTGCCCACCCTGCCCCAGGGCCAGATCTCACAGGCCAGCTGCCGTCCTGGGTCAGCGGGGTCTCTCAGCTCTGTCCCTGAAGCCCCTCAAGGCAGCCACAGACCCGGGCGCAGAGGGCTGACTCCAAGTGGCAGAGCTGCCAGGAGCACAGGGCCCCTCAGCAGGGGTGCGGAAGAGGTCCCGGCTGGAGGTGGGGGCCTGCACCCCAAGGCCAGAGGGCAGGCAGGGCCCATGTCCCCTGTGGTCACCTGCCTGAAGAAAGGCATTGGGTCCGTCCACATGTAGATGGGGACCCCACGGGACAGGGCAGCAGGGGACAGCCTCAGTAACACATCCCAGCTCCCAGCCCATGCCGGCCACACTGCCGTCCCATCTCCCCACCCCACTCCTCTGCCTCCCTCAGGGCACAGGCTCGGCGTGGAGGCTGTGGCCACCAGCTCGTTCTGGGTGGGCAGCCCGTCCATGTCTGAGGGACAGGAAAGGGTGTGGCCCCCAGGCTCCGGCCAGCCGGGCACTGAGGCAGGATGGCCGAGGCGGAGGCAAGCCCAGCGCGCCCGGGTGGGGGTGTCAAGGGTACAGAGGGCTTTCCACTGCCACTCTCCGCTCTGATTTCCCAAGTACTCAGAGGCACCCTGATGGTTTTAAACGGTTTTAAACCAAATCGAAACTGGGGAGCGAACAAGGTCACTTATAAATAAAAAGTCCCTCCAGGACCCTTCGTTCCAGGAAGGCTGAGCAGTGGCCCGCGGCCTCTTTCCCCGCTTCGTCTTTGATCCCCTTGGCACGTCCCCCATCCTGAGGATGAAAGGCCTCGTGGACAAAGCCGCCCAGAGCATCCAAGGTCCACCCGCGTCAAGGCAGCTGGGCCCCCCAGAGCCTGGCGTCACTCCGAAGCCAGAACCAGGTCGCGGTGGTCCGTCACGCCACGCAGACAAGCGGGCTGGGACCCCACCGGACAGGTGCGCACGGCCGCCGGAGCCCGTCAGGACTCTGCACACCCCTAAGGGCATTTGTCCCTCCTCAGAGGGGCTCAGACCTACACGTCGAATCAGGGACCCGTCTGCTGTAGCTAAATGGTGTCCCAGGAGCAGGGTCTCCCAGGCAGAAGCTTCCGGAAACCTCCCGAATGGCTTCCCAGCCTGAGATTCCACAGGGGGTCCTATTCTCAGGGGTGTGTTGCACGGGCCCAGGGCCCCCTTCCCGTCCAGGGCTCGCTCAGCCACAGGCCCGGTGGTCCTGGGGCCACACGTGTCCCCCCACGTAATCAGGGGCCATGACCCAAGGTGCAGGCAGGGACGAGGAGGAGCCATGTCCACAGCAGCAGCAGCAGCGGGCATCACCAGGCAGGACACAGCTGGCAAGGGCAAGGTCAATGCCACAGGACAGCTGCCAGGCCCAGGCTACCAGCAAGAGACGGCCCCGCAGACTGAGGAGGGCAGACAGCCCCACCCCCACTTCTGCCCGTGCTCTGACCCGAGGGTCCCCCGTCAGCCTGGACCCTGGTAGACGCCCCTCCCTCCCTCCTGGCTCCATGGGGACCTGAGTGTCCGCCAAGTCTGCACTGGGCATCCTGGCCCTCGGGGCCCCCATCCCCACCGCAGCCCCGTGATCGGCAAGCAAACATCAGCAGAAGGAAGGAAGACATTCCCTTAGGGGCAGGCAGTCCCCGGGCCCACTGCCCACTGTCTGGTGACCTTTCCTCCAGGAACCGGGAAGAACAGGAGCTCCTGTCTCAGCCTTTGGGACTGACACTCAGCAGGGAGATTGGGGACACTGTCTGGGCTCCTTTGATCCCTGCTGGTGACCGAGAAGCCCCCACAGGAGGACCGGCTCCCGGGTCCCCAGGTCCCTGAGGCTAGGCAAGCATTACTGCCCAGACACCCACCACTCCCTGTTCCTTCTCCCCGCTTGACGGATGCAGGGCTGTGCCCCAAACCCCAACCCTCCCCTCCCCATCAGGCCTCCTTTCAGTCCCTCTTACTACCCTTCCACTCCTGCACCGGGGCCCAGCGCCCCCCAGGCCCCCCGCCGGAGGCCCACTCCTGGCCCCACTCCTGGGCCTTCCCAGGGGCCAGCAGTAGGGCCCAGACTTCCCGGGCAAGGCCTCCCTGCCGCCTGTGGACTCCTGCCTCCCAGACAACACAGAGGACACCCCTGTGGTACGCTCTCACTCGCCAGGCGCTCGGGCAGAGAGCGCGGGGTGGGACGGGGCTGCGTGCCCCGCAGAGCTCAGCGGCCCAGGTCTGGGGCCTGGATTCTGGATTTTTCACCAGCCACCCCGTCCTCCAGGGAGGGAAGGGGAGCGGCCAGAGTGTGCCCAGCCGCGGGCAGAAACTCACCGAGAAGTCCGTGTCCTCGGCTTTCAGATGGTCAGCAATGTATTGGACGCCCTCCACCGCCCGCGTCAGGGCCGGAGACAGGGGCAGGTGCGGGACCGGCACTCGGGTGCCACAGGCTTTGCGCACGGCATTTGGGGACGGCTCCTTCCTGCACCTGCACCTGCACGGAGACGGCTGGTCTGGGGGCGGGAGCTCGGCGGTGCTGGCCTTCGGGAAGGCGGGGGAGCTGGTCATGGGGCCCCCGGCCGGGGAGGCAGCCTCGTCTTGGGGAGCACAGCCCTGGATGCTCCAAGACCGGCACCGAACGCCGCCCTCTACCCTTTCAGCCACTCTGGACACGTGCTGGACGCTCAGGGACCGGGCTTCGGTGAGCCCCGGGGCCCGGGTGCTGGCGGGTGGGTGGCAGGAGTTGGGCGAGGGACACGGGCTCCCGGGGTCAGCCTCCGAGGGCTGCAGCACAGGGACCCGGTCTGAGGGCGACGCGCAGGTCGGCTGGGGCTCGGCCGGCTCGTCCCGGGGGCTGCGGAAGGACGCGGAGCGCGAGGGGCCCCGGCTCCGCTCTCCGCCCACGACGCCGGGCTCCCCCTCGGGCTCGGGCCAGAAGCCGGGGGGGCTGGCCACCTTGTGCATGGACTCGATGAGCCGCCTGCAGTTGTCCTTGACCACGGACGGCCGCTTCATGAGCAGCAGGCGGGGCACCACGTCCAGGAAGACCCGGCGCACCCAGGCGGGCATGGTGTGCGTGCGCGGGGAGCGGTGGTGCACGTTGAGCACGAAGACGGTGATGACGATGGACAGCGTGACGAAGACCATCGTGAACAGTAGGTACTCGCCGATGAGCGGGATGACCAGCGAGGTGGACGGGATGATCTCGGTGATGAGCAGGAGAAACACGGTGAGCGAGAGCAGCACGGAGATGCAGAGCGTGATCTTCTCACCACACTCGGATGGCAGGTAGAAGACCAGCACGGTGAGGCAGGAGATGAGCAGGCAGGGCACGATGAGGTTGATGGTGTAGAAGAGTGGCAGGCGGCGGATGACAAAGGCGTAGGTGATGTCGGGGTACACCTCCGCGCAGCACTCGTACTTGCGCGTGTTGTAGGTGCCCACCGCATCCACGATGACCCACTCGCCGCTCTCCCACAGGTCCAGCTGGTCCACACGGCTGTGCATGCTCACCAGGTCGATCTTGGCCTTGTCGTACGTCCAGGAGCCGAACTTCATGGTGCAGTTCTGCTGGTCGAACGGGAAGAAGGTGACGTCGATGCTGCACGAGCTCTTGTAGATGGCGGGGGGCGTCCACTGGACCCGCCCGTCGTGGAAGAGGTGGGCCTTGGTCAGGTGGGTGATCGCGAAGTCCCCATCCGCACTGTGCGGGGAGAAAGGGGCATGAGATCCACCAGAACCGCGGCCCGGCGCTCCGGCGCATCTGGCCTCACGGGTGAGCAGGGAGGGGCAGGCGGCCCGGCCGGGCACCAGGCACATCACTCATCTGCCTTAGCTTAGGGCGCCTACCCTGCGGGACGTGTGGCTGGGAGGACCTCCAAGCTGCCCACACCGGGCCTGACACGCACGCTTCTTGGTGACGACGGCCATCACCCGGCGGGTACGACAGGGACTAGGGTCCTGCACCTGCCAGCACCAGGGAGAGGGGCACCAGGTCCGTCTCGGTCCTGCAGCTGTGTGCCGTCCGTGCTGGGAGTGAGCGGGCCGCCTGGAGGGGATCATGTCCCTGCAGGGGTCCCAGGTCAGAGAGCTCCTGTCTGGTGTGAAGGCAAGTGGGGCCTGATCCTGAAGAACAGAGGCCCACGCTCTCCTGCCCCTGGGCCCACAGCAGAGGGTGGAGGGGACGGACGGTCCCAGCTCCCACTCATACCCTGCACAGATCCGCACACAGGCGAACTGAGGGCCAAGCAGCCCCCACTGGGCCCATCACTGCGCACCTGGCCGTCCTCACCCTAAGGACAAGGGCACGGGCGTGGCACTGGCTACCAGGCACCACACCACGAAACTCTGCAAGGCCTCCTGGGACCAAGCCGAGTCCCCTGCAGGTGACCCTGGGGGACAGGCCAAACTTGGGGTGAGGGCCTGCCCAGCCACTGTCTCCTGCCAAGAACGGGGTGTGCCGATACCACTGAGCACGTTAGTGCTTTCTCTCCATTACCCCGACTCATAGGCACGAATGCCCCTTCCTGCCCAGGTGAGGACCCCAGGCCGCCTGAGCAGGAGGGGACAGGGCCCACCCCTGGCCATCTGTCCTCCAGCCTTGCCCTCAGCCTTAAGAGTATTGGCACCTGTCCATGGCCGGCAGGTGAAAGAACGAGGAGCCACTGGCCTCAAAGTCCAGGCTCTGGCCCTGGACTCCCAGACAGCGATGTCCGCCCTGGTGTCTCCACAAGGATGCACGCGCGTGGGGTGCGCCACTTTGGTGCCCTGTGGAGTGAGGCAGCGTGCCCGTGGGAGCCCGGGGACACTGGCTAGCAGCCCCCACCCTGAGCCCTCAGCGGCTCCTGGCGTTGGCCCTGCTCTGGATGCTGATGGAAGGCCCTGGATGCCGGTCCGTGTCCCCAGCAGGTGCAGCCTGAACTGTGTGCATACTGCTCTCTGGGCCTTAGTTTCCCCCCGGGCTGGGCTGTCCACTCTATGGACAGATGGTGGCAGTGGCCGGCCCCATCCTCCCCACGGCCGCACGGAGCCCCAGGGACAGCACCCATGGGCCCCATGCTACCGTGACCCTGTGGACAGGGTCACCGCACAACGCGCTGACACAGCAGTTGAGTCAGAGAAGCCACCCGCCATGGGCTGAGTCAGGTGCCCCGCCACAGGCTCAGAGCATGGCCTTTGTGCCTGCCCACACCCACCAGGGCCTAAAGCCCCCAGACATCCAGCTCTGAGGCCCCCGACGGTCTCAGGTGGTGCCAGTCCGGTCCTACGATCTCTAGGCGCCCTTCCGGGCCGACGTCTAGGTCAGCAGCAGGTGGAGACCCACAAACGCACCCACCGGGAGAATGCTGGGGGTCTGCACGTGGGACCCAAGGCCTAGACTCCAGCGGGGGACCGCGGCTTTCTCCGGGGCAGGGTGGCCCGGGCTGTCCTCCCTCAGCAACCTCGATCTACAGCCCAGAGCCCCATCCTCGGAGGCACCAAGCACACATGCAAACACGGCTCAGAAACACTCTGCAGGCAGGTTTGAGGATCTGGTCAGCCGCAGGAGCCCGGGTGGTCCTGACCCCCCAGGAAGTGCAGGGAGTGTTCCAGAAGTTCACGGAAAGCAGCCCCAGGGCTGGGAATGTGTGTCAGACCTCCGGGTTTTGATGCTCACAAACAGGGTCCAAGTCTCCTCCCGGTGCACAGCCCGCGACCCCGCATGGCTGGGCACAACCCCACCCTGTGCCCCCAGCCTGGGGGCTGCTGTGTCCTTGCCCGGCGCAGATCTGGCTCAGATCCCGGAGCCCCCCCAGGAGGACGTCCCCCTTGGGACATAGGGTCTGGATCTGCGGGCAGACGCAGTCCTCGTGGGCAGACTCTCACTTCCACGGCCCAGGTCTCGAGGAGGCAGAGACTCTCAGAAGGCAGCTGAGCGGGGTCCCAACTCCTCCCCTAACCCGGCCTCGGGTCCCCCAGCTGTGAAGGGCACAGCCCCGTGCAGGGGAGAGGAAGCACTGCCCCACATCCCACCCCATGTCCCACCTCCAGGAAGCCACGGGGCTCCGGACGGATGTTGGGACCCAACAGATGGTGAGCACGCTCTGGCCTCGCCCCGTGGCACTGTGGCCCCAGCAGAGCAGAGTAGCGGGCCCCATGAATCCCCATCCGTGTGGGGGAGAGGCCTCCGCTCCAAACGCCACCATGGAGAAGCCCCCAAGTGGACAACACAGCCTCCCAGGCAGGGCTCCCCAAAGCTATCAGAAAAGCTGCCCCCCATCTCCGCCCTCGCCCAGTAGCCCAGGCGGACCACCTACCCACTCCAGGGCACACCGCCCTGGCCAGCATCAGCCACCCTGCGGCCCCATCTTGAAAGAGCCTCTATGCCAACCACAGCCCCACAGAGAGGCCGGGGTCCTCCTCCCCTCCCCTGGGACCTGGAAGAGGAGAGAGGAGAGACTTTGAGGCAGTGGCCCTGATCTCCCGGGCCGCAGTCCTGGGGGGTCTGCACAGCAATCCCCAGAGCTGCTTTTCAGCTGGCACCATCCTGCCCAGGGAGGACAGAGCTGTCCCCACAACACGAACGCTCCCCTGGGTCCCAGGAAGCGGACAACACGTTCTCTGAATCAAACAGCCCCGGACACGAGCTCGGTGGGGTCATGGGGAGCCGGGTGCGGACCCCAGGAAGGCCAGGGCGGCCAGGGAGTCCCAGGCTGGTGGCTCAGTTGGGGCTGGCTGTGGAGAGCAGGGATCCTGCCCCGCGGGCAGAGCAGCAGCACCGGTTCCCGCTCGCGGAGCCGACCCCCTCCTAATGCATCCCTGAACACCGTCAAGCTCTTCCCGCTGCCATTACTGGAATCAATTAAGCTGGAAGAGGAGCCCAATCGTCCTTAATCAAAGAGCAACGTTTTATAGGTCAGGCCCAGTGCCTGGGGCCCTGGAAGGGGCTTTGTACCAGAGCCCATCGGGGTCTGGCAGTGGGGAGGGCAGGGGTCCGCAGGGAGCTAAGTGCTTCCCTTCGCTTCATCTGTAAACACTGTGGGAGCTGCAGCACGGCTGAGCCTAAGACTGGGAATCCGCTGCCCAGCTGGGAGTCGGCAGTGATGTGGGGACACAGGAGGATGTCAGGCTGCCCCGGGCTCAGGAGCCCCCAGCAAGGGTCCCGGCTAAGGACGCTGGGACCCTGATCTCTGCCACCGCCAAGCCTTGCAAGCACTGGCTTCCAGCACAGTGATGGCATCCATGAGCAGATCTAGGGCGGTGTCCGGCCCCAGAGGCTGCTGGCTCGGGACTGTGATGGCATCGGGGCTGGGGAGGGGCCGAGCGCCCAGGAGCAGAGGCACGAAAGGGCCAAGGGCAGCGGGCAGGAATGGGGCAGGAATGGGGTGAAGAGTCTGGGGGCTTCCTGCCCAGTCAGGGGCTGATCCCGAAAACACGAGAGCTGCTCTAGGCCCAGGTCCCCTTGCCCCTGGGGGGAGAGGGACTGATGCCTGCACAGGGCTGGCTGGTCCAAGTGGGGACAGACCCACGCTGCACCCGGGGCCCCTGTCCCCCGCTTTGCTCACACCCTGGACCCTCCGCCCCCGCCTCTGTTCCCTCCTCTGCCTCCCAGAGGCTTCAGCACTAGCTCCCAAGGACAGGCACACACAGGCCCCTACCTCCTGCTCATGTCCGGACCCCCTGGGTCACTCACACCTGGACACAGGTGCCCGCCGCCCCTGCCCGCTGACCACCCGGGGCTCACTTGTTGTAGAGGACAATGTCCGGCCGCCAGATGAGCTCAGAGGGAATGCGGATGGAGGTGACGTTCTCGTAGTCCGCGGGGTCCCAACGCAGCTTATAGTCATGCCATTCCTGGGCCAGGGAGGGAGGAGGAAGCCACAGCCGGTGAGTGAGGGCGAGGAGGGCACGAAGCAGGGAGGACCCGGGGGTGGCGGACTCCCCTCTCACTCACCTGCTTCACCCACACATTGGTTGTCATCATCTGGTTCTTCTCATCCTAGGACACGAAGGAGAAGGACAGCTATGACCTCCTGGGGGACAGACTTGTGTTTGAACATGCGTGCGCGCGCGCGTATGTGTCTCTCCCTCGCTCTCTCTTGGCCCTGAGTTTCCTTGCCCACGAAGACAGGCCTGAGATGGACATGGGGAGCAGGTAACCTCAGGGAGGAGAGAGGACCTCATCCCCAGAGGCAACCAAGGCCAGGGTGGTCAGCCTGAGGGTATTAGACGGGGACATGGCCCCTGAACCTCTCCTGAGGGAGCATGGGGACAAAGCTGGTCTGACTTGGCAGGTGGCCAGCGCCAGGTGTGTGGGATGTCCCGGGGCTCCCAGGCTGCTGGAGGAGAACCTCCTCCCGGGTCCCCCGCCAACCTGCGTCGACCCTCCCGGCTGGTCACAGCAGCCTGTCCACAGGCTTGCGCAGGTATGCACAAGGTCCCACTCACTCCCTAGGCTGGGGACTGACTGCCCCTTTAGGACCAGGGTCTCAGCACCTTGAGATGGGCAGGTAAGGGGCTGGAACAGGGGAGGTGGGAGCAGGAGACCTAGCTGGTTCCATCCCAAGGTCATTGTATGTTCACCTGTCCGGTGAGGAGGCTGGACCATGCACCCCGTGAAGCCCTTTCCAGCCACCATCCCCAGCCCCACCCCACCTCCTTTCTCCCCTACTGATTCACGAGGACAGGCCAGCTGACATTTCCCCTGGGAACCCAAACAGACAGGTCCCCTGGGCAGTCAGCCGGCAGGACGTGCTGGAGCCTTTTGGAGAAGGGCACCACATTCCAGGCGGGGACACAGGGGTCTGTGGGGACAGGAAGACCCAGCGTCCTCACATCCCACCAGCCTCTGGGAGCCACAGCCACAGCCCTGCCCCGCGGCACCGTCTTGAGAGGTGGCACGCCTCGGTGCACGCTTTGCCTAAGGTTTGGGGAGGAGCCCTGAGCCACAGACGGGAAGGCTTCCTCAGAGTGCAGGCTGCCCGTGGGGTCCAGCAGGCGGGGCCCTGCCCCTGAGGAGAGGGGAGCTAGACAGGGCTGGGGGTAGTGTCTGACCCCGACGTGGCCTAGCCTTTCCCCTCAGCCACCCCGGACCAAGAACACACGGGCCATTGGCAAAACCCACTGAAGCCAAAGACATCCACGGGGTCCTCGAGCAGGGGGGACCCTGTGCCAACACTGGGTCAGGGAGGCGTCTCATGCCCCAAAGGCACAGGCCTGGGTACCTCCCCTCCTGCCTCCCCCAGGAGACGAGCTGCCCATCGGCTAGTTCAGGGAGAGGGAACCAGGCTTCTCGCCGCCGCCAGGCACTGCCCTTGGTCCTGCTCTCCCCCGGGCCACTGAGGACGGGCCAACCCCCAAATGATGCCAAGGAGTAAACATGACCTGAGCTGGCCCTGCAGCTGGTGCTGGACACACAGTGACCTCCGCGACCCAGTCCTGCCCTGTGCTGCTTGCCCACCACACCCCTGCCGGCCACAGCCTTTCCCTGCCCCCTCCAACCCCACCCCTGCCTCCCCAGGCTCAGAATGAGCTTTGAGGGGCAGGGCCCAGGAAGCCCCAGGACGCCTCGGGCTCCCCTGCCTGTGTGAGCTCGCACATGGGAACACACCCCCCGACAGTGAGCCCCGGAGAGGGAAGGGCAGAGCGCAGACCGGGCACGCGGCTCCTTCTGCCCAGACACATGGCTGCCAACCTCAGACCACTGCCCAAGACATCAGCAGGGGCCCTCGTCCGCACATACGCGTGTGCAGGCGTGTCCGGGGCCAAATGCCGAGCCTGGGAGCCTCTCTCCCCCACCCGCTGTGGCCCCAGGGCCTTGGGCATGGCCCTCGTCATGGCACCAGAGCCTATGTGCTCCCAGCCTCAGCCTCCTGGGCCAATGGGTCGTGCGGGCATGTCCGGCAGTGAGCAATCCTGAGAAGCCCAGGAAGGCCAGACAGTGTGCTGATGCGGACCCCCGCAGGCCCCCAGGGCTGCCGCCGCGCACCTCTGCTCACAAGCCTCCAGGAGCACTGGGAGCGCTTGGGGGGACAACCCAAGGCCCAGTTCCAGGACACCTGAAGGTGACCGAGGACAGAGGAGACTGACCAGTGCCCCCATGCACATATGTCCCTCCCACCTCCCAAAGCTCCCCCGAAGCTTTCCCTCGGACCTGACAGCACATTTCACAGGGGGAAACTCCGGGGGTCACAGGCAGTGGCTGTGTGCAGCAGCGTCTGGCATCTGGGCCCCAACGCCCCATCCCGGGCAGCTCCCCCACTCCTAAAGCAGACTCAAGCCTGGGATCCTGGCAGGGGAGCAAGGTGGGCATTTGGAGAGATCTACAGCCCCCCACAGTCAGATGAATTCCACCTCCCTCCCAGCAACCAGGGCTGACTGGACCCTAGTGTGGACGACTTGGGCCCTCCCCCACCCAGCAGGCCTGGGACCTCCTCACAGGCATGAACCACGCTCCCGAGGCCCCTCCTGGCCTGGCCAAAGCTGGGACTCCAAGGGTCTTGGGACCCCACAGAGGCATTTTCGGCTCTTTGCTCCTGAAGGAGACAGCCCTGACCTGGTGAAAATCCGGCATCTGGGTTTTCCCACGGGGGCGGCCTCCCTGTCCTCTGGGCTCCAGGAGGGCCAATGGCAGCCTCCCCACCCCTCCAGGCTCCCCCAGCTCTGCAGCCTGCCTTCAGATGGGGCCCGCTCCCTCCAGCAGGAGCCTCTGAGGCTGTGTGTGTCATGGGCCAAGGCTCAGAGCTCCCCGCCCCCCACCCTGGGCACCTACCACATCAATGAGCTGGGCGATGGACAGCCCGAAGTGGACCAAAACCACATCTGAGATGTTGGCCACGGGCCGGGACCACTTGTTGTAGCCGGAGAAGAGTGTCTTCAGCAGCCGCTCCTCAGCGTGGGCCCGCGCCTCCACCGGGCTGCTTGCTGTGGGGACAGGAAGCTGTGCGGCTCAGGAGCGGAGGGCGCAGTCCTCCAGGCTGCCCCCTCAGGCCTCCCACCAGGTCCTGGTCTCCTCCAGTTCCGGCCACCTCAGGACATTTGCACATCCGGCCCCACCTCTGGCCTCGGTTTCTCTCCTACCCTCTGGGTCGAAGTGTAGCTTTCTCAGGGAAGCCTTCCCAGACCCCTCAGGCACTGAACCCCAAACAAAAACAAAGGGTAAGAGCTGGCTGCGGAGGCTTTGTCTCCAGCACCCACTGAGTTCCAGAAAGCTCGCCTCAACGCACAAGGTGAGGGTAACCCGCAGAACTCCGGGACAGCAGGACAGCTCCGGGACAGCAGGACAGCCGCGTAGGCTGTCCTGGGGATGGAGAGCTGGCTCCCCACGGCTGCCAGCGCCCTGAGTTCTCACCAGACCCCGCTGACTCCAGCACCCTGGGGCCGTGGACAGATGGCCTTCCATGAGTCAAGGGTGACCCCCTGCCAAACGCACACTCTGCTTACTGAGGAGGGGCCGCTCGGATCCTGCCCCGCCCCATCGAGCAGTCTGTGGGTCGAGGGCCTCTGTCTCCCCTCCGCCCCTGCACTGGGCTCGCTGTATCATAAGGGGACTTGGGGAGGGAACAAGGGGCCCGCCGTCTGCATGCAACTCGGTCCTGCTCGCCTGTATGTCCTAGACCGAATGTTGCGAGAGGACTCACAGCACCCTGGGGTCAGTCTTAGACCTCTCCTCTCAGGGACCCTTCACTCTGAGTCCACAGACCCCCCCTCAACCTTATTCTTCCTGGCCGGTTTCACCGGGAAGGGTTAGCCCACTCCCCACCCGGGAGGCCAGGGGCTGCAATTCCCTCCCCAACCTATGAACAGCGGGGTGGCCGCCCAGGGGATGGGGGAGGGGGAGGTCGAGGGGGTTAAGACTTCTCCTGTCCCAGTGAGTCTGGGGGAGCAGAAAAGGTGTAGATGGGGCACGGCCAAGGGCGGAAGTCACCCCTCTGCTCCCCCAAACCAGGAGCAGGCGCGGGGGTGTCTGCAGGGAAATTTGGCCGATGGATAAAGACAGAGATGGGTGGGCCCCGCCTCTCTCTACCCAAGTTGGAGCTTCTGGGTCCAGCTCCCAAAACAGCAGCCCCCCACCCCCACCCTTTCCCAAACCCCTGTCCCGCATTCGCAGGCGAGTTAACTCCTTCCCTGCCCCGCTCAGTCCGCACCGCAGGACAGCCTTTGCGTCTGGGGTGGGGGAGCCTCCGTGGCTGCCCCGTTGCGCGCACCCGCGGCTCGGGACCGCAGCCAGGAGCCTCCCCTCCTCTGGCTCCGGAGGTCCAAATCCTCCCTGAACTGGACGGAAGGGGGCCCGTCTAGCGCCCCGAAACTTACCGGGTAGGAAGCCGGCCCCCAGCAGCAGCAGCAGCGGCGGCAGCAGCGGCGGCGGCGGCGCCCCGGGGCCCCCGAGCTCCATGGCGCACCGAGCGGGCTCTAGACGCGGGCGGCTCCCGTCTCCGCCGCGCCCCCGCTCCCAGGCCCGCGCGCGCCCAACTTCATGCTCCCGCGGCGCGCGGGCCGCTCCGTCCACTGGGCCTGGTTCCGCCGTTCCTCCCGCGGGGCGCGGCGGCGGCGACCCAGCCGGGAGCTCGGGGCTGTGGGCTCCACGGCGCGGCCCCGCCCGGACCTGCCCGCCTCCAGCCGGCGGGGAGGAGACGGAGGAAGGAGAGGGGGAGGGGGGGAAGAGGGGAGGAGGGGAAAGCGGGCGAGGACGTGAAGGGAGGAGGGCGGGTCGGGCGGGGGGCAGACCACCAGCCGGGAGGGGGCGCGGAGGTTGCGCTCGGCCGGCGCCGGGGTAAAGTTTCCCTCGTCCTCCCCGGGGCTGGGGACGAGCCCGAGCCAGGGGTGGGGGCCCGTAGTCACTGCGTACGACTGGGGGATCCTGGTGCCGGGCTGGTTTTCGGAGCACGACACACTGACCTCCACCCCCGTCCCCAGTCCTGGCGCCCCACCGCCTGCCTGGATGGGGACCGCGCACCCGGGGGCCCCCGGCGGCCCGCACGCGCCTGGTTAACTCCATCAGCCCCGCCCCGCTCCGCAGTTGGGAAATCACTAGCCCCTCGTCTTCTTCCCCCGCGAGGCGTTCCGGAAAGACCACCCTCTACCAGCCTGTCCCCCGCGGACCGGAAAGCGTCCAGCGGCGAGCCCAAGCGTCGCGGCCGGCCCTCCCCGGGAGAGAACCCTAAAGCCCCCGCCCCGGGCGCAGCGGCTCTGCTGCGTCCGCTCCGGCCTGGAACGCGCGCGGGAGACTGAGGGGGGCGGGGGCGGAGGTTCTCCGCCCGGCCGGCTGGAGAACCAAGCGCCCAGTGGCGCCGGCGGACGCCTCATGTCCGCCGCAACTGGGATGCCTGGCGCGACCGTGCTCGGTGCCCTGGCAGGGGCTCTGCCCCGGGTGGGTCAAGGTGGCCGCTGACCCCGCAGCAGGGGCTCCGAGGAGGGCTGGGAGCGGCCGCTTTGTGCTCGCAACCCCTGTCTGCAGTGAGAGGAGGGCTGCGCAGAAACGCACCCGCGGCCATCCCGGCGCCGGGTTTCCAGAGCCCCCACGCGGGGACTTCGGGCCGGGGTGGGAGCGGAGAAGACGCTGCAGACTTCACTGAGCTCCCCGGCCTAGTGCGCGCCCTTGAAGGGGCAGAACGTGGGTCTGGAGCCCCCTGCCTCTCTCGCCACCCGGACAGACCCCGGGGATGCTCCCCGCTGACAGGCATCAGACAGGGCCATCAGGCGCCTGACTCCTCCCCATTTCTCTCAACCCATACCCCCTCCCAATCTCCCCAGAGCCCCTCCCAACTGACCTCCACTCCCCCATCTCTCCTGCCCCCGCCCCTCCCCTTCTCTCCTGTCCCCGCCTCCATCGCCCTCTGCCCCCCCATCTCTCCTGCACCCACCCCCCACCCCCGCCCACCTGCCCTCTGGCTCCAGGTTGAGCTCTGCACACCTCCTACACCTGCTTTGAGACCTCCAGGGGCTTCTCTCACTACTGTCCTACCACCAGAGCTTTCAGAATGCTAGGCCCTGGCCCTGAGCCAGTCAGGGCAGGAATGAGTGCTCTCTGGCAGCACCCCTTTAACTGGGCTCTTGTTTTCCCTGCATGCCGGTGAGGAGGTACTTGCACAGAGAGGTTAGGTCATGTGCCCAAGGTCACGCAGCAGGGAGGGGGGTTCCAGTCCAGCCCACCTGGCTTCAGGCCTTGAGCGGAGCGTGTCCCAGGACTGGCCTGTGTCCCTACAGAGGTGGCCTCCTGATGGCATCCCTGTGGTCTGCCATTTCCTGGAGCCCCGAGAAGCCTGCCCTCCGGGAAACCTGGCCTGCCCAGCCCAGCACATGGCTCTCCTTCCAATGACCCCCACAGACCCAGTCCTGTTTCCACAGGCAGGACCCTCACACCTCCATCCTCCCTCCCACGCCCCCAGCAGTGCCAGACTCCGGATTCCTCTGGTGTTTACTGGGCCCTTCCCCAAGCAGCTCTGGGTGAAGCACTAGAAGGCCCCCAAGGGACCGGAGAGCTGGATGACCCGGAAGCGGGCGAACAGGCCTGGCCTATCACTAGCTCCTTGCAAAGGAGGGAGGAAGGCGCCTCGGCAGACCCCCTGTCTCACTAGGACCAAGAAAAGCCATCTCCTCCCCCAGGACACAGGCCACAGGAGGCTGAGACCCTGCAGGGGCCTCCGCTCTCAGAGAAGGGCCCAGGGAGGGTGACGAGCTCTGGTGGATGGGAGAAACAGCCTGAAGCCCCTGTTTTTACCTCTGGTGTTAAGAAACCCGTTCTGTGCTGTCCCCAAACAAGTCAAGCCGCGCCTTACTTGACAACCTCCACGTGATTCTGTACCCCTTGTTCGCAACAGAGGCCAGCCATGCTCTGGGTCCTTCCGGAAGCCTCTTCCAACTATCTCAGCAACCCTATGAAGCAGAGGTCATCATTACACTCATTTGGCCACCTAGGAAGGTATCACTAGCTGGTGAAGTGTCCTTTCCTCCTGCCATTATCCTGCGGCAAACATGACAGCTCTGGGGATGAGGAGGCTCCCTCAAGGCTCAGCATTTAGTTCACTCCTCTGGCCTCGGTAGGTAGAGTCGGGCGCTCCCACGACTGTCAGGCTGGGGTCAGATGAGAAGGAGGTGCACAGGGGCCTGGACCAATCCACGAAGGCTTCCTGGAAGAAGGAACATGCAGGAATGTAGGCCCAAGGACTCATGAGGAGGGTCCAGCCAGGCCCCCAGCCCCCAGCAAGTGCTTGGAGCTGACCTGGCATCCTGGCCTGCAGTGGGGGCTGGAATGGCCGTGGGGGTGGGGGCTGGGGGGGTGACACACTTGTTCAGGGAGAGAAGCCCTTGGCTCTCAGCAGAGCCTACAGAGCTCCCAGGTAAGTCAGCTCTACCTTCTGTTGCCCTTCACTTTGGCGGGCTCGAGTGGCCGAGATAGTGGCTCCTATGGCCATTCCCATGGGCAAATTCCTCCAGAGAGCCTAGCAGAGGCCGGCAGGCCTGTCTCTCCCCGTGCCTAGGGCCAGGCTCTGGCGGACGTGGCCCTGTGGCTGGCGTGCTCATGCTCACACACATCTGTCCAACCTCATTTGGCTTTCCCTGCAGATTTGCTAATGCAGCAAGATTAATCGGGTCTAACTCATTAATTTGCAAGGCCCTCCCTCCCCCCCACACCCCGCTGGAAAGCACTCTTGCGGGAGCCTAGAAATCGTCATCGTAGCTGCCGCTGAATTAGACTCTAACTCCAGCCTCCAGACCCCTCCCTCCAGCTGCTCCCCAGACTGCTGTCTCGGTGGAAAGGAAAAGCCCCAATTCACAAACAAATGAGACCAGCTTCAGAAGAGTCCAGTTCCCTCCCCCACCCCCGCCAAGTCCCACAGCCTTTGTGACAGGAGCCCTGTGTCCTCTGAGGGTGATCCCTGGTGGGGGCCAAGGGGAGGAAGGAACAGGCTCCTCGGAGACTCCTCCCCAGATGCACCCCCAGCCAGTGTCACGCCAACAATAGGGATTGCTGCTGGCAAAAGTGGAAGGTCATCTCCCACAGAAGAGGCCTGTGCCCCTCCCTCCCGTGGCCTCTCTGCTCTCCACCCTGTCCCAAGGACATTTCCATGGCAACCAGTTGGTGCCATAAACAGGGATTTGAATTAAAGGTGGGAGATTCAGCTGGATCCCAGGTCCCAGCAGCACTGAGAAAGAGGCTGCAAGGACTCACCGTGGGGGCAGGGGGCCCATCAGCACCAGGACCCAGCAGGGTTCCAAAAGCCCCTGTGAGGAGGGGGCAGCGCTGGCTCAGCCCAGATGCAGGGGTCCTGCATGTACTCCCACGACCCTAGGGGACCTCCAAACTGTCACTAGGCACACGCTGACCTGCCCACGCCCTGGCTCACCCAGCAACACCTCACACTATGTCCCTCCAGTCTCTTCTGCAGTCGACAACCACAGGCCCTTCAAGACCCAGATACTCTTGAGGAAGGGGGCACATGAAAAGTGGGGTCAGTGCTCCACTGGAAAAGAACATTTCAGGGGTGTTTTCCCTCACTCCCCCGCACTCTACCCCAAAGCCAGGCCTTGTTTCTCTCCCTAGGTCTCCTCACCACCAGAAAGCTTATCGTACCTTGTACGTGGGTCTCACTCCACCCTGCACCTCTGCCACCAAAGTGAGTTCAGAGGGAGGCTGTAGGCTTTGTGCACAGTGTCTGGCTTTTAGTAGGAGCTGGTAAACATGTCGAAGGCATGGATGAGTGAATGAATGAATGAATGGGTGGATGGATGTATGGGTGAGTTGATGGATGGATGGGTGGATGGATGGATGGATGGATGGACAGGTGGACAGTGGTGGATGGATGGATGGACGGATGGATGAATGATAGAAGGATGGTGGATGGACGGATGGATGGATGGATGGACAGACGGACAGATGGTGGATGATGGATGGGGGGTGGATGGATGGGCATTTAGATACTTGTCAAAGGGCATAAGGGAAGCCAGGCCCAGGGTGGGGCCCTATTGTGCCACCCTTCAACCCCACCCTACCCTGGACCCTGCACACTCAGACTGAGAGGATCCGGGTGTGCGGGGTTGGTCCTGGGCTTCCGAGCACGTGATATCTGGGAGGGAGGGATGATCAGGCAGGAGCAAGGACCGAGACCTGCAGACGGTTCAGAGCCAGCCCTGTCACCTCATTGATTTTCCTATCGTCCGTCAGGAGCGGATCAGGATTTAGTGGCTCTCACTCCACAGGGCCTGGCACCTTGCCCTGCCCTTCCTCAAGTTGGAGGTCATGCCGGCCCCTGGCTGCCCTTGAAGTACTCCTCTCAGTCAGTCCTGCCTATGGGACCCTCCCTCAGATACACAGTGGACCCTGCCCCGCCAGAGCCCCAGGTTGGCCCTGGCTGACTTTTCCCTGGGGCTACTAGAAGGACCCTGGTCTGGCCTTGGTATTGAATCTCCCATCAGGAGCCCTGGTCCAGCACACACCACCAGTGAGGCCCTGAGGGAATGCTGTGTCCAGTCCCCAGGCCATGCTGAGCACTGCAGGAAGACAAGAATCCTCCTGGGCCAGAGGGCTCCAGGTGCCTGCCCCTCTGCTGGCTTCCTGCTCTCAGCACCACAGACAGCTCTGTGGCTGCCGCCTCACACAGGAAGGCTTCCAGATGGGCCAAAGCCCTTCTCTGTCCCCAACCGCAGATGCTTGCAACCAGACATAAGAGACACCGTTGCTGGCCCCCTGAAGGCCACACACATGCTAGCTGGTGGGCAGCGCTGAGGGAGAGCATGGCCAGGAGGCCCCAATTTCTTCTGAGCATCACAGTTTAAAGACCCCAAAATGTTTTCCTCGGAGGAGAGGAGTGGGCAGTAGCAGAGGAAGACCGGCCCCTCCTCAAAACATGTGCGCACACCCTGAGCTCTGGATCTGAATCATGGACAAGCCAAGCTGCTCCGGGACCGGGACCTGCTGCTCTAGCACGTTCCCCTGACCCCTCACCTCGGGTGTCCCGGAGCTGGGTCACTTTGCAGATCCAGCCTGAGTGGGGCTCAGGCCTGCTCCCCGACCTTCAAGAGTACCCTGCGAGCCGGTGTCCCGTGAGCTGGCCCTTGCCCTCAACACTGCAGGATCTTCTTAGACAGAATACCGATCCACCACCGCCAACTCCGGTTCCACAGCTGAGGGTCTCTGCCCCCCGCCCCTGCCCCACCTGCTCCTCTGCGAAGTAGTTAAATGTCTACGAACGCGCCGCGGAGAGCCCAGCTCCAAGTGGGAGCATGCAGCGCGAGGGGTCTCTGGTCCTGACTGAGGGGACTGGGTGCTCGTGCAGCAGGGCAGTGACACGGGGGCTTGGACACGGGCTCCGCCCTGCTGGCCAATGCCTCGCCGACCCTGTTTCCTCCGCGGCTAAGTGGGGATAGCAACAGTCCCCAACTCAGGTCGCTGTGAGGATGGAGGGGGGCTGCCAGCCATGCATGTGGGACCTGGTTCAGGGTCTGGCAGCCCCCGAACTGGGCCGCTGCTGAACGACCACTAACCTTCTTCTTCCTCAAGGGAAGGGTCCCTGTGCTGACCGCCAGAGGGCTAGACCTGGGGCTGCAAGTCAAGTGTCTCCAGAGTCCAGGCATGGAGCTCACGGGCTGGGCCTAGGGTGGCACAGACGCAGAGCCTGCACCTCTGCCCTGGGGGCCCTGCCGCCTGCCCCAGGGGCTGCAGAGCAACCCAGCGGCTTAGTGCTCAACTCAGGGGCCGAGGGTCACTACATGGGGCTCTGTCCGGGTGGCCTAACCCACGACAGACAACAGGCCTCTGGATACATGCCTGCCCTTGAGCTGGTGGACACTTCGGGCCCTCAGCAGCGGCTCCGAGCTTTAGGAAAAGGACTGAGTCCAGCTCTGTGTGACGAGTTGCATCCTCATGGCTGTCGGCACCGAAAGCCGTTTGTCCCAGCCAGTCGGCCGCCGGTGGGTCCCTACCCTGAGCCTTCAGGGTGGACCCAGGCAGTGCTCCTGGGAGGAAGGGCTCCGGGGAAAGGCAGGCGGGTGAGCCACAGGCCAGTTGGCTCCTCGTGCTGAGGGAAAGCAGGCCCAGTGGGAGACTCCATGACCCTCCGGGAGAGCGCTCACCCTCTCCCCAAAGCCTCTTCTCTCCTCTCTGAGTCCACGTGCCCTCTTTCGGCCCCCAAACTTGGCACAGGGCAGAGAAGAGACTTCTGTGGCTCTAGATGGAGCTCTGCCAGGCTGTGAGACCCCCAAGGCCTGACCCCTCTGGGCCAATGGAAATACCACATCAGGACACAGAGAGGCTCTGATCCCGAGCCAAAACTGGAGTCCCCAGGCCACACGTGGGACTTGCCTGCTGAGAGCAGAGCAATGTGTGTGCTCTGGGACTAGACCAATTCTGCTGACCCACAAGGGGTCCCCACGTTGCTGGTTGTGGGTATCCATCTTCCCCCACCGGACCCTGACACCCTCGAGGAGACATCCTCGAGGAGCCATTGGGCAGGCCACAGGTGCCTCCTGCCCAGGCGGGACTTGGTCCAAGCCCACAAGGCCCCACCGAGCAGGCCCAGGGGCCTCCAAGGAGAGGACAGCACCTCCTAAAGTTGGAAACTCGGACTTGATCCAGGAAAACTGGCCCCATCCGCCAGGAGAGGGGAGAGGAGGCCCAGTTCATGCTCCTATTGGCCCTTCAAGGTGGGAAGAGGGCTCTGCTCCCTGCAGATCTAAGGCAGAGCTAAGGTCCCTCCCAACTTGTCACTTCTATCCCTGGGCACGTGCCCTGGGCCCCCACTTTTGGAGAGGCATACGTGAGCCGTGGGATCATGAGTCAGGGTACCTAGGCCCAGGCCTGATCCTGCACCTCCAGGCAGAGGAACCTAGGCCAGCCCTTTCTCCAACTCGGCCTCCGGCCTGTAAAAGGGTGCTGCCCCTCACTTCCCAGGCTCTGAGAGCAGGGATGTCCTAACCAAACAGAGCTGGCCTTGGTCGCTCCTAGACCAGGCAATTGGATTTTCAGATCAGCGCATTCCCTCCAGAAGGGCAGCCAGGGCAGGGGCAGGCCCCGTCCTCTTCCTTGTCTCAGGAAAAGGCCCTGGCCTTGTCCTCCAAGCGCCGCTGGGTGCCTGGGATGTCTGAGACAGCTCAGGAACTGGCAGCAAACCAGGACACTTACCCCCGTGGAGGCTGCTGACCCCACCCTCTGGGGGACCCTTGGACGGACCACCGCTTACAGGGGCTCTGGGCCTGGAGCTCTTCAAAGGGGCGGAAGGGGTATCTGGCACCTCTGGGTCCTCGGGCGCTTTGGTGAGGAACCCCAGGCTCAGGTCAAGGTGAGCGAGCCGCAGAGAGCAGGAGGAGAGCTCCAAGGGGCACCTGGCTGGTTGAGGGTGGCGAGTTCAACCCACGTCAGGCATAGAGCTTCCCTTAAAAAAAAAAGTATGTTTCAAATCTTAGACTGACGTAATGTTTGTTGTACACCTGAGACAGACACAACATTACGTGAGAATTCTAGCTCAGTAAGGCTAGAAACATAAAGAAAGTATAAAATGTAAAAAAAAAAAAAAAACCCAAGGAACAAATAATCCAATCAAGAAAGGGGCAGAGGACGTGAACAGACATTTCTGCAAAGACACCCAGATGGCCAACAGACCCATGAGAAAGTGCTCCACATCACTCAGCATCAGGGAAATACAAATCAAAACCACAGTGAGATACCACCTCACACCGGTCAGAATGGCTAAAATTAACAAGTCAGGAAATGACAGATGCTGGCGAGGGTGCGGAGAAAGGGGAACCCTCCTACACTATTGGTGGGAATGCGAGCTGGTGCGGCCACTCTGGAAACCAGCATGGAGGTTCCTCAGAAAGTTGAAAATAGAGCTACCCTATGACCCAGCAATCGCACTGCTGGGTATTTACCCTAAAGATACAAATGTAGTGATCCGAAGGGGCACGTGTACCCAAATGGTTATAGCAGCAATGTCCACAATAGCCAAACTATGGAAAGAGCCTAGATGTCCATCAATAGACGAATGGATAAAGAAGATGTGGTATATATATACAATGGAATACTATGCAGCCATCAAAAGAAAAGAAATCTTGCCATTTGCACCGTGGCTGGAACTAGAGGGTATTATGTTGAGCGAAGTAAGTCAATCAGAGAAAGACAATTATCATATGATCTCTCTGGTATGAGGAATCTGAGAGGCAGGGCGGGGGGCCGTGGGGGGTAGGGAGGGAAAAAATGAAACAAGATGGGATCGGGAGGGAGACAAACCATCAGAGACTCTCAATCTCACAAAACAAACCGAGGTCTGTGGGGTGGCGGGGAGGGAGAGGGTGGCTGGTGACGGACATTGGGGAGGGCATGTGCTGTGGTGAGTGCTGGGAAGTGTGTAGGCCTGACGAGTCACAGACCAGTACCTCTGGGGCTACTAATACATTATATATTAATAAAAAATTAAAAATTAAAAACAAAAAGAATAAGGACTGCAAGCAAAAAAAAAAAAAAAAGAGTGCTCTGGTCGTTGGGGTGTCCCCAGACAAGGTCCTGGGGTCCCGTGGGACCCCAAGGCCCAGCCCTCCCTGCCAAGCCCTCAGGCTCTTTCTGGAAGAGATGCCAAAAGTTCTCCCTTCCCCCAGGGAGTCAGGAGCCAGGACTGCTGAAGACACCCATGGAGGGAGACCGAGCTGTGGGTCAGGTCCTGACTGACCAGTGTACCGATTAGGGCCCAGCTGGACACATCCTTGAGCCAGGCATGGGCGCCTGTCACTCCGCCCAGAGACCAGGAGCACCACTCCACTTGCCTGTGTGTCTCGGAGCTCACCGGTGTAATCTGGGGAGCAGGGGAGGGCAAGAAATGGGTGTTCCTCTGCGGCGTGGGGTGCTCTTGATTCCTGGCATGTTCTAACATTTGTCATAGCATCTGGGGCCACACGATTTCTCTGCTGCTCCCATGATGACAAAGCTGAGGTCATCTGGCCACCTCCAGCATCACGGTGACCCGATGCCCGAAGTCTCCCAGACCCGGGCCCCTGCCCCACCATCCTCGGTAAGCGATGCCCAGAGCTGCCCGCTCAGGCGAGCTCAGAAATGCAGCTCTGCTCCCTGTTGACAAAAACGTGTCTGCAAATAGCGCCTCATGGCTCCCAATCCCAATCCCAAGAGACCAGAGCCAGCACCGCCCCTGCTACCTGGGCAAGGCTGCAGCTCATGAATATTCATGGCCTCTTCCTAAGTAGCGTGAATTAAGCCAACTGAGATACCCAGTTTCCCAGCTTCCGAGCTTCAGTGCAGGATCCAATCCCTCTGACCCTCAGCCCCTCCCCAGTCTTCTCACCTCCTTCCTGCGCAGGGGTGGTAGCAGTTGGGGACCTCCCTCTCTGTGCACCGGTGGGGTCACCCACATTTGGGCTGTCCCAGTGCCAGCACCCTGCTCCGGTCCACCGTCTGTTGCCAAAGCACTTGACACGTCCCTGGCCTGTTCTCAGGGAGACCCTGGCCCTTGTCCCAGTCCTGGGCGGAGAAAATTACCCTGCCGTCCGTTTGCAGAGTTTTCTAGGCACTGGAGACAGATTCGGCCACGGCAGCTGTGGAGGGCGGCGCGTGTGCCTTCCTTGGCTCCCCTCCTTTGGGATAGCGTTTCCAGCACTGTGAGGCTGGGTGCCTCTCCAGCAGGCAACCAGCACGGAGCTCAGTGCCGACCCACAGATGGCGGTTCCTTATTCTCAGCACCTGCTGGTTGGGGGCCTCACACCCTGCCCAGGGCCCAGACACCCCTGCGTGGCCTGTGCTGGCCCAAGAAGGGGGCTGTTCCTGCCCTTTCACACAGAGCCCAGCTGCCCACTCTGCCATGGCACAGGGGACTGGGATCTAGGCAGACAGGAGGGAGGGAGCTGAGAAGCCTGGCTCCTGGCAGCCCAGGTGCTCCCCATCTTGGTGCGGGTATCCCAAGAGTGTCTGCAGCTTGGATCTCGCTCGGAGGGGCTCTGGGCTAGACAAGTGGCCACGGGGAGGGCGGGGCAGTGAGCTGAGCAGCAGCAGCTCCTGGAGCCGAGGCCCTTGTAGCAAAGCCCTCGGGGGAGACCTGCAGGGTGTCAGGACGGCTGCGCTGTGCGGGGAGGGAATCTCGGTCAATCACGTTCGCCCCCACCCCCGGCCCCTCTGGCTCTCACTCACCCGACGCCTCAGGCCCTCTCTGAGCCCCCACAGGGCAGGCAGAGCCCCCCGTGGCCCAGGGCCCATGGGAGCCTAATGTCCATTTGGAGGCTCAGGCAGTGCCCATGGATTGAGGGGTCAGAGCCCCAGTGGGCAGGGGACGGCCTGTGTTGTTGGGCTGCAGGGAAACGGGACCTCTCAGAGCCCTGGGCACAGCATGTCACCCTGGGGCTGGACTCTTCCATCCAGGAGAGGGTGGTCGGACAGCTGCCCTCAGTCAGGGACTGGGGCTGCCTCCAGCCCCTCCGCATCGCTTTTGGGACCTTACCCGGCAACTCCTCACGGTCCCTGTGTGACGAGTTTGTCCTCCTCCTGGATGGTCACCTTCACAAAGTGACCAGGAGGGCAAGACCCATGGTGATGTGAACCTGGGGGGCTCTGACCCCATGGGCCAGGTGGGGTCTCCGCCAGTCCCTCTACCCCCCCACCCCATCCCCACCCCCGTTGCCTGGCTATCTCAGCAAGTAGGCTAGGGCTGAGAGGGTCATGCCTGCCTTGGAAGACACCAGCAAGCCGGCCACGGCCACCTGCCCAGAATCGGCCCAGGGTCCTGGACCCCCAGAGCACAGACACCCCTGCAGCCCCTTTCTGCCCCACACCTGGCCACTCTCCCTGTGTGGGCAGCTCCAGCGGTCTGGGGGGGCATCCCCCTGAGTCCTTCCCCCAAAGCCTGTCCCACAGGCTGTGGGGGAGCTGCTGCTGGCCGCGCTGCCTCCTGCCTCATCTGTTCTGCCCGCTGACCTGCCCAGGCCCGCAGCATCCACCGACGGTGCCGGTGAGCCTCCGCCCGGGGACACGTGTGTGCTCCAGCTCTCGCCCACATCCGTGGCCTCAGGCCCCTACAAAGACCCCTTCTGCTACTCCCCCGTGTGGTGAGCCGGACTGTGCTCAGTCACGCCCTTCCTGGCAGGTGCACTGTTGCAAAGATCCCCTCTTCAGGACGACAGCCTGAGAGGGACCCAGGCCCCGTGCCGGGAGACACCAGCCAAGGGGGGGGGGGGGACACCACGCGAGGACCAGCCAGGAAGAACCTGGCGTCTAAAGACCGAGGCCACCCCAAGGCACTGGGCTCAGGTAGAGCGGCCCCAAGCCTGCCCTCCCCGCCTCCCCCCGAATCCTGTGAACTCCCAGTCAGGGTGTCGCCTCAGGCTGCCAGCAGGGGCTTGTGCTCCAGATTCTAGAAAAACCTACCACCCCCAGTAGAGGACCTTTTAAAATGTAGGTCCTTGGGGCGCCTGGGTGGCCAAGTCAGTGAAGCATCTGTCTTTGGCTCAGGATTGATCCCCTGCTCAGGGAGCGTGCTGTTCCCTCTGGCTCTGCCTCTGCCCTGCTTGTGCTCTCTCTCTCTCTAAAGTAAATAAATTCTTTTTAAAAAAATAAAATAAAATAAAATCTAGGTCCGGGGAGGGGCCCTCCTAGTGTCTGTTCTCTGCTTTCCCTGGATTTTGGGGTGCTAAATTCTCAGCCTGGAGCCCCGAAGGGAAACGACTGCCCCCAACTCCCAGGAGCAGACCTCATGGAGGAAGGGGCCCGACCCGGCTCCCCAGGAGGGGGTTTGAGGTCAGGCTGCTCTCCTGCTTCCTACACATGTCCTTGTCCAAATCACACTTGTGCCAACCAAGCGCCTCCCAGAAACGCCGGCGAGGTGCTCGCAGGGGAGGGGAGGCTGCTGCTGATGGAGGCTCCAGCTTCCCACCTTCCCGTCGATGAGGTGCAACTCCCCTCTGGCCATGAGGGCTCTCTCCTGCCCCCTCCAGAGACGCTGGAGGCTGAGCTCACCAGGCCAGGGCGTGTGGATCCTTATTGCCCAACTTGGGATCTGGGGGACACTCCACTTGCCACTAGGCAAGATTACTGACCACAGAGCAAAGAATTTAATGGGATTTCTATGCCCTAGGCTGTCCTTGTTGGATGATGCCCCCAGGGAGGAGGGACCTGTCCCCAGGCAAGGCCATGCCCCTCGGCCTTGCCATCCCCAGAGCTAGTGCCCAGGCAAGGACATAGGGTCACAGTGGACCCTGGGCTCGGAACACACCTGGAGGCCTGGCAGAGCACACCCCTCAGCAGGGCCTAGACACTCCCAATGTCCATTCTAGGTCACCCCCGTCCATAGCCTCATCCTTCCTGGCTTCTCAGGAACGGACTGACCAGGCACAGCCCCTACCAGCCTTTCCTCTAGAGCCCCAAGCGCCCAGCCCAGCTCAGACAGAGGGAGGGAAAGGCCCGCGCCTGATTCTCACCCCCAAGACCACTCATGGGCCGGGGAGGGGGCTGGAGAGATGGACCGGGGGGTGGGAGCGATGAGCCGGGGATGGGGGGGTGATGGGCCGGGGGGGGGAGCAATGGGCCAGGGAGGGGAGGAGAGTGATGATCTAGATGTAAAGACAATGCCCAGGGTGGTCCTGGGGGGGGAATGGTGGTACCACGGCCAGACTGTCCCAGTGTGGACGGTGACCCTGTTCCCATTGGCTTATCTCTAGTCACCATGAGACTGGAGGTGATGAGGCCCCTCCCTGTGCTGCCCGCTGTGGGGTGTCGGCAGCCGTCCTGTGTCTGAGCCGGTCCTGGCGCTCTTCCCATCACATGAGCCACGGAGGCATGGCACTTAGAGGGACCACTCAGAACAAGTGACCTCTGATCAAATACGTTCGTGGAACCCAGTTAGAGAAAACTGATTACTCAGCCCCCTTTTCCTGCCTGACTTCTCAAAGGCCTCATTCTTGTGGTTCCTTGGCTGGGGGCGGGGGGCCAGGGGGCATCACAGACCTTACGGACAGGAATGCAGAGCTGTCTGGAGGTCTCTTGGGGCGCCTTCTGTGAAAGGCTGGATCCTAAGGTTGTGATGGACAGTGGGCTATGACTCTTCTCTGGGGTCCAGGAAATGCGCTGTAGGCTCCAGGGGGACCTGGAGGCCAGAGGCTCGAGACGCCATGAGGGTCCATGGCACCGGCTCGCCTACCCTCGGCCCCCGCCCCACGCTCTCACCCACCCCCAGCCTTCCTTTCTTCCCCACAGAGGCTGCTTTCACACTGTGACATCTGGGGCAGTGGGACCCCGTGTTCTGGAAGCCAACCAGCTTCCCTGTGTGTTCTGGAGGGCAGGGGACAGGGAGAAGCAGAAGAGGCGCTGGGGGCCTGGGATCCAAGCCAAGCCCATCTCAGCCCGGCGTCCACTGCCGGCCCATCCAGCCCCGCCTTGAAGGTCACCCCAGCCCTCCTGACACTCAGGACCTCGGGAGACCACACCTCCAGGCAAGGGAGGGCCCCCAGCCAGCCACAGACGGCAAGGCCCCCACAGCCCGGGCCCTGCCAGGAGGAGGTGCCCTTGGGCGACCTTGCCCACTCAGGCCTCTTGAGAAATCGGAGGGTCTAAAAGATGACGCGTTAGGGCAGGGGAGACAGGATGACGCATCAGGGCGGAGGAGACGGGAAATACGGGGAAGGTCAGGGCCGGTGCTTTTGGTGGGGATGAGAGAACACTTCTCAGTCATGGTTTCAGCCTTTGAGCAAACCCCCTCCAGGGAGCAGAGACAGAGGGCAGCACATGGGACGTGCCCTGGACCTTGGAGGGACCCTGATGTCAGGCTTTCCCAGGCAGAGGAAAGGCAGATAGAGCTGGGTCCCAGCTGGGAGGGCCGGTGGCCCCGGGCTGTGTGCCTTTGACTTGGAGGTGTCTCCGCAGTGTTGTAGCCCACAGAGCTGACGAGCTCCCCCCCGCCCGTAGCACACAGGACCCCTCCTTGCCTCTCCCCTCAGACCACCACATCCTTGAAGTCAGACCTCCCCAGACCAAGTGCTTGCTTAAGGGACACTGCCTTGAACGCAGAGGATAGCGGCAAGGGACACTGACTTGCCACTTGAAACAGAGTGTCAGGTGGGCCGTGGGCAGGTGGAGGTGGGCCCAAGCGATGCACCCACAGGCAATCCCACAGGAGATGCCAGGATGCTCCAGAGGTAGTGTCCCTGCTTGTGGTCCCCTGTAGGCCGAGGCCACCACGGGTGGCAAGACCCCCTCCCCTGGCAGAATCTCCCTAGTGCCACAGCCCCAGCAGGACGGCCATCTACTCCCCATGCAGCTGCCAAGGGCCACGCTCAGACCAGGGCACTCCAGGACACACCACAGAGCTGTGCCTGGGAAGGACGTCTCCCCCTTGCAATCTGGGATCAGCTGGCCAGAGACGCGTAGGAGGAAGTCAGCCCCATGAGAGCAGACACACAGCGGGGACCTCGTGTGCCCAGCAGAGAGGCTCGCCCGGCGGGCCTGGGCGCGGGGACCTCAGAGGCCCAGGGAGGCTGAGTGCCAAGCAGTCCCTGGTGGAGAGGGGCGAGGAGTGCTCAGGATTTGGGGCCTGGCCTGGCTGGCCGCGGGGGCCCCACCTCTCCAGGCCAGAGCTACCCGTGACCCAGGTGACCAGGCCTGGCGAGGAGAGGCTGCATGCGTGCAAGGACTCTGGCTGGAGCCCCTCGGCTGGTTTAACTGAGCAGTTGCCGGGAGCCTTCCGTGGACCCGGGTTAACGAACAGCATGTGTGAGACTGTCTCTGGTGTCCCAGAAGGTCACACGTCCCCGCCCCCCTCCTCCCCGACCTGCTCTCCTCAGAAACTCATTCATCTTCCCTGACCTCACCAGAGACCCTTCGGGACCCATCCTCCAGCCCACAGGTTCTGCGTGTTTCCGTGGCAACCTGCACGTGCTTCCTGCTGTGAGCTCGTTGAAGGCGGGGCCCCACCGGGATCACGCAGGCAGGTGGGGGCAGAGCAGTGCACCGTGAAGGGGACCAGGCTGGGCAGCTTGGGCACTGAGCCGTGTGCCTGCTGAAAGCCACTGGGTCTCCTGCCTCATGCCCATGACCTCCCTTGTTCCAGAGGACAGCCTGAGAACAGGGAAACTGAGGCACGGGAGGGGGAAGGAATCTTCCCACATAGCAGCCATAGGAGGGGATTGCACGGCCCGGCAACAGCCACACCCCCTCCTAGGGAAACGGAAGCATCCCTGGGACAGCCCGGCCGGCGACAGCCCCTCTGAGCGGGGGCCCGGGGCAGGCCCTGCTTCTCCCGTGCCTCAGCTCCCGGTGCCTCAGCTCCCGGTGCCTCAGTGGGGCCGGCTTCCCTGCTCAGGCCAGGCGGCGCCATCTGCCTCCTGGTGAAGTGGCTTTTCTGCAGCCGCCGATCTCCCATCTGCCGGGCGTCCCTGCCAAGGCGAGGCGCTCTGGCGTCCCCACGCAGAGCACACCCAACACCACAAGCAGAAAGGCTCCCGTCGGCGCCCGACGTCCTTTCCCCCGGGCGATGCCTCGCTGGGATTACTTCAGACATACACGGGCCCTGCGTTTCGGTTTCTGATCGTAAAATCATTATTTCTGATGCGAGTTTGTCAGCCCACAGACACTGCTGGAATTTGGCTGAATAAAAATGGGGACAACTGTCCTTCCACCATCCCAGGCCCAGGCCAGCCTCTGCATTCCTCCCTCCCTCGCTCTCACTTCTGTTCCATCCTCCTTCCAGCCAGCACTGGGCAAAGTGTGTGGGGACACGTGGGGCATCTTGGTGCTCCGAAAGCATCTCGGGCTGTGGAGCACCGGGCTCTGACTCGCAACTCCTGGCCTGGAGAAGACCTTCAGGAGGGGAGGAAGGGTGGGGTAGGGAAAGCCAGGAGCTGGCGCGGGGAGGGGGTGCTGTCCTTGGTGCTGACCCCGGGCCGACCTCATCTGCTCACCCAGAGAGGGAGACGGAACAAGAGGCTGACCTGTAACCAGGACAGGGTGCCTGAGAGCGACGGCCAGGTGGCAGGGAGCAGAAAGGAACCAGGAGTCAGCCCCACAGGGGAAGCCTCCTCGGGGGGCCAGGCCCTCCCGCGCTCCCTGCGGCGATCTGAAAGGCTTGTCACCACACACAATGTCTGCCTTTCCGCAGCCCACTCCCGCCCAGTCCACTCACCCCAGACCAGTTTACTCAACCCCACAGTCTTCAGGCAGCTGAGACATGCACAGCTGTGCCCTGCAGCGCGGTGGTGAGGTTAGAGTAGGGTTCTGTCGTGAGGGCCCCGACGTCCACCTGAAGGGAGGCTAAGGCAAGAGCACGGGGGGACAGGGGGACCAGCAGCCTTCCAGATGTGAAATGTCATGTTCTTGGGTCACCTGAGCTAAAGTTCAAACTCATTTGGGTCTCAGGGTCAGCCTCCTTTCCCCGGGGTCTTCGACGTTTATCAGAGAAAGGAGAAACTAGACACATACGCATCTGTGCACCCAGGGGCCGAGCATCTGGCCCTCCCTGGTCTCCATGACCTTCAACTCAGAAAGGGAGCCGCTGGCTCCACGTTTCACCTCCGGCCCCTCCCGGAAGGAAGGGACCCTGGTGTCCCGGGGGAACGGGGCTCCTCCTAGGTGGATCAGAGCGTGGACGGGGCTTCAGGAGGGACAGGCTGACCTGGAAATCTCCTTCCATGGGGAGGCCCTGTGTCGTCTGCTTTCTCAGCTGCAGATTCGGCTCCAACTGGGCATTTCTAAGTCAAAGCCAGTTTCAAGTACAGGAGGAAGTCGGGCTTCCCCGCTAGGCCCCTAACACCTGGCCTCCCGGCTGGACAGGCAGATGCAGATGCTTAACTCCAGAGAAGCCCTGAGGTCCACCCCAGGCTGCTGGTGGGAGATTCCGACTCAGCAGGTACCAGGCCCTGCCCCCACTGGCTCCAGGCCCCCATGTGGCTCAGAGGGCCTGTGGCCTCGCAGTAGCCCTGGGAGGGAGAGCTTGGGGCCAGGTGGCAGTTCAGGGCTCCGGTCACCACAGGACCCTGGGCACGCGGCTGGCTGGGGTGTGGGTCCTGACTGCTCACCACTGTCGATGGCCGGCTCCTGGGGCTGAAGGGCGTGTGTTGGGCAGACGACTGCCAGAAGGAAGGACGGATACACTGCAGCGGGGGGCCCTCTTGGCCTTATCCAGACAGAAGCGCTCCCATCCTGGGACTAGAGCTCTCACCTACCTCAACCCTGCCCACAGCGGGAGGGCAGCATGGCCCTACTGGCCCGGGGGATGAGCAGAGCCAAGAACCAAGAATCCCATCTGCTGTGCCGTCTGTAGCTGGACCCCTGCCCACGGTCACTGTATGGACCTGTCACCTAGGCCTGGCTTCTCCCAGAGGGGCAGTCCCATCTGGCCTTGACCCAGTCCCCTCCTGCAGCCCACGGTGCCCACTCCCTGGCCCAAGGCACCCAGGATGTCCAAGCACCCTCCCCCGGAGGCTTCTGTGTCGCTGGCGCTGCTGGCAGAGGCTGTTGGACTATCGGAGGTCTCTCTCGGCCCAATTTTCTTAAAAGGCACATAAAACATTTACCAGATCATTTCTTGCTGCCGCAGAAGATAACGGAGTCACGTCCACAGCGGCCCAGGCCCCTGCTCCGGGAGGTGACAGCCAGCCCACTGACGGGGACTGAGGCTTGCGGGGGCACTGGCCTGCCCGGGGGCCCCAGCCTCGTCTGCCCCGTTCTTCCATTTGGTTTCCTCAGTGCTGAAATGACTGAAAATTACAAAATCGGTGTTTCTTGCCTGTGAGCATTTCCACAGAGAAGTGGGGTTGGGAATTCTCTCCAGCTGCTCCCACCGCCCATGTCCCACTGCCTGCTCCTGGCGGGCGAACGCACCAGCACCCCCAGTCTCCCACGGCTGGGAGTGAGGAGCTAGGGTGCCCGGTGCAGACAGCGTGGGAGGGAGGTCTGGGGCCACCCGACCCCCGCTGCTCACCTGGGCCAGCAGCGTCTCCACTCGACCTGCCTCACTTCTGCTGGGGTGGCCAGCAGTGAGACGGGCTCCAACAGCCAGCGGGGCAGGCTTGGGCAAGCCGTGGGCATGGTCTGGCCCTCGCCTGCCCTCCATGCCAGCTCTGATCAGCCTCCTTGCCGCGTGGGGCTGGGGAAGCCCGTCTCCCTAGGACAGCCCAGCTCCCCATGCACATGTGAGAGCCCCAGGCAGGAACTGCCGCTGAGGGGCGCAGAAGGGGTGAGCCCGCCTGGCCAGGTGCAGCCTGGCCTTCACACCCGGACACTGCCCCTCCCCTGGGAGGTGGGGAACATGCCCCCTGAGCCTCACGCCTTGACCGACGTGGCCATGGTGACTTTGAATATTTCGTGTGTCTCTGAGCCCATGCGTGGGACCAGGCTCTGAGGCATGTGCTCTTGTCCGACTCTGGGGTCAAGGAGATTCAAGTCTGGGGGCCCCTCTCCCAGCACCTGGACCACCCCTAACTGTCTAGAAGCCCATCTCCACCCTGGCCCCGGGAACACCAAGTACACCCCACACCTCACAGGGGCCAAGCTGTGGGGGGAGCCGTGGGGGAGGGCCTGTCCCCAGAGGTGCGGGCCCAGGTGGCGCAGGGCCCAGGCTGGCCTGCGTGTGCTTCTTGCTGCCACCGTGTGTGCCAGATGCCAGGCCCAGGATTTGAGACAAGTGCTTGAGCGCCTGCCATGTGCTTGGTGCTCTTGTGGACAGTGAGGGGTTGCCCGGCACGCGGTGGCTGGTTGGGCAGTTCCTGTCCACCACCATGGCTGCCCGGGGCGACCGCGAGATTGCCTGGATGACCAGTGTGGCACCACCAGCCATCCGGTCCAATGCTCCTGGAAGAGTGGCCGCACACAGACGAGAGCACGGCGTCCGCGGAGACACACCGGGTCCCCGGTCGTCACACAAACCCAGAAGCCAGGAAGCGGGGCGGTCGTCCCCGTCACCCACAGTGCTGTCTCAGAACACGAGGACATGGAAGGGGAAGTTAGTGACAGAATCAGATCTTGAAACCTTCCCCCAAAATGACCCAGGAAAGAGGAAGTCTCGAGGGAAATTTGGAAATATTTTGCACTAAAATGAAAATGAAAAAAAAAAAAAACCCATCAAACTCTGTGGGAGGCAAGGAGAGCCCTGCTTGGGGGAGGTTAGGGTCTGACGCCTGAGTTAGAGAAGAGAGGTTTCCGCACAGGGACCTGAGCTCCCACCGCAGAACCTGCAAAAGGCAGGCAAGGCCTCAAGGAAGCAGGAGGAGGAGCAGGGACAGACCAGGTCAGAGCTGGGGTCAGTGAGGCTGAGGGCAGAACCACAAGCGCTGGGGCTCTGAACACCTAACAGAAACCATGCGAGAGACTGACCCCAGGAGGGAAGGAGGGCCCCCACCGCGGGAGAAACGAGGGAGGCCGTGGGCATTCGGGGGCTTAGACCCGACAGACGGTATCTCCGTGCACATGAACCGCCACACCCCCGGCCAGAAGCAGACGTGGTCCCGGACCATAACGAAAACCACATTTGCAGTTATGAGCCCCTGACGAAGAGCTCAGGCCCCTGCGGCGTCCCTGGGAAACCCTGACACCAGACGAGGCTGGCGTAGTGCGACTTACACACTCCCTTTCAGAGAGGACACACTTCCCGACTCGCTACCTGACAAGCACAGACCAGAGCGTGAGCGAGTGCGCGGGACACCGCAAACACACAGCACGGCCCTTCCAGGCTGGCGCCCGGGCACGAGGCCGGGCTGGCATTCAGGACGTGCCCGCAGTTATCCCGCATGCGAACAGAGTAGAGATGGAAAGCCGCGTGACCGGCCAGCGCCGTGGAAGCCCACGAGTCGTTTGGCAAACGTCCACAGATGATAAGAGCTTTCAGCAAGCCTGGAACAGCCTGGCTCTCCGGCGTCTTCCCACCGCCAGGCTCCCGAGAAGACGCTGGCACTCTCCCTTCCGTCTGCGCCCGCGGGGGCTGCCGCGCCCTCACAGCGCGCCTGGGACTCCTTTCCTGCAAACCCCGTGATTTCGCATTTGTGTATCTGTTGTTACCCAGCAAACAACCCCGGAACTTCGTGGCTGAAAACAGTGGCCGCCACAGGGATCTCTGACTGTAGATCAGGACCCCAGACAGGACACAGCAGAGACACAGCCTCTGCTCCCAAGGGAGGGACAGGATGGGCGGCCACGTGTGAGCTCTCTGTGCAGGCGCCCCACAGCTTTGGGTAGGCACCTGGGCTGTTGGGGTCCCAGAACCTCCCCTGCGTGAGGCAGGCGTGGGTGGGACGGTCCCCCAGATTCTCAGTGCCAGATCGGCCAGCGCCAGCGGATCTAGGCTCTGGGGAAGCAGAAGGAAGTTAATACAAACCAATTCCAATGCAAATGTCAAGCCGCCCCTGCACTGAACGCCAGCAGCTCTGAATGTCAAGGAGAGCCCCGCCCCGGCCGTGTGGCTCTGGCTGGTGGAGGGGACAGGGCTGGGCTGCGCCTCCCGCTCCTGGGCTGAGGGCCACCGGCAAGCACAGACCAGAAGGGAGACAATCCCCGGACGGTGGGGAGACAATGCCTCTGGTGAGAAGGAAGGGCGCGAGCTGGGGGGAATCTGGCCGCCAGGAGCAGTGTTTGCTGGAGCCCTCCCTCCAAACCCAGGACTGCGGATGATGATGTCAGGGTCTGCTGGGTTCCTGCAGAAGACGGGAGCTGACAGGTGCAAGGTGACCTCTGATCCAGAGTGGCCAGATCAAAACCTGAATTCCCTGCCCTAGGCTGAAACTGGTCATGAGAAAAAGCCTGAAGGTATTCATGGACACAAACCCCCAGGACACAGCTGGCCTCTGCAGCACAAGAGATCTCCGGTCTGGAGTGCAGGAGGGGACAGGCCATTGTCTTTGCCAGGGAGGGAGCTGTGGGGGCCTGGCCTGTACGGCCTGTACGGCCGTGGACCCCATGCTGAGGAGCGCCCGGTGACTAAACGGGCTCAGTGCAGCCATGGTGAGCGTGAAAACCCGCCTGACGGTGGCGGGCGGCCCCAGCAACGGAGGGCAAGTGACCCGTGGTCAGGGGGCTGCAGGGCTGACCGTGCACCGAGTCAGAGAAGGTCAGGTGACATCTGGGGGCAGGGGACAAAGGCTGCCCTGAACTCCCACCGCCCCCCCCCAACAAGCTCAGCAAGTTTCCGAGCATTCCATGGTGCTGGGCACCAGGTGCGCGCGGCTGCTGTTCCCGCACTCTCGGCCTCGTCCCGGCCGGTCGCCCTCCTCATCCACTGGCCGTCTGCCGAGCTGCGCGACTCCCTGAGCTAGTCCTCACCTCCCGAGCCACCCCCTGGGCTGACTCAGGCCGTTTGCACGTGACGCGTTCAGAACGAGCCATGCGCCAGCGTCAGACCTCACACCTCCCTTGGCAGATGCGGAAGTAAGGGCTTGAGTTAAACCTTTTCATTTTTAAACTGAAAAAGAAATTACTTTTTGCATCTTATAAAACCAGATGATGGCTGCAAACAGGCGGGGATTCCTGAGGACCGAGCACGTGCCTGAGGACGGGGTGCCCCAGCCAGGGACAAGCAAAGGGAGGAGACTCAGGAGGGAGGAGCCCTTCTGCACAGAACGGAGGGGCTGCCTGTCACCCACAGGACACAGATCCAGCCAAGGGAGGGAGCCTTGTGCAGGGCCGTGTGGAGGCCCTGAGCAGGAGGTAGGAGTGGAGGGGACCTGGCAGACCATCAGGATTTGCAAAGACGGCAGAGGGCAGGGAAGGTGGGGCGGGGCGACACAGAGAGAGGGGCAACTCTGGTGTGCGGGACAAAGAGGCAGCTGACACTCCGCACCGTGACCCCTGGAAGCCCCGGATGTGACAAGGAAGAGTTAGGACTTTTCCCTACAGACACTAGGGAGCCATGGAAGGCTTCAGAGCAGGGAGTGCCATGGTCAAAGCGGCAGAAGCCTTGAAGGAGGAGACTGGGGATGAGAGGAGAGGAGGAGAGGGCCATCCAGGTGGAGGGGGTCACAGAAAACTTCCCCGGGCTCGGTGAGACAGGTGCGCACGCGCACCAGAAAGGCCTTCCCCGTGCCGGTGAGGTGTGAGGGCCTTTCCTGGGCCTCGCCCTGGGGTCCTCTGTGGTGAGCCCTCTTTCCTGCCTGTGAAAGCTGCACACCACGTGGAGGGGCCCCGACTTGCCTGGTTTAACAGCTGGGATCAGGAGTCCCTGCTGGCTCTGGGTCCTGCCCCTGTCTGGTCACTTCCCGGCCTGTCCCTCCAGGCTCCGGCCTCAGTTTCCAGGCTGCAGTGCAGCTGGGTGCTCCGTGCCCTTCCTGAGGCCCAGGCCCAGCCTCATCCCTGCACAGGTGCTGGAGGGAGGACGCGTAGGCGCAGGTGGGCGGGTGAATTTCCCGGCGGGTCACACGGGGGAGAGGGAGGAACCTGGCAGCAGACGGGGTGATGGAGGGCCCCGAGTGGGTGCGGTGTGCAGGGGCTGTGTGGAGAGGATGGGCTCCGGATGGTAACCAAGGCCAGGGCCCCAGATGAGCTCACCTAGGAGGGGCCAGCAGACGATTCCTAGGCTGTGTGGCCCTGTGCCCTGAGGGAGCCTCCACGCCCCAGGCCCTCTGTTCCCAATGCTTACACCCACCCTGAGGGCTACGGGGACTCAGGGCAGGGTAGGCGTCTTGTTTCTGTAACACAGGACACATCGCAGGACATTCTGTCCTGGAGACGGGCTAGACGATGTTGTGAGCAGGAGCAGGGCAAGTCCAGGCAGAGCAGGAGGGCGGGAGGAGAGCGCAGCCCCCTCCATCCTGCCGGAGGACCCCCACCACAGGCCAGCTGCACTCCCCGTAACTAGGCTTTCAGAGGAGAGGGGCGGGAGCTTGGAGCACTGTCCTCTGTCCTCCTTGGGGCCCGGCCAGAGCAGAGCCAAGCCCGAAGGGCAGGTGAGCCTGGCGAGCGGAGTAAAGGTCAGCAAACACGCTCGGCGCTCCTGCTGGCCTCGCCGGCCTGGCTCGGGGTCCAAGCTGCGGTGTGTTAGGAGAAGGTCAGGGAGATTTGAGCCGTGAGCTCTCAGGAAGCCTGTAACCACAGGCTTGCTCTGGCAGGTTGGCCTCAGAGGTCGGGGGACGGGGTTGGTGGGTGCCCCCTCTTGTGCCCCAGGTTCTGGGTCCGGATGAAGCCAGACATGGTGGCATCCGAACGGGGCCAGCTTCCTGCCTGTGGCTCCCTCCCTGGGTCTCAAGTCCTCGAGGGCTCCCGGCACTGGACAGGCAGGGTCCGGGCTCACCAGAGGCCCAGCAGGACGGCTGACCCAGGGTCGGGCCGGCCGCACAGGCCCGACCGGCCAGCCTGTGACCACCCCGCCCCCCACTCCCGCCCTGGCCTCCCCAAGGCCCCTCCTCCTGCCGGCTGCCTCATGGATGTCCCTGGCCCTGCTTCCTGTCGCACGATGAGCTCTTGCACACGCACCCACACGCGAGCACTTGCACACGGGAGCACACACACGTGCACGCACGGACGCAGGAGAGGCGGCTACTACCCCACGGCCCCGGGGCGGGGCCTGAGACCCTCTGGTGGGGCCGCTGGCTGGCAGGCGCTCAGAGCAGACCATACGTGGGGGTTGCGTCTGACCACTCACCTCGCTCGCGCAGGGAGGGAGGGGCCGGATTGGTCTTCCCCGGGGGAAGGTTCAAGAATCCCAGGCGGGAAGCTGGAGGGTCCCTTGGGCCGCCTCAGCCTGCGCCTGGCTCCGAGGCAGTGAGTGCTGCCACCTAGTGGCGTCCTGGATGCCGCGGCTCCAGGCTGGGGAAGGGCGAGAGGGCGTCCCGGCGACTGCGGGCAGGGGGCAGGGGCAGCAGCCCGGCACACGTGGGGGTCGGCATTCGCCCACCGGCTCCCCTGAACCCATGCCCGTCCCCTGTGTCCCTGTGCACCATGTCCTGTCCCTCTGTTGACCACGGCCCCGCTGACCTTGTTTCAGAGATCGCACAGCCTCGGGTGCCCCCACGACACCGTCGGGTGCCCCCACGACACCGCCGGGCGCTTGCAGACAACTGCCACCACATGGGAGGGCCCCCGGGGGGTCACCACAGGCAGGGATGGCATGTGGGGAGGGGGGCATCAACGGTCCTCAAAATCTCGCCAGCCACTTGGGAACGTTGCTGTCACCCCAAAGTCATCTTCCATCCCCATGAGGTTCTCCAGGGCAGGAGGCGGGGAGAGCAAGGGGGCAGGATGAGGAAGGGATCGTGTGAGCAGATGACCACTGACCTCCCTCAGTCAACACCCCTGGGAGGGAGAGCTCCGCTGCCCAGGGGTCTGCTGTGGCCCCCGCCCTCTGTTCCATAGGCATCCCCTTCCCTGTGTCCAGCCCACAGCCCCAGACCCTGCTTCACCCCTTCCCCCCGTCTCCCAGGCTGCCCAGATCCGACCCAAACACCTGCAGCCTCCCCCACCTTCCCCACAGAGAGGCCCCAGTCCCCAGGCCGGGACACGGTAGCCCATGGGCCCAGGAGACAGCCGGAGGCAGCTCCGTGCCTGGCCTACCTGGAGGGTGAAGAGATGCGCGCAGACCTTCTCAGAAACCAAGACAGCCACGGCAGGGACCCCAGAGGTCAACTCAGCCGGGGCAGTTCTCCTGCAACTCTGGCTACTTCCCCAGGCGGGCTCTAGGGCCACCTACTGACCCCTACTTACCTCCAGCCAGGGCGTCCCCAGCTCTCCCACTACGGTTTTCTCCCCTCAGGAAATGCCACCTCACAGGGGTGTGTGCATGGCCTGATACGCAGGGGTGCGTAGCTGTGTGGGAAGGAGAGGACCACTGGGTCACCCTCTGCCCCGCCCTTCCCCACTTTGCTCATCCTGTGGTCCGGCAGCAGGGCCGGGAGCCCAGCTGGGAGCAGAACATGGGCTGGACGGGTTGCTGGGCACAGGCTGCTGGACGGCCCCTGTACAGATCCCTGGTGTGGCCAGGCACGTGGCATGAAGACTGCATTTTCCCATCTTCCATACAGACTGTGACTGGGTCTTATCCTATAGAAGGAGGCAGAAGCCTCACGCGCACGTGGGTGTGTGACTTCAGAGACTGGTCCCTAAAAGGACAGGGTGCCCTGGAATGAAGATGTAACAGTTGGACTCTAGCAGTCACTTTGGTCCATGAGGTGACCCTGAGGAGGAAGTCATATAGGACAGAGAAACAAATCGGGAGGGTCCTGGGTTCCTGGCCCCATAGGTCTGCCTCCCAAACTCGTCCACACAGCCTCCCTCTGGACGTGGAGGCCGTCAGAAACAAAGGTGAGTCTACTCTGGGGAACCCGTGCTTATGTAGGGCCTCTCTGTTAATCACAGCCAAGACTAACCCTAATCGTAGGTAACAATTCCAGAGAAACGGAGACCAATTTCTCAGCACAGAGAAATAAGGCAGCTGCTCCAAGATCATGGAATGCAAGCAATGACCTTCTCCTGCGGCCATGGAGGGGGGACAGAGGTGGCCTGCTGCCTCGCTCTATGGCCTCTTCTACACAGAGCAGAGGGACAGTGCCAGGCCCCCTTGAGCACTCCGGGGCCTAGGGTCCTCACCAGCACCCCACCAGCTACACAAAAATCTGGGCAGGGTGGACTGTGCTGGCCCAGGCACCCCAGGTTCATGAAGCACAGGTTCCAGGTTTCCCAGGACAGCTCTGGTGCCCACGGCCACTTGGTACCAGCAGAGCCTGGCAGGGGACACAGCAGAACAATCAGTGCTGAGGGGAGCAGAGATGAACCCGGCAGCTGACCCTAGGTCTGCAGAGAGGAAGTCAGCTATACCTGGAGCCTGGGCCAGCTCTCCCCAAAACCTGGACACCCCAGCCCAGAACTTTCTGGAAGTCTCGCAGCACAAAGGCCTCTGATGGGTGGCCAGGCCCTGACAGAGGGCCAAGGGGACCGCGAGCCTTGAGCCCCACTGAGGTCAGCAAATCTGGGCGCCCACCTGGGACAGGGCGCTGCGTCTCAGCCCCTATTCACCAATCTGCCTGCTCCACTGACCCCCGGGGAGGGCCCGGGAGCTAGAAAATCCCAGAGGGCAGGGGGCAGCCATAGCAACCGGGACCTCACTGCGGCCGGCCCTCACCCAGCACACTGCAGGGCGGGAGACAGGACAGCTGTGCCCACCCTAACCTCCAGCCCCTCTTCCCACGGGGCCTGGGCAGTGGCTGGCAAGGAGAGGACAGTAAGAGCCAAGGGCAGCGGAGCCCCAAGCCGAGGGCCGGCAGCACAGTCTGCCTCTGCACCGGACCCACGTGCTTGAAGCTTGCATCCAGGAACTGGGTCTGCGTCCGGGACCAGAGGGCTCACCAGCCCCAGCCAGCGGCTCCCTTCCCTGGACACCCGCTGCTCCTAGAGGCAGAGAGAAGGGCAGCTGGCGGGAGCCTCGGCAGACTCGGGCCCGGGCCCGGGGCGAGTGAACGTGAGTCCCCACGGTCTGAAGCCGCCAGCATGAGGCAGTGACGGACACGGACAGAGCCACGCACCTTGACCCTGGACACTGTGTGTCCCACTTGTCCCTGTCCTGGGAGCACCCCCACCCTGAGACCCCAGCAAGGCCCTGGAGACGGCGTGCAAGGCGGAAAAGGCCACACACCGTGCAGGTTGAATCACTGTGTTTTACTAAGTGCACAGGTCCCCTGGGCTTCCGAACAGGTCCCCGTGGCAGTAGAACTTCCCGGAACTTTTCACATGCGTCCCTGCTGCTGGATCCCACCCCTGAAGCCGCCAGGCAAACCCAGGCCGGGCCCCATTCTCGGGGACAAGTGTGAAGCGGACAGTGAGTTGAGAAGTTAGTGTCTCGGCTGGTCCGTACAAAACTAGAGTTCATTCCCTGGGCGTCTATCCCTAGAAGACGGACAATGCGCGAGTCGAGGGTCGAGTGTGCGGCGGTGACACATTCACGAAACAGAAAGGCCCAGCGGCTGTGGTGCAGGGGTGCATACACGTGGTCGGAAGGGCACATCAGTACTGAAGGCAAATGAAGAATTCTTTGGAGCATGAACAAAGTGCAGATGGCCAAGGCAGCAGCACGGGCGGGGGCCGCGGGGCAGCGAGCGGCAGGGGCGGGCGCGGGACGGGCTGAGGAGGGTCCTGGCGGGCACAGGGCCAGTTCCTGGTCCGTTGCCCGCTCTGCGTCCGACCATAGCGCCGGTCCCGTGGACGAGGGGGCAGGGTGTGGTGCCGGGCAGACTCCGGGGGCCTGGGGCGACCTCGGTGAATTTCCGTCCACGTGCATTAAGGCAACGACATTATGAAACCCAGCCAGAGTTGGGCATACGGCATTGGGGGGCTGGGACACAGCGCCACCCCCCTGAGGGCCCCCCCCAATTCCTCCAACCCTAAGGGTGCCTTTGAGGGTGGACGGAGGGTCTCACCTTCCAGGGAGCGTGTCTTCCTCGCTCTCTCTACCCTGTTTGCTGAAGCCTCTCTCCCCCCAACGTCTCCTTCTGAGGTCTGCCATCAGCCCCCTCCCCTCACAAGATGGCCTGTCCAGCGAACTGTGACCATCGCCTGTGCATGCTCCAGAGGCCACCAGTGTCCTAGCCTAGGCAGCTGGCTTTCCTGGGTTCCTTGGAGAGAAGAGAGTCACAAGCCCCCAATCCCACCATACTGCCTCTTTTAGGAAGCCCTCCCTGGCTGTCTCTCCTACTTAGGGCTTGGCAGGGGCCCAGCGGAAGACAGCTGGCCTGGGACAACACACAGCCTCTCCTGGTGCTGGAAGCAGGCAGCCCATTCCTTCCGGGCCCCACCCAGGCCTCCCGCCCCAGGCCTCCTGCCCCTCGCCCAGCTTCGGTCCATCCAAGCAGGTGGCCTGAAGATCCGCTCCGGGGTCACGGAAGGCAGCCGAGGACGACTCAGGACAGCGTTGGTCAGGGAAGGGAGCGTCTGATTCTGAGCCATGAGCACTGGGGGGCACCAGGGGCACGGAGCCCCACCGGCTGCTCGGGACCCGGCCACACTGATGAGGTGCCCCCAAACCCTCCATGGGCTGTCAGGCTGTCCCTCTGCACACCACGTTTATTTCAAGGGCTTGTGACATCGGAGGGTGGGACGATGTGTCTTCACTCTGGTCTTGCAGTGTCACGTCAGGGACGAACCCCTGAGCCCACCGCTGTGTACATTATTTACAATTTGGGGAGAATACGAAATAGATACAAACATCAGCATTTCTACAAAGGCCTCCCAGGGGCCATCCACACCTCTGGGCTTCAAGAAGCGTCTAGAAACGTCTCAGGGCCGATTCCATCCACACCCGGCACAGGCAAGGGGCACCTGCTCTACGGAGGGCCCCTGAACGTGGGGCCAGTGGAGGAGAGGATGCCGCCCCCTTGGCTTCTGTGTTACTGTGTCGAATCGGTGACCACCGGGGGACTCCAGCCTAGTACGAGGGGAGAAGGTCAGTTAAGCCAAATCACCAAATTAAAGACGTCGACCGTGCCTGGCTGGCTCGTGTGCTCTGGGCTCAGGGAGTAGGGCTGGCTGCGGGGCAGGTCCAGACCTGCCCTAAGCCCGTAGGCTTCCACACAGCAGTCCCGGCAGGGCGGGCTCCCGGAGCGTCCAAACGGGGCTTGAGAGCAGACCCCACAGGTGGGGATGACGGTGGCCTTCCACGGGGAGGGGACAGGTGGACAGGCCAGGGGGAGCCTCTGCCACGTAGCCAGGGCCCCTCCATCCTCCAGGGAGGACTAGCAAGGTCACGGCTCAGAGCATGTGGACAAGGGGGAGATGCGGGGCCTCAATATGCCAGGGAGAGAGGGGACAACACCCACATGGCCAAGGAGGGCAGAGGGAGGTGGCCAGGGCCCCAGGGTCACAACTGGATGCCCAGAGCTTCCCAGCTCAGTCCACACCGTGAGGTGGCATCCAGCCGACCAGAGGCTCTGGACAGCTGCTGGGCAGCGGATGTGAGGCGTGTGGGACCCCGGATGGGGCCAGGGGGCCCCTCTGCCCGTGCTGCCCAGGAGCCTGGGCACAGGAGCACCTGTCACTCCATGTGTCCATTCCTTGGGGCTTGAAGTGGGCAGACCCAGACAGAAAGCAAACGAAAGGCCACGGGAGTCAGGAGCTCAGTGAATGTGCGTGCACGTGTGTGTGTGCCCAGATGCGAGCTGAGTGTGAGCAGACTCCAGCCTCCCCCAGACCTCAGGAAACCCTGCCGCACCTGCCAAGGGGTGACAGCTGCCCTGAGCCCCACTCCGGTCACATGCGCCCCGCAGACGCCCCGTGACAGCACCGGCCTCTTCCTGCTCTTACCCCTCTGGAGGCGGGACCCGGGGTGCGCACGCTGCTTGGGCCTGGCTCTGCGGGTCTCAAGGAGACACCTTTACAATACCATCTCTCCCGCCTGTACCCGAAACCAGCTTCCCTTCCAAGGGGGCAGAGACTCCATGCAGGAGGCCTCACACCCTCCCTGGATGTGGGACCTGCCGGCAGGCCGACCCGTCCCTCCCGCTGCAGCCTAGGGGACCCCCTGCCCCTCCGAGGCCGGCTTCCTTGGCTCCCAAGGGCGCATGGCACAGGGAGTTTGGGGGACAGGCCCTGGAGCCCCCTCCTCCCAGGTCCTGGAGCCCCTGACGACCAAGACCCGGCAGCGGAGGGGTCCCCGTTGCTGGCACGGGGCCAGAGCTGGGGACGGATGTGGCCGTGCCACCCCGTGGTTCCTGCCCTGCCCAGGGGCCTGCAGCCCGAGTCCCCCGTGGCAGGAGGGTAAAGGGCACCGAGCCCAGAGGCAGGCAGCGATGGGAGGGCCAGCCTGCAGGGCCACGACACACAGGCCACATCAGGGGCTCACGGCATCTGCACTGGCAAGGACTTCTCACCACTGCGAGGCCCAAGGCCAGAGAAACACTGCCCTCAGGAACACAGTTCATCAGCGTGAGGGAAAACCAGCAGAGCTGCAGAACGCCTCCCCTCCAGGCCGTGGGGCCACTCACCTCCACGCCTGCCCCTCCCCAAGGCTGGGGAGGGGGTGTCCTCGTGCCGGGTCCCCGACACGAGCAGAGGTTCCCAACTCTGAGCCTTCGTCCTCCCGCTCTGGACGTCACCCTTGGGCAAACACAGGCTGGCCCAACCTCTGGCTGCCCATCAGGCAAGGAGGTGCCCAGAGCAGGATCAGGGGAAGGGGCAGCGCCCGCAGCCATGGCCCCGCCTGCTCAACAGACACGAGTCCCCAAGGAGAGCCGCAGGACCCCAGGCCCAGAGCCCGGGACCCTCAGCACAGCTTCCTGCGCACTTCCCAGAGGACAGGAGCGACTCTGTTACTGGCCACTTCCAGCCCCAGTCGCAGCGGGGCTCTCCCGAGAGGTAGGTTTCAGGGCAAGTCGCTCCACAGCGGGCTTGGCTGCGTCCAGCTCTAGTGCACACGCGGTCACCACCTCAGAGAGCGCCAGGTGACCAGACCCGTGGTCCCAACTGCCAGACACCTGCACACACTGAGCGCTGAGTGCCCAGAAGGGAAACCCCACAGCTGCTGTCCCTGGGGCCAAGGGGACAGGAGAGATGGGGGTGCCTGCTCCTTGAGGCCCAGGGTGGAGATGGGCATCCTTGAATCTCAAGAAGTCCCAGCCAAGGGACACGTCAGTGGAGAGCAGGTGAGTGGACGGTCAGCTCCAGTGGGGACAAAAGAGGCTTCCTACAGGAGAGAGCTGCTTGAACCCTGCAGAGGGAGGGGACCCCACAGCCCTCAAGAGGCTTTGAAGGGTTTTCCCAGGCCTTAGAACATCATTGTCCTGCCCCGGTCCTGTCAAGGTCCCAGGGATGGACCAGGGAGGCAAGACCCCCAGTGAAAGACACCATGTGAATCTGGTCACCAAACCCCTGGCCCTGGGATCTGGAAACAGGAGCCCAGCCTGGCCGTGCCCCAAGCCACCCAGCGCACTCCCTGCGCACAGGTCTCCTTTCAGAGCTGGTCGTGGCCTGGTGGTTGGTGCCCAGCCTGAGCAGAACAGACAGAACACGGGCTGCCCATCCCCAGATCTCCTGGCTGTGGGAGCCTCTGAGGACCCTCTTCCAGAGGCCTAGGGAGCAGCCCCGCCCCCCAGGAGCCCACGCTGGGAGGTGCTGGGGCCTCACCTCACCCCTTCCTGTCCAGGCCAGCATTCTGGACTCGGGACTGGTGCGGACCCGGGGGTGGGGGGAGGTGGTGCTGACCAGCGGCTCTCTGGAAGACAGCCCATCACCATGCCTGCCGTGTGGGGACAGCGGGGGCAGGGACCGAGGGACAAGGATAAGCCACACTCAAGGGGCAGCCGTACCTCCTGCAGCCGCAGGCACAGGCCGTGGCTCCCTCCCCTCTAAGCCTCAAGGCCACCGACCCTTCCGCAGCAGCCACCCTCACCCGCGCCCTATGCCTCCTCCCCACTGCCGGGGGTCTGTCCTCAGCTGTCACCCCCACTCGCACCCGCGCCAACGGGCTCACAGTGGGCACGGCCGGCCTGGCTGCCCCTCGTTAGAAAAGAAACTCTTGTCAGCCTTCGCCACGTGAGACCTGGTGCCCCCAGCCTGCCCCACCCGTGTCGCTCTGAGGAAAGGGCCCGGGAGAGTCCCGTCCGCACACCTGGAAGGCCGAGAGTCAGGGAGAGGCCAGCGGGTGGCCTCATTTCCGGGGCCCGGCCCAGCCCACGTCGCCGAAAGGGCCCTCCCCAGTGGCGGAGCGTGGCGGGGGACCGCACGGGGTGCAGAGGTCCGAGTCCGTGTCTGACTCGCCCTCCGCGATGTAGGGCCTGACTTTGGCGCAGGGCGCGGCGGCCGCACCACAGGTGTTGAGGACGTCCAGGTTCTCCTTGGACTGGGAGATGCTGAAGCCGCTGAACGAGCGCTCCAGCTCCTCGTGGTCCACCGACGGGATGGAGATGGACGTGTCGCTGTCCCGCAGGGCCCCCTCGTGCCTCAGGAACTCCGTGCTGGCCCGGGGACCCCCGCTGTAGGCCGAGAGCGACCGCTCGTGGGCGGGTGGGGGCGGGATCCGCACCAGCGAGCCAGGATCACCCACGGGGGAGGTGCCGTGGCCCTGGCGCGGGGGGCACTGCTGCTGCCACGAGGTGGAGGGCGGGCACTGGGCCGGGGGCGCCGAGAAGTTCTTCTGGCCCGTGGAACTGGCTGAGCGGATAAGCTTGACGATGCAGGCGCCCCTGTCCCCGTGCTCCCGGCTGTCCTCGGGGCTGTGGTACGGCGGCGCCGGCTCCGGCTCCTTGGCCCCAAAGTAGGCCTCCGTCTCCGCTGGGGGGATGCCCATGCGCTGCATGTAGATGTTCACGAGGAAATCCAGCTTCTTCTCCATGGACAGGACCTACAAGGGGAGCTGCTGGACCAGGCCTGGAGCTCTCCGGGCAGGGTGGCGGGGGGCCCGGGCCGCTCCCGGGAAGTGGGGGCGGGGTGCTGGGCTCTCCTGGAAGTGGGGGGCCCAGGCTGCTCCAGGAGGTAGGGGGACCCCGGGCTGCTCCTGGGAGGTGAGAAAGCCCTGGGCTGCCCCCACCCCCCAGAGGTCCAGAAGCAGCAGGAAGCAGACACAGCAGCTTAGCCTCTGAACCCTCCCTTCAGTGTGTGGTCCCTTTGAGCAAACCCCACAGTTCCTTTCCTTGGTTCCCAGAAGCACGCCCCAAGTGCTTCTTACACATGGGCCCCAAGAACCCACTCCCCAGAGAGAGCTTTGACCCACCCCTGGAGCCCAAGGCCCTGCCCGCAGGGCCCGTCTCTGCGCCTCCTACCTGCTTCTCCACTTTTCCCAGCCGTCCCATCATGCTGGGGTCTTCGGGCAGCTCCGCCTCGGCCGGGCCCTTGGTGCGGTCCTTGTCGGTGATCGCCGGGCCCCGCCCCACGATCTGGTCCACTCTGCCGGGAAGAGACCCCAGCCCCCAGCATGAGCTCGGGTGGGTGTGGCGGGGCCCATGGCCCTCTCCTCCTGGGCCAGGCCACAGCCCCCCAGATCTAGGCTCCGGGCTGAGCCCAGCGCCGACTGGGGGGGCACCAGGGTGCCAGGACAGGTGGACGCTGGGCACCTGGTCTCGCCCCGCTCACTGAACCTGAGGGGCTCCCCTGCCGATCCAGTGGGCTGGCACATTAGCAAGGAGTAAAGTGGTGGGGATTGGCGCCTCGAGCCCCCCAGGTCCCCTCTCCTGTGCCCGCCCCATCCCTGAGCTTTACTCCTCCACAATGTGCCACGGGGTCCTCAGCCCAACGGGGGTCTGGGGTGGGCAGAGTTCCACGTGTGCGGCAAGAACATAAGCAGAAATGACAAGAGCCATGGCTCCATGCACACGGGACGGGGGTTGGGGCACAGACTGACAGGAAACCGCCAACGCACAACGGAGGGGCAGACAGAGCCACTGCCAAACGGGGAGTCCGTGAGTGCTTGCGTGGGGGCGACGTGTGCGTGTGAGCGTGTGTGTGCACGCGCGAGCCCGTGCGAATGCATGTGCAGAACGCAGCTGCGCTCGGCTCCAAGGAGGCCACAGGGCACGAATGGCGACAAGACACACAGGTTTTCTAGAGGGAAAGGGGACCCAGCACAGTCCCTGCGGAGCAGAAAGGGCCACCGGAGGGCTCAGAAGGGGCCACTGCTGTGGCGTGGGCTCTAACACTTGTGCCGAGACCACAGGCACGTGGGAGCTTGGAAACAGAGACCCCGGCTGTCTGCGAGCCGCAGTGCCGAACCCCCAGGCCTGCCGAGCGCACAGCTCTCCCCCGGGCTAAGGCCAGGTAGCCCCGCCTCATCCCTGGCCGGGAGCCCCAAACACATTCCTCGAGCTTTGGGGTGCGGGAGGGCACGGCTCCCACACCCGGGCAGGGGGCCTCGTCTCGGCGACCTTCCACACCAACAGGCTGCCCTGTCTGCCTCTGGGGGGGGGGGGGGCTTGGGGGGGGGCTTTTCCTGCCGTTGCACGAAGCGGAAGGGGGTGGGGAGCCGCGTCAGCCGTGGTGCAGCGTCATGCCCTGGAGAGCCGCGCATGCTCGCCTCATGCACCAAGGACAAGGAGCCATGGGGGACAGCGGGGGCCCTCGGGCTCCAAGCAGACGCCGGTGGGGAGCAGGAGGGAGAAGCGTTCTCTGGGGTTTCTGGGCGTCCACACAGGCACCGGTGCTCAGCGCCTTCACCCCTGCCACATGACGGGCCGCCTGCCTGGCCGGTCCCACGGGGAGCCTGGAGCTGCCACGGGTGGGGGCTGGAGAGGGACCTTCAAGGGGCCCGGGCCATCCCTCCCCCGGCCTCAGGTAGAGGAGTGAAGTTTAACCCCCATGTGCCCACGCCATCCTTCTGGTGCCTTCTCTGGGTGACCCTGTGTGTCCTCTGGCCGCAGTGGTCCAGAGGCCTGGGGGGCCCTGAGAGCCGCAGGACCTTTCTAGCTCCTGGCCTAAGGATTCAGCCGCCGCCCCCAGAGCAGCACACGAGGGCATCAAGGCTGGGCATCAAGGCTGCAGAACACTGTCTGCCGCTGCCCTGGGTCAGGCCTGCTCCCCCTCCCCCAGGGACTCCCTTCTCATGGGAGAGCCACCTGGTGGAGAGGACCGGTGTGCCAACCCTCAGCCTCACGGGTAGAAGTCCTGGCGCACGGGGAGCGCGGGGCAAACACACAGTCCCTCCATCAGCCAGCTTGGCCAGCATCCCTGCTGGTCTCCGGGATGCCCTTGGGCCCCTCTGCCCTCCTCCCTGCCCCAGGGGCTCTGCTCTCCCCCAGGTGACCAGACCTGCTCCGGGGGCATAGGTCACAGCCGTCATCTGAACCATCCCAGGGAGGCAGAAGGCCCTGGAGCTTGAACTCCTCACTACAGAAACGACTTCTGCTAACTCACCACCTAACCATGCCCTTGCCTTCCTCTCCGCCCATGGGCCAGGGCCAGCTTCGATGATGCTAATTCTGATGGTTGGAAATAAAGCTCCAAGGTCTCGGGCTTTCCCTGGGAGCCTCACCCGGTGCTGGGCGCCTGGCAGGGACGTTCCCATTTATTCTTCACGGAGTTTCAAGGCAAGAGAAGCAACAGGACCTACTCAGATCTATGGAGCAGCCCAGGTCAGCCCCACTGAGGGGAGGGCATCAAGGGAGAGCCCCAGAGGGGCTGGGAAGGACGCCACCAGCCACGGAGCCCTGCAGCTCTGAACACATCGGATCCTCACGGGGGCACCCCTTTGCTTCTGGCCCGGAAGCGTCCCCCAGGCAGCCGCCATGCGGGATGTCCATGGAAAGGAGCTCCCGTGGCAAGCTTCTCCAGAGCCTACCAAGAGGAACAGCTCCAGGGCACCCTGCCCTGCCCCCCATCCGGGGCCCCGGGGGCGCCACCTTCCCCTCGTGCTGCTTCGCGGGGGAGGTGCAGGACAGGCGCTGCCGTCATGTGGCCTGGGGCGAAGGGGGCTGGCCATTCCACAGAGACAAGGCGGGGAAGGGTTGGCGTCCTGACCTAGGTGAGTACTGGGGTGACTCTCTCGGAGGGGCCGTGGGTCCTTTGGTGGGGTACTTCTTGTGCCGGGGAGTTGAAGGGGGTGGGGGGCCCACAATCATATCTATCCTGGCGAGCGAACAAGAAAAGAGACACCAGCAAACGCATCGTGAGGCGCACGGAAGGGGAGTCGGCGGGGGGACACCCCACACGCAGTGCAGGGACCACCACGCTCGCCTGGCGGGGGCGGCGCCTGATCTCTCCCGTGCCCGGCTGCGCGTAGGACTGGGAAGCCGCGGCCTCACGGCTGAGCCCAGCCCGCCCGGGGTGTGCACAGGAGCCACTGCCGCCAGTGCACGGGCCCGAGGACACCGGCCGTGGACAGCCGTGCAGCTCTGCCGGCGACGGGCAGGACATCCCGGCTCCCTGGGCCCATTTGTGTTGTTTTTCCAGACAGAAAGGGAGGGGAAGGGAAGTTGAGGACAGAAGAGCCTCGTGGACCAAATCAGCCTCCCTGAGACGTGGGAACAGCCCAGCGGCCGAGACACTGCCCTGCTCTCACACATCTGCGTGTGCACGCTCACGCGTGAGCACACACGCACACACAGGTCCGCACCGTCCTCGCACACTCGCACACATACTCGCTCACACACATTCCCACAGATCACACACATGCAACCGCGCACATGTCTGTCCACACACACAGCACAGGTCTAGCTGGTGCTCCGGGGGGGGGGATGGTAAGTGATGGGCTTCCTGGCCTTAGCCCGTGTGGAAGAAGGGGTCACCACCCCCCGGCTTCCCGCCCCACAGGAGCAGCTGTGGGTCCAGAGGGACCCCTGCGGGGCATCCCGCTGCAGGACTGGAGACGCCCCCACGGCAGGCGCTCACTGACCTCCCCCGAAGGAGGACTTCCATCCTGCCGGGGGCTGGGCAGCTGGGCGGACTTAGGACTGTCCCTTGGCTGGCCAGACCTTCTCCCAGCCAGGGCCCAGGGTCCTGGGGCAGACAACCCACAGCAGCCCAGTTTAGGGGACCTGGGCAGGGGAGGGAACGTTGGCAGAACCATGGGACCCACTTCGGGAGGGACCCCAACAACAGTCCCGTGGGCTCCTCCCAGAACCTGCAAACACATGTGCTCACACAGGCTTGCTTAGACGTGGCGGGGGGTGCACACCTGTACGCTCGTGTGTCACGGAGGTAGCGAGTGCATGTATGTGGGCACAAGGCTGAGAGTGACTGTGTGTGCACGTGTGTCTGTGTATCCGTGCATATACATGTATGTCGGTCCACGTGCAAGGGTATCCATACCTGTGTGCCCATGGGCTGCACCCATGTGTGTCTGTGCCCCGTGCACACATGCATGCGCCCTGCGTGTGTCCGTGTGTGTCCACGTGCATATGCATATGCTATCTGTGTGCTGACGTGCGCTTGCACACAGGAGTGGACATGCGTCCTATGCATGTGTGTCCACGCCTGTGGCCGGTGCGCAGGCAAGCCCAGAGTGAGCCAGCGGCCTCACACGCGCACAGCTGCCTGTGAGCAGAGCACCGGGCGCCCCGCCATTGTCATGCCCCAGCCCTGCTTCCTGCCAGGGGAGGGGGAGCCCCCTGTGAGGCCAGGGCGTGGACGGGTCTTTCTGCTCCCATGAGCGTCCTTGCTTCCCAACAGGGCTTGTGAACCTGCCTCATCCCGAACACACGCACACACGTGTGCACACACACGCGCGCACGTGACATGACACACACAGAGGCACATGCGCGCACACACATGCAGGACATGTGTACGCACGCGCGTGCGCCCGGCACACATACGCACACACGTGTGCACACATGCACCCGTGCGGGTGACCACAGATGCCTGGAGACGTGCGCTCACGTGTGTGCGGTCACACGACACCTGTGCGCACGGGCGGGCGTGTGAGTGCACACACACACACACGCTCACCCCCCACAGCAGGGGCAGGAGGGAGAGGAGGGAGAGACGACAGAAACAGTCAAACAGACCACACGAGGACACAGCAGGACGCCCGCACAGGGCCGGCGCAGGGCTGGAGGCGGCAGCGGGCAAGGCTGACCACCGTGTGCCCCTCTGCACCCCCACACTACACCTCACCCCCATACTGGCCCCCGAGAGCCGCCACCCCACTGGGGCCACGCTGGCTGTGGCCCAGACGGACCCCCAGGGCCGGGCAGGCGGGTGCTGTCTTGCCTGGACTGCAGGTTTTTGATACGGGACAGCATGTCCAGGTGGCCGGCCGAGTACTGCTCAATCACGTCCATCACGTCGTACGGCCGCAGGCTCTCTTTGAACTTGCGCTTGGACACCAGGAACCGCATCACACTGGGGGAGCACGGCCGTGAGCCCTGGGCCAACCCCTGCCCTGGGCCCTCCCAGCATCTCCCAGAACATCCACCGGTCGCATTGCCACAGTGATCCGGCCCCACGCACCTGCCACATCCCCAGGCCACGCCCAGGCCCGGGGGGCAGACAGACCCTCGTCCCTGGGGTGGGCAGGGGACAGCTCTGACAGGGGCGGGTGCGCGGGAGCCAACACCAGCTCCCAAAGGACCCAAAGCCCAGGGACAGAGACCGCACCCCTCCTGGACTCCGCAGGGAGGCCCCTTGCCCTGGACGCTGGGTGCCTCACCACACAGCCCGGATGCTGACTTTGAGGCCCGGGGTCAGATCTTCTGTCACAAACTCGCAGTTGCAGCTCTTAATGTCTTCTGCAATGTCTTCCCCGGGGAGGCTTGCTTCTGGGTGGAAGGAGACACAGCCCATGAGGGGCTGAGCTGCGCCAGGGGACCGACATTGGGGACGGCGTCAGGGGAGCCCCGAGAGCAGCACCCTGCGCTCTGGAAACCCACCCTCTGTCCCACCGAGGCCCCAAGAGAGGCCCACGTGATGGCTGAAAAGTGGACGGACGGGCAGACCCATGGCTATGGCCGCAGGAAACAACGGAGCATCAGCCCGCCAGAAACCGGCGTGAAGCCTGATGGTGGCCCGGCGTGGAAACACCTGGAAACAGGTGCACACAGCATGTGATTCCACATGTGGGAAATGTCCAGAACAGACTGGCGGTGGCCAGGGGCTGGGAGGGACTGCTAGCGGGCACGGGTCTCCTTTGGAGCATGGAAACCCCTAGAACGAGAGAGGTGATCTGGGCTGCGCCATGAATGTGCTCACGGCTGCTGAGCTGTTCGCTTGAAAGCGGCTGGTTTCATGTTACGTGACTTCACCTCGAAAAGAAGAAAGGGAAAAGGGAAGCTGCTGCTCAAAGAGGCTACAGGGCCCCGGAGGTGCCCGGCAGGGCGCCGCTGGACCGCGGGAAGCCCGCGGCCTGACCCACCTTCCGAGTTCTGTCGGGACGCAGCGCCCTTAATCCGGAAGGCCTGCCTCGCCCGGCTGCGGTCCCCAAAGCTCCAGCTCTTCGGCACCTTGCTTGGGCTGTCCTCCAGACTCTGGTCGGCGCTGGGAGACCGCCGGACGGTCTGGGCCTGAGGGGACCCCTTGCCCTTGGCAGCCACACCTCGGGGGCTGGAGAAGACACGGTCTTTCAAACTGACCTTCTGACTGCTCCCACGAGGGCCGACAGGCGGGCGGACACACACAGAAAGACAGCAAGAGAAGTCACTCCGGAAGGAACGCGCACACCCCACTGTCCGTTCACCGCTGACGCCTACACGTGGAGGGGGGTGGTGGCAGGGAGACAAGGAGCGCAGGGGGGTGGGCACTCCGAGGGCCACTCAGGGGCTCGGCCTGGCTGGGGAGGGGTCAGCGGACACTTAAATCACTTTCGGTGCTACAGGAAGGTGCCAGGGTCCTCTCCACACAGTCCTGTCAGGTCTCCCCCTCCAAGGTGATGTGAAGGCCTCAAACGCCGTGCAGGTACGGCTTTTCCCTGCACACCTTCTGTGGGTCCCTCCAGTGGTTCGCCCCTGGATGGCCCGCCCCTCCGCGCCCCATCCCTGCCCCGAGGCAGCCTCTTCCCCCTGCCGCCTGCCCCAGGGTCCGGAGGCCAAGCCCCAGGAATCACCTGGAGGAAGGGTCTGGGCCAGGAGTGGGAGCCTGGGAATTACGGAGAGGGCAACTGTCCCCTGTTGACTCTGCAGGGCAGACCTGTCCAGCCCTCTTGCCCCCAGGGCCAACACAGGCCCCACGCCCACACACAGGAGATGTCTGGGGACCGCAGTCCCACACCGCCAGAGAGACAGAGTAGACAGGCTCCCTCTGCCAGCCGCCTCGCAGGAACAGACCTCTGGTCTGAGGCCACAGTGGGGGCAGGGAGCAACGCTGGCCGGCCAGCCACAGCCCTGCCGGGGTCCCCAGGCTCCCACCCCCGGGCCTGTATCTCTTGGAAACTATTAAGTCTGGGCCACAGCCAGGAGGCAGGAGGGGGTCACGATGGTCCAGGTGCCGGTCAGGCCCAGGGACCCGGCGGCCACCGGCCACTTTCCACTGTCCACAACCAAGGCTCTTGTGACCTGAGGACCTGCTCCCACCCAGCCACCGGCAGGAGCCGCAGAACTCCTGAAACAGTCTCTGAGGCAGGCCCTGCGCTGCCCCGAGGTATGTGACAAGCTGCCTGGGGTCTCTCCTCTCACTGGGAAGCTGCCACCACGTGCTCACCCCTCAGACCTCGCCAGACCCCGCTGTGGCTCCCCCGGGTCAGCCGCCTCCAGCAACCCCAACCAGGACCCACAGCCAAGACAGGTCCCTCGGACGGCGCAGACGTGACTGGGCCACGGAGAAGTGGCCAGCGGCCTGGTCTGTCCAGTCTGACGCTGCAGTCCCAGCCAGTCCCCCCCGGGCAGCTGAGATCATCCGTTGGCTAGACTGAAGGCCTCGTGGGATGACGAGAAAAGGAAGAAAGGAGCCCCTAAGGGCTGGCAGTCGCCTCAGGTGTGCGTCGCACTCAGGAGTGGGGCAGGCTTCTACTTGCCCGGGTCACCGGCCCCAAGCCTGGAACAGGTGTGCCCAGCATGAGGCCAAGAATGGGCAGACCGGAGCCGAGGGAAGCCCAAATCCAGGTGCCCCAGGGCCCTCGGCACAGATGACCTTCCCCTTCCCAATGGAGACCAACATTTGGTCCGGGGAGACCATAAGAAGCAATGGCCTCACCTAGCCCCCAGTAGCCGGACCCACACAGCTGCCCCGAGGACGGAGCCACAGGAAGGCCTTGCTGTCGCAGCCCTGGAATGCCCGGGCTGGGGAGGGGCACTTGGCCGGAGGAGGCCACCGTGCGGATGGCCTTGCCCGGCTCAGCCGGCAGGCGCCCTGCCCACTAGACCTGCCCCACACCCAGCGGCGCACACGGCGCCTGCTCCCGGAGGCCTCAAGGGAGGGTTGCCCTAACCTCACAGGCCAAGGACAGAAGCAAACGAACACGAAGGATGGGGTTCTGGCCGCCTGCTCGGGGGAAAGAGCACTCGGCGAGACCACCGTGTGTGTGAAAGGGCACTTTCCTGGCATCTGCCCTTTGGCGTTCACACGGGACCAAGGAGAAAGCTCGGGAGGGTCTGGGGGGAAAGCCAAGCCCCAGCCTTTCCCCCCCTGCCTGCCACCCCGTAGCGAGATTCTAAGGCCCGGGGCCAGTTGAGCAGAGGTGGGGCAAGGGGAGGCCCCGCCTGCGATCTGCCACACCTGAGTCTGCACAGCCAGAGCCTGGCTCAGCCGGGAAGAGGAGCATCCACAGGAGCGGCCCTGCCTCACCGGACCACTGGACCACGGATGCCCAGGGAAAGTGCGACGGATGCAGTGACATTCGTGGGACGGGCACACAGCAAGGCTGAGCTTGGCCTGGGCTCCTGGACTGGCTGTGGGCCCCGCCGGCCCTTCTGGTCCCCAAGCAGCGTGACCACAGCCCCCGACCCGAGGGACCAGCCGGTGGCCCCACAAGCTCTGTACAAGCAGGACAGCTTCGGCCGGGGCCCCAGATCTCCACTCCCGGGGCTGCAAGTCTTCCCCAAGCGCCTACCTCCGGGAGCACACAAGCAAGGTGGACAGGCGGGGGAAGGCAGGCCTCCGAGCCCCTGTCCGGGGGAGACTCAGGAGCATGCAGATGCGGGTGGACAAGCATGCCGCCGCCTGGGCCCCCGGGCCTGCCGACAGCCCCACCCCCGCCCGCCGCTCCACCACTGCTTCCGGGGCATGCACGGGGGGGGGGGGGGGGCACAGCTGCCCACACGCTGCACTGCTCAGGGAGGGAGGCAGGCAGGAGGGAGACGGGCTGGGGGGACCCAGAGCAAGCAAGAGGACAGACGCTTCCACACACCCGACAGCAGACAGTGGACAGAGAGTGGAGGTGCGGACAAGGGGCCCACGGTGCAGAGGGCTGGGGTGGGGGCCGATTTTCCACCGTCCCGTGTCCAGTCCACCCTAAACCAGGCCTGTGGAGGGAAGGGGGAGCCGAGGGTCTCCGGCTCTGTGGCGTGTCCGGGGAGCCCGGCACACACGGGACGGAGCTGCCTCCCGCAGGCGGGGCGGCCAGTTCGGAGTGGCCGTCCTCGGGTGCGTAGTAGAGGTGCTAGATCGGCGATCCCCAGGGAAGGGGCTCACCAGAGAGCAATGAGGGCCCCAGAGGCCACTGGCGCCCGATCTGGGCTTCCGAGCCCCTGCCGGCCCCCCGGCCTGCTCAGAGCAGGGCATGGTTTGGCTCGGGGAGAGAAGTATGTTGGTGCGGCCACCACCGTCAGCGGGAGGCAGTTCGGAATCACAGGGGCGGGGGAGGGGGCCTGGCGCTCCGCGGCAGCGAGGGGCCGCGGAGGCCGCGCTGCCAATCAGAATCGTGGCCGGGGGGGGGGGGGGGGGGCGGGGGGGGGGGGGGGCCGGCCGCCCCCCCCCCCCTCCAGACCCTCGGGTGAGGGGGGTGCGTGGGGGGGGGGGGGGGTGGGGAGCCGTGCAGCAGGCGGTCAGTGCGCGCGGCTCGCCCCGCGGTACCTAGAGTGTCCGGGGCAGCATCCACACAGGGACTCTCTGCACGGTCTGCCTTTACTGCAAATGAGGAGAGCGCAGTTAGTCCTGGCGCTCAGGCGGACAGGACGCACGGCCACCCTGCGGCCGCGGCTCTGGGCTTGGGGTCCGCCCACCGCGCCCGCGTCCAAGCAGCGGCCGTGAGGGGGCCGCACAGAAAGTCTCCCGCCGGCCTGGAAAAGAAAACAGTGCCCTATTTTTGGAGAAAAAAAAAAAATCCCGTTTTTTTCCTCCAAAAATACCTTTTCCTTCCAGAGTTAGAGTTTTGGGCCGTGTCTTTTTAAAGATGTATTATTTTTTGCTATATTCATGCCAACAAAAAAATAATACATGGGCAAGACTTTGCAAAAGGCTGGTTCCGGATGGACAGGATTCCGGAAAGCACACACTTTAGAGAGAAGAACGTGCAGTCTGGCGCCACAAACCAGTCACCGAGGCTTCGCCAGGCCCTGCCAGCCGGAAGTGGCCCCAGTTTACCCTGGAGGGAAGCTCAGGAGAGCAGCCTTGGGGACCCTGGATCTAAATGGACTGCCGACATCGGTCCCCTGGGGCTCGGTGCTGAAGCCCTGAGCCAGGCCGGACCTGCTGGCCGCTCTTTGGGCAAAGCCCCACCCGGGTCCACACTCCCTGCTCCCCAGAAGCCGGCCCAGAAGGCCCTAGAGCCGTCTCTGCACGAGCTCAGGCACATTTCTAAGCAAAAATGAAAACCACACACCAGGACCTTCTGCTTTCCTGGGGTCTCCCTCCCCCCATCCTTCCACCTGTCTGTCCCTCCGTTCCCCCCCCCCCCCCACAGCTGCTGCTCAGACGGCCGCCCTCATACTGTGGGGCCAAGGAACCAGACGCACCGACCACCACTCTCAGAAACCAGCCCCGGGCCTCTGTGCCCAGAGTCCACACAAGTAAATGCTGGTGGCGCCTGCCTGTGTTCAATAGGACCTCAGGGAAAGGACACACTCTGCTAGTCCCGCAGGGTGAGCAGGTCAGGCTCCTCAGAAAACTGTGTGTGGCCCAGGGGCTGTGAGGGCCACGGTTCCCCCACAAGCCACCCTCCCCTCCAGGGGGATTGCCTCTCTGCGGGGTCCTCCCGGTGAGGGACCAAGGGTCCAGCCTTATCAGCAAATGGGCTCACCTGGGGACAAGAGTCCATGTGACTCAGTACCCAGGCCCATGCTCTCCACTGCCCAGCAGCTCTGGCTGCTCACAGAAACCCCTCAAATTTGGGGCAAATGCTCTCTCCCAAGGCACACCTCACGTCAGCCACAGTCTCACCACAGCCGAAGACGGGACCCTCGTGCTCTCCCCTCCCAGGGCTCCACAGGCCAGCACACAACCCCCACCCCCCAGCACCTGGAGGCTCTGTCCAGGGGAAGAGGACAACAGGGGGATGGTCTCTGCCTCCAACACCTTAGAAGGGCCCCAGCTTTGACCAAACCCCCAGCCAGCTTTGCTGCCTTCAAAACTCCCTGCACAGACACGGGGCCTAGATGCATGACCCGGGTGTCCCGAGGGCGTCCCGAGGCCCAATAGCCTGGGGCCTGGCTCACGGTACTTAGTGAAAACTGAAACAGCCCCATGTGGCCAGCGGCTCCTGGGCTGCCGGAGCCCACGGCCTCCCTGAGCATGGCCCCAGCCTGGCACTGGGATTTTCCTGCCCACAGAAGCCGACAGCAGAGTCCCGGGAGTGGCGGGCGGGCGAGGCCGGGGGCCTGGGGACCACGTGGGAGGAAGAGGCGCCCACAGACACTCACCAAGACCAGACTGAACAGACGGGCACTCAGACACGGCACGCGGCTGCCGCCGACGAGGGGACCCACACGGACAAGGGGGCAAAGCAGCTGGAGGACAGGGTCTCCTCCAGGCACGGGGTGGGAGTGCGCGGTGAGAAACAGGGTGGGGCAGAGGGCAGAGGGCAGAGGGCAGGTCACAGACACGCCCAGAGCAGCGCAGCCCGAGACCCTGCAGCCTGCCCCCCACCCCCCACCTTGACCTGATCCAGGCGGCCTCGGCCTGACACCAGCACAGCCACAGCGGGTCCTGCCGAGCCGAGGACCCCGCACGGCCGGGGCGCATACCCGCCACGACCCCGGACTGGGAGGGCGCCTCGCGGCAGCTGGGCAAGGGTCTCCGTGCCCGCCCCATCCACCTGCCCAGACGGGTCAGCGCCAGCGGGATCCTGGCATGCAGGCGGCAGGCAGCGGCCCGGCCACGACCGCCCAGCGCCACACACCGGACGCAGGGCCCACACCCCCATCAGCACTTCCCAGAGCAGGGTCTCCCTGCCCCGCAGCCCTGGGACAGGCCCAGCCTCTCACGGCCCCGGCGGCAGAACAATTTCCTGCCTCCCTGCTACGCACTAGCTGCTGGCAAGGGGGTCTGCGGCTGCCCAGGGGAGGGACAGAAACGCCACCCTCCCTCACCCGGCGACAAGTGTGCCTCACAGGGTCTTAGCCCAGCGTCCGCCAGGAGGAGGGCCGGGCCAAGCTGGCCCCTGGGGAAGCCGCTGGGTCACGGGCAGGCAGGGACACACGGACACACGGGGAGGAGACAGAGGGGCGTGTGCGGAAAGCGGGGGGGCCACGGAACGTGCCGGAGAGCCGGGGGCTCCCGCGTGTCCTCACCTTGAGTCCTGCTGTCAGGGTCAGCCACCTCCTCCCCAAAGACAGACGGACGTGAAAGGGGCCCAAGAAGGGCAGTGACAAGATTAAAGGCACTTGGGGGGCAGGCAAGAGTGTCCAAATTGGGGGGAGGGCAGGAGAGAGAGAGAGAGAGAGAGGCTGAGACGAGGGTCGTGGGGAGGGCCACGAGAAGCCGCATCAGGCCGGGGGGCCTCGGGTGGACGGGGCAGAGCCACGGGCCCGCCTCCCCCGGGCTCAGGGTGTGGCGCGGAAGCACCGGGGGGCCCAAGGAAGGGGGAAGGGGCAGCCCCATGGTCCCCCACACGCCAGGCCGAGCTCGGCATGCGTTTCCCCCTCCACCCTGACGGCGAGCACGGCACTCTCCATGCCGGGTAGAGCAGCCTGGCCCCTGGCAGCTTTCTGAGCCGCTGTGAGGGGTCGGTCCCCGTTGTTCCTCTGGCCGGTTTGGGGCCACTCCTTGCGATTCCAGACACAGGCTGTCAGTCCCCCCAGGGGCACTCGGGGGATGGGGGAGGGCAGGGCTCAGACTAACTCCAGCTCCACAAACTGAAGGGACAGCTGAGTCACTGACGGTCCAGAAGGGCACTGATGGAAGGCAGAGGGACTCTGGCCCGGGGTCGGGGTACTAGACTCAGGCTGCGGCCTGGGGACAGGGTGCCAGGGGGACCCCAGGCTCAGAGGACTCAGCACAGTGACACACACGCAGGCTGGGCTCCATCAGGCTTGAAAGTCATGAACTAGCCGGGAGTTTCCCTTGAACACGGGGCAATGGCAGGTAGCTGTCCACCCTTCTCCACCCTCAGAGATAGCCCCGGGCAGTCCCTGCGCGGCCCGGTCCCTAATCAGCTCGACAGCTAACACACCTGCAGAGGCTAGACAAGCAGCACTCACAGAACAGGGGCATCTGTCTCCACCGGAGAGGTGGGACACGGGGCCAGAGTGGGGGTGTTTGCCGACACCCTCCTGCCTTAGGGCCCCGGGGTGGGCGGGGTGGGGGGAGCGGTCCCTCGCTGTCCACCCTGGAGCTGCAGGACAAGGGTGCTGAGCACAGGCGAAGTGATTAAAGGGCCCAAGGCGGCCGGCAGTGTCCAGACACACAGTTCCACACGTGGGCACGCACAGGGCCCCTGCTGACACGCAGTGAACAGACACGGAGGGACCGGCACCGGGCACAGCAGCGAGCCCGAGGCAGCAGGGGACAAGCAGGCACTGACCTGGGAGACGGCTCCGGCTGAGGCTCCTTCCTTTAAACAGAAGCGACAAGACGGTGAAAAGTTGGCCCGCCGCGCAGACCCCACCGCACAGAGGGCCCAGTGGACCTCCCGTGGCACCCACCACGGTCCACAGCCCCACCCGGCCCCCACCTGAGGCCCACCCACCCCAAGAGCCCCCGGAGGGCCCGAGGAGGCAGTCCTGCAGGAGAGAGGGAGTTCTGGAAGTGGTGACAGCCCCGGGTTTTAATGAGAAGCGCCCCCGTTAGGTTTCGGAGGAAGCGAGTAGAGATGGAAACACGAGTGACATCCAGCTTCCATGGTCCCCATTCAGGACAGGCAGCTGCTCTGGTCCTCCTTCCGGTCGGAGGGCCACGGCCCTGGGCCCATGCTCTGCCCACCCTGCCCGTGGCCTGATGGTGCCTGACATTCATCAAGGACAGCAGCGGGAGGGTGGCGGCTGGGACCGTGCTCGGCAGATCCCTGGGACGACACCAGGCTCTTTGGGGCATGTTGGAAACCTTCGCAGAGCACGTGGTGTACTGATGCTGCTGGCAGAGCCCCGTGTGACCGAGGAGGCAGGAGGGCGCACCCAGATTTCCTGCTTGGGGCTGGGGTCCCTGAGGACTGGCCCCAACCTCCTGGGCTCCCCTTCCCATGACGTCCAGGGACATGGTATGCAAAGGCCTCCATGGGAACCCCAGCCCTGCACTGCCCCATCCCGCAGCCGCCCTCAGCCCAGCCCAGGGCATCCCTGCACATCTTCTGGGACCACACATCCGGTGGCTTCAAGCAAGGCAATTCCCCTCTCAGTCCGGAGGCCGGAAGTCAGAAATCGGGTGTTGGTCGGCAGCAACACCCTCCCTGCCCCCAGGGCTGAAGGGTTCGGTCCCTCTGCCTCTCCCAGCCCCTGGGGCCTAGGCGCTCCTGAGCGGTGAGCCCGCTCCTCGCTTTGGTCTCTGCCTCCTTGTCACATGGCTTCTCTCTTGTGTCTGTCTTTTCAGGACAGGGGCCACTGGACCTAGGGCCACCCTAATCCAGGAGGACCTCGTCTCAGGGTCCTGAACTCCACCTGCAAACCTTCCCTTTCCCCAGGTTAGGTCCCATTCACGGTTCCAGTGCATGGACATATCTTCTGGGCCACCATTCATCTCACTACAGCATGTGCCCCCTTACATCCCAATCCCCCAAAGTCTTAACCCAGGACAGCATCAGCCCTATGTCCAAATGTCAGCGAGAACTCAGCGGCTCAGAGTCCGGAATCCCAGCGTCCCAGTCATCTGACCCCAGTGTGAGTGAGACTCTGGGTGGGACCCTTCTGGGGTAAAAGTCCTCCCCAGCTGGGGACCTGTCCTCTCTAGAAGGCCAGTGATCTGCTCCCCAAACACAACAGGGCAGACATATGGTCCAAACGGGGAGGAGTTGGGAGGAATAAAGGTCACCACTACCCGAAGTCTGAGACCCAGCAAGAAACTCCACTTGGGGACAAATGCCTTAGTCACCCCCAGGGGCCCCGGGACCCAGGCCCCAGCCTCAGCATGCATGTGCTCAGAGCTGTCCTCCCCTCGCCCAAAGGGCCCCACATATTTGTGGCCCCGTCAGCCTTTTTCCAGCCTGCAGGCCCCCAGACTACCCTGCCTTCCTGCCCATGGTCGGTCTCTGTCCCTGCCGGCCCGGAAATTCTGCTGGAATAACATTTCTAAGACTCCGTGGGCCATGTACATGCCCCCACATACACCCCCAGACCGACGCCCCTGTGCAGGAGGGCCTCCCACATCTCCTCTGGGTGACCCATTCTACTCCCCTGTGCCGAGAAGGGGACCCCCCCGACCACCCATGGGAGCTCTCCCACCACGGCCATCCAGCCATGCCCATGGCCCCCTTTCCAGAGCAAGCATTCCCCCACCCCACCCGCTGTGTCCCTAACTTAGAGTCCCTGTGGCCTGGACTGGCCAAGGCATCAAGTCTTCCCGTGCTGGCTTCTCTGCTCAGTTCTTTGAATTCCCCTCCTCCGCGCGTTTTCCATAACCAGAAGGGAAACCAGACGGCATTTTCCACACCAGCTTAGAAGCCGGGCACATCCTAGGTCTGCTTTCTGGCCCACGCTGGCCCAAGGTCCCCCTCGCTGTCTGCCCCTGTCTGACAGGAGTGGCCATGTCCCCAGGAGCACTCACTTCCGCACCACAGGACTGTCGCAGCAGCCCCCTCGGTCCCAGGAGCAAGAGCTGCACCCACTGGCCAGAGACACCAGAGCAAAGGAGCTTACACCGCAGGATGCCACGCTCTGGTTCCTGCCTCCCCCAGCTGCTGGTGGCCCCAGGCATCCTGGGCTTGTGGCCACAGCACCCGCATCTCTGCCTCCCTTCGTGTGGCCGTCTTTGCTGCCTACTCTATGAACACTCATAACTGGACTTAGGGCCGGTGCTAACCCAGAAGGATCTCGTGTTGACACCCTTTCCTTAGTAACGTCCGCAAAGACTTTCCAAGGAAGGTTTTGTGTCCAGCTTGCTGGGTGGACGTACCTCGGGGGGGCAAGTGGGTCCCTGCTCACCCTCCACGGCACCTCTTCAGAGGCGGCAAGCCCTTGGCATGGGGCCCCGGCGGCCATCTCTCTGTCCACTCTCCTGCTGGCCCCCTCCCCCACACAGCCGGCTCTGTGCCCCCCACGCTCAAGTCCCAGAGTTCACGATCACAAGGAACCAGCAGGCGCCAGAGTGGGTGCGACTGGCCACTGCTCCGGGGAGATGCAGGGCTGGCTCTCCACTGCCCGTGCGCACCCCCAAACCAGCGACCCTCTGGGGCTGGAAGCCTCCACCATTTGGCAGAACCAGAAAGACACCAGGATCTCCAGACCCCAGGGCGTCTGGTAGCTGCCGGCCCCTGACCGGGGTCCCCTCGCAGGACGGCGCCCAGCCCAGAGCCCCTCTGCTGACCTGAAGGTGAGCCCGGATTTGCTCTTAAGGTTCCGCAGAAGCTCCAGCTGGTTCAGAGGCGGGATGAGTCTGCGGCGATAAGAGACACAGTGAGCTCCTGCCTGCCAGAGCCTGGGGGACCCACAGCCCGGCTCTCGCCAGCGTCCACGTCACACACAGGCACCTGCGGTGGTGATGCTGGGGCCATGGGTGCGGCCTGTCCCAGGCAGGGAGAGGGGAGAGCTCCCTGGCCACCAAGCCACTGTGGGCCATCTGCACCCTCTGAGCTGCGCCCCTCAGGGGAGCCAAGGCCCTGAGGTGGGCGCACCAGCGTGCACAGCCCCCAGACTGCCCACGGGGAACGCGGAAGGGGGCCAGAGTTCCCAGAAGACAGGCTGGGGGGCCCTTCTATCCTCCCCTCTCCCTCTCCAATCCCTGAACACCTCCAAGGGGCAGTACAGCACCCCTCTCTGCAAAGGAACGCCCTCTGCGGAAGTCAGGGCCGGGGCCAGGGTCCGGGCTTTGACGGGTAGCGAGAAGCCCGCTCCGGGGGTGTGGGTGAGTTGCCTGGGTGGCTGGAGGAAAAGCCCCTGCATCCTCGGCAAGCCCCGCCCAGCTCCACGCCCCTTCCCGACCAGGCCACACCCACCCAGGACGCACCTCTCGTCCAGCCACCCCGGCCTGCAGCCCCACAGTGGCCCCGGGGCAGCTCCAGCCAGAAGTCCCATGGAAGCCGAGAAGGTAATTAATTCCTCACCTTGACACCAAGGCCGGGGACATGCAAACCCTGGGAGGTTCCGGGGGACCCCCAGCTGTCCCCACCTCCAGCCACAGGACTAGGGTCCCTCAGGGGGACTCCAGCCTGCTCCCAACATCCGGGGCTAGTTCTTTCCCTCACCCAGCCTCTGTCTGACTCAGGTCTCACTACTTTCTGCCCTCCAGACACTTCTCATCTCATTTTGAACAAACACCCCTTGTCCTACAAGACCCTGGCCCTGGTCTCTCCTTCCTGATGCAGCCCCCACCCAGCTGATGTCCCATCACACTCTGTGAGCTCCCCACCCCACTGTGACCCCCACCCTCTGTGACACCCCCACTCTGCTCTGACAACCCCACTCGGCTGTGACCCCCACCCTGCTGTGATTCCCCCACCCCGCTGTGACCCCCCACTCGGCTGTGACCCCCCCAACCCACTGTGACCCCCCACCCTGCCATGATCCCCCCCACTCTGCCCTCAGCTTTGGAATTCCAAGCACTCCTTTAAAACCACGCTCAAAGACCCCCACCCAGCCGCAGCCCCTAACACTGTCCTATCTCTCCTTGACCCTGGGGACAGCTGACCCACCCCAGCCCATGGGGCCTCCATCCAGCATCAGTGTCTTAAGCCTCTCCCTGGTGTGGGAGGGGACAGCATCTCTACCCTGGGGGCTCAGCCTCACCTGCCCGCGGTGTCTACCTTCTCCTCTCTCCTCCCACAGGTCTGGCCGGACCCCACCCTGACCTCATGGGACATCATTCAGTGGCTCCCCAGTGCCCCCAGAGTCAAAGGATTGCTGGCCCCCTGAATCCATGGCACGGATGCCAGCTTCCTAGTGTCTGGCTTCGCTCCAGCCCCTCCACACCCCTCCTTGCCCGGCTTCCTGACGCCAGTGCCCCCCCACCCTGCCCTGTGGGTCCTGCCCTCAGTCACTGCTGTCTGGTCTAGCTCAGCCCCCTCTGGAGGAAAGCCAGGTTCCTCCTAGGGGCACCCCGTGAGCTCTCCCTCTCCTCTCCCTCCTGCTTGCCCTTCCCCTTCCCTGCCCCTCCTCCTCCAGGCCCAGCCCGGTCCTAGCAGGTCAAGAATGAGCAGGAGGTGAGGGCAATCAGGTTGGCTCACGTCACCAGCACAGCAGAGGCCCCAGGGCTGGACACGGGGACAAAACCAGCCTCTCCACTCCCCCTCAACCACCCACCCATGGGCCTGCAGCAGAGACCGCGGACAGCACCCCCTGTTCAGCCCACACACACACACACACACACACACACACACACACACACGAGTGGAGCAGATAGGATGTCATGCCTTGGACACACAGCAGCAGGGGACGGAACATGGACGGGCAGGGCCACTGCAGGGGCGTGCACGCACCACACACGTGAGGGCCACACACACAGCCCCCATCACCTGGAGGGCAGTCATGGAGGACGAGGGTGCAGCGTGCCAACGGGAGTAGGGGACGTGTCGGGGGCATCCCACAGGAGTGAGGAGGGGCTGCTAGGGGACAACCCTCGTCACCCAGGCAGAGGTGGGGAGGGGCTGGGACTGGCTGCAGAAGATGGGCCAAGGGAGGCTAGGAAGAGCCTCAAGCAGGGTCCCCCCAACTGCTGGGGCAGCCTGGAGCCCGAGGAGCCCAGGGCCAGCACCCCAGGGAGGACACTGCCCCCCGCCCCCCTCCTCCTCTGCACAAAGCCTCTGGGACAAGCGGCCAGTAAACGGCAGGTGCTAGGGAGGAAATGCCCATGGGGCTGCGCACCCCACTCCCATTTGGAAATAGGGTGAGCGGTCTAACACAATTCCCACGCGGGGCGCCATAGGCCAAGAGCTTCTGCCTGGGGACCCCAGGCTTGGTCTACGGGGGGAGATTGTGGACCCTTGCTCTGCTGGCCTGTGTGCGGATGCACTCATCCCACATTGTCCGTCCCCGTCCCTCAGGGAAGGACCTAGAGAGGGGCTGTGCTGTGCGTGGGGAACGATTTCCTGTAGGAGCTCAGCACCCCCACTCTGGGCAAGTGAGCCCCTTTCCTCCCTACGGTAGGAGTGAGACCTCTGTGTCCCCCCACCGCCGGTGTGGACAGAGTGACCGGGGACAGCACACAAGGACCCCAGGCTCTCGGTCCTCCCAGGTCTAGAGAGGGAGTCCAAGCAGCGTCAGAGGTGAGCTGCCTGCTGGGAACGCGGTGCCCTTCCCCGGCCGGAATGGAGGAAGCCCCCGTCTCCACCAGCTCAGTGCCCTGCATGAGAGGCCTGCGGGTGAAGCTGGAGGTGTGGGGAGGGACACGGCTACTGAGACAAGGCAGGAAGCAGGACAAGGAACAGAAGACAAGGTAGGACAGACGGATCCAGGCCGAGAAAGCAGCTGACGGGGGCAGGGGAGGTCAGAAAGGGCGCCGGGCTCCAGGCAGGGGCCACGGAGGAGCAGGGCAGCGCCTGTGCCCGGCATGGGGAACACAGGCTGGGGCACAGGTGCGGGGGTGCTGGCCGGCAGCCCTGCTCTGCAGACCGGGAGACCCGGGGAGGGGGGCACCGGGGCAGCCCTGTACCAGCCCCAGACACAGAACCACCACACCACACACGCTGTCCGGCCCATGCATCTCCTACCTGGAGGCCCCGTAGGTTTGAGTTTGCGAGCTTTCAAGTGTTTTCACACACACACAAAGGGAAAAGAACGGAAATTTTAAAAGAACGGGATAAGAAAAAGAAAATGAACCAAATGGTCAAGGAAAGTGGGGGAAACAACAGAACAAAGAAAATTAGCACAAGGGTCCACCCTGCTGAGGCCCGAGGGCTGGAACGCAGTGCTGGGAAAGCAAGAGCCTCCGGCACTCCCAGGAAGGTGTGTGCCTGGGGGTGGAATATTCCAGAAAGTTCCCAGGGGGAATGGTGGAGTCACATGCCCTGGCCTGGTGACGCGTCTCTGTAGGGGAGAGGCAGTGGCAGGAGGGGACAGTCCCACCCTGCCTGGCCGTCGCTAACCTGGGGTCCTCAAGGGGTGGCTGCCCAGCCTAGAGCCCTACCCCAGCTGGCCATCAGCCCACCCTCTGGTGAGGGCCCTGGGGAGGAACCTCTAGAGCAGGCAAGGGGCCTGCCTCCCCTCAGGCTGGGGAGCCCCAGGGCTCAGCTTACCCCCCCAGGCGAGGGCAGGCCAGCAGGATGGGGTATATCCCATGGGTCCCAGGTCATTTCACCTCAGACCTTGTTCTCCGCCAGAGCCTGGCACAGATACATCCTGGGGGGGTCACGCTCTCACTCTGGGCTGCCACCCGCCCTTGAGAAAAGGTGGAAAGCTGCATGCTGGCGACCCCGGGGCCTCGGGTGCCACTGGCTCTGCCTCCACCAACGGCTCCCAGTGAGGGCTTCCCGGCCCTCCACTCCCACCAGAGGGCACTTGCCAGTGGTCTGCGTGCTCTGTTCTGTGGGGCGGGGGGGGTCGGGGGGTGACGGGGTCGTCCCTGCTGCCCTGGGCAGGGCCCTCTTGGCCCTGGAGCCTCGATGGGGCCCTTCCTCAACACAGCAACCCTGGTCCTCGTTGACGGGCAGAGGGTCAAAGTTACCCTTCCACTTCCCAGGCTCTGGGGCCGGCCCTGCCGGGGCTCGGTGCCAGGCTGCGGACCCCAAGAAGCTCTCGGGAGGGCCGGTCTCCACAACGCCCACAACACAGTGCGACCGACAGCAAGGAAGCTAAGGAAAGGGGTGGATGGAGGTGAGAACGACGAGCTACAAAACAAAGAACAAAATTAATGCTGCGAAATAAATCACACACAGAACTCCTTGAAAAGTACACACATTGTTTAAAAAAAAAAAAAGAAAAATCAATGAAAATCATGAACAACCAAAAGATGGGGTTTCAGAACAAACAAAATGAACCCTAGGCGAAGCAGTGCATGGGGTGGCGGCGGCGGCGGGTACCTGTACATGGGCACAGTCACCGTGCGCTCGTAATACTGCCACGTGGAGTGGAGGTCCGTGCGGGACAGGTTGGTGGCGTAGAACCTCCAGGCCGACTGCAGAGGAAAGGGGTGAGGGTCAGACACCTCCCTGGGTGCCCAGCCCCTGCCAGCCTCAGGGGACGCTCTGTACGGCGCACACGCCTGCGCGGAGCCTTCCGGGACCCGCTTCACCTGCCGCTGGCGGCCACTCCTGCGCTCCCAGCCCACAGGTGGACCTCACGCTGGGTGTACACATGGGTGACCCCAGAAGCCCGGGCCAGGGGCAGAGCAGGGACACGTGCCTCAATCCTCTCACCTTGCTCCTCCCCCGACACCTCGCTCCTCCCGGGAGCCACGACCTGGGCGCTCAGTGAGGGAGAGGGGCCTGAGTGCAGCCCTGGCTGGGCCCCAGGGTGTCCTCATCTGGCCAGAGCTTCCGCTCCCGCCGGTTTTCAGTTCTCATCGTGGTGAAACACACAGAGATGCGCCATTTCAAAGTCTGCGACTCGGGGCAACAGGTGCGCTTACACGGCCGCCGCCCAACCACCGTCACAGCTGGTCCCGGGGAGTCCCACGCCCGCCGGCCCGGGGCGTCCACCTGCGTCCGCCCTCTGCTCCCGATGTCCCCTCAGCACGACCACACCACACCCGGCCTTTGGTGACCAGCTTTTATCACGACGTTGGCAAGGCCCGTCCGTTCTTTCCAGGTTCGAATAACGACCCCTCGTTCGCAAACGCTGCAACTGGTTCTTCCGCAGGAGGCGCGGGTTGTCCTACTGCAAGGAGCGCCGCGGCAAATGTCCTGGGGAAGATTTCGGTTGAACCCCAGTTTTCAGGTCTTTGGGATATGTATGTACATGGGGGCACTGCCGGGTCCTCAGGCAGTGCGGACCCCTGAGGACCCAGGTACCCCGGCTCCAGTTTCTCCACATCCACCTCTCCCCGGCTTTCCCACCTCAGCGCCGTGGGTGTGAGGACAGCTCTCGTGGGTTCTGGTTTGCGTTTCCCTGATGACGAATGATGGGGAGCATTTCTCACGTGCTTATTAGCCTTCCCTGTGTCTCCTCGGGAGAAATGTCTGCTCAAATTCATTTCCAAATTACTTTATTTGTCTTTTTGTTCCTGAGTTGTGGAAGTTCCTTATGTTCTAGATAGTAGACTCTTCTCCGAAATACACGCAAACATTTTCTCCTATTCTGTGGGTTAACTCTTCGTTTTCTTTATAGTGTCCCTTGAAGCACAAAACTTTTCAATTTTGATAAAATCCCATGTGTTTTTTTTTTCTCTTTTGCTTGTGCTTTAGGTATCCTAAGAAACCAAAGCCATGGAAATTCACTCCTGTTTTCTTCTAAGAACTTCATAGTTTTAGCTCTTATAATTTGGTTCTTGACCCATTTTCAGTTAATTCGGTATAAGAGTCAAACATTATTCTTTTAAAATTGGATGTTTGGTCGTCCCAACGTCATTTGTGGAAGAGACCGTTCTTTCCTGTTGGATGTTTACAATACCATCGTTTGAGACTTGTTTTGTGGCCCCAGATACGGTCGTCCTGGGGAATGTTCCCTGTGCTCCAGGCAGGAGCGCACTGGGCTGTCCCAGGGCATCTGCAGGTCCGGCCAGCTCCTGGGCCCAGGTCTTCTGTGTCCCAGGCTCTTCCATCCAGGATAAGCTGGGGCGTCCACGTCTCCAGCTCTTACCACACAAACGTCTATTTTGCTCTACAATTCTGTCCGTTTCTGCTGCATGTACTTGGGGTTCTGCGTTAGTGTGCACGTGATAGTCTCTGTTCCTTGTGGACTGATTTCTGTCAACGTGTCCCGACCTTCTTTGGCTCCTGTCACAGGATTGGACTCAGTGTACACCCTGGCCCTCTGGAGGTCAGGGTTCCCAGGGAATATCTCTCTCCTTTCTTGTATGTTCAGCCCGTCACTGTCCCCGGGCCTGGGGTAAGTCTCCAACAGACAGCATACAGCTGGGCAGATTTTAAACCTTTTCTGCCCACCACCCCCCACCGCTCTTCAACCGGGAGAGCTCAATCCATGTCCATGTAACGTGGTTACAGACGGGCCTCCTGCTGCATGAGCTTCTGGGCCCCCCACCCTGCCGTCCTTTGGGCTAGGCTGTTTTACATCATCTGGTGTTGTTTTTTTTTACATTTTTACATCATCTGGTGTTTTTTGTTTTTTGGTTTTTTTTACATTTTTACATCATCTGGTGTTTTACTTGGACTCCCTTCTCTTGCCCTCTCCTGAAGTTTTAATAAAAGCTATTTTCTGAATGGTCACCCTGTGGATGAGGCTGGTGTCTCATGCCCACAGTCGTCTAGTCTAAATGCAGGCCCGCTTTTCCGCAACAATGCACAAACCCTGCTCCCCAAGCCCCTGGCCACCCCCGCCCCGTGCTGTCACCGTTAGAGATCACATCTGATGCCCTGTGAGCCAGAATGCGGCTCTGTGACTGCTGTCTCACACATTCATCTTTTAAACCACGTAAAGAAACAGAAGATGAGTTCTACGTCAAACGTATGCCACTACTCCTTTGAAATTTGTCCACTGGTGACCTACCGATGTCCATGTGTCCAGGGGCCATTCCAGCCCTGAGACAATGTCCAGGTGAAGTCCTGAGCTGACCTTTCCGGGGGCCATCAGAGCCCAAAGCAAACCACCACACTTCCAGAACGAGGCACCCCTGCCCCTCCCCGACGCCAGCAGCCATACCAGGAACGTCCTGGGGCCAGGGGCAGGGGTGCTAGACAAGGGCGTTTAGAGCACATGCTCCCAGCAGCCGCCTTCAGGCACACTGCCCTGGCTGACGTAAGGGTCTAATCCAGTTCCTGAGAACTGAGAGGTAAGATACCCCCAGGGCAGTCCCCATCTTTAAAAAGGAAAGACCCGGGAGGGCAAGGCCACGTCCACCGGCTCCCCGGCTTTGGAGAGGGACCCCTTGGGCAACCTGCTGCTTGGGGGTCCCACTCAGGAAGCATGGCTGGACCCAAGGGGATCTGAGCCCCCAGGAGTGGGAAAGGCAGCACGACTCGCCGAGCGGGGTCTCCGTGCAGCGTGGACGAGCCAGCACACCTGCCCCCCAGAGGCCCGCGGCCCACGCAAGACAACAGCCACCGCCCATGTTGTCACGACTACAGGACTGCGGTGTCTGCGCTGGTCCCCAACACGTGGCCCTGACTTCCACGCTCGGTGTGCTCCTGCAAAGGGCTGCGGCCTGTCCGTGCGGGGGAGGCCGGGGGCGCGGGGACTCACCTGGATCAGGCCCGCTGCAGGGTTCCGCCTCTTCTCAAAGTGCTTCTGCCGATGTTGCTCTTGAACTTTCAGAGCAAAGCCAGACCCCAGAATGCCCTGTGAACCCTCAGTGTCAGACCATGTGGCTGGGGCCGAAGCACCCACTCCCGCCCCAGCCCATACACGCTGGGGGCGCGCACAGTCTCGGCCCCACCACCACCTCCATCCCTAACCACCTGGGGACCAAGCTGGGGGAGAACACTCGAATTTAGGGTCAAGGAAACCTCTGGCTTGCATGTGCATGACGATGTGCCCCTGGAACCCACCTGGGCCCAGAGATCGTCCTCCTTCCTGACGGTGGGCCCTGACGGGAGAGCAGGCCCAGGCTCCTGGGGGAGAGCAGGGTCCCCCGCCAGCTGCCCTCTGTCCTGCCCAGCCATGGCTGACGGTTAACAGAGCCCTCGTCCCCTCTGTGAGGTTGCCTAGAGACTTGACAAGGGATCTGTGCACCGCAAAGCACTGCTCTTGGTCACAGGGGCCTACTGGCCAGTCCTGTAAGGCTGAGAGGCCACAGAGTGACAGAGGCCACAGCTCGAGGACAGAGCGCTCCCACCAGCCCCCGGCCAGGGCAGCCCTGAAAGGGCGAAGGGCACCTCTTTGCACCAGACCTGCCGCCTTGAGCTCCCGCAGTGCTGGGGACCTTGCTGGGAGCTGTGCCCCGTCCCATGGACCCCAAGTGGACAGGAGCCTGGGCCTGCACGTGGCCCCCACCAAAGGCAGGAAGGGGCAGCAGGACTTACCGCGGGAAGAGCGAAGAAGGAGACGCCAATGAGGGTGAAGGTCGCGGCCAGGAGCCTCCCGTTCCAGGTCTGGGGGTACTTGTCTCCATAACCAATGGTCGTCAGGGTGATCTGTGGAAAGGAAGGACAGTCAGTCGGCCAGGCCTGGCCGTGACCACTGTGGAGGCCATAATCCTGACCTGGACGCTCTTCCTAGCCCCCAGGAGTCTTACACAAAGGCCCGCCCTCAGGACACGCTGGACAGACACACAGGCCACCCCGCCCACATCAACCACACGAGACCCAGTGAGGCCGGGGCCCACACTGCCGCCCTTCATCCCTGCGATAGCCGCAAACTCTCCAGATCCCTCCTCTTTCTCCACATTCCAGGGTGGGCTGTGGGGTCCCCAGGAGCCTCTCTTCCCACTCCACACCTGTCAGAGCCGGAGGAGCCACCAAGCAAGGAGGCCGAGCGGCTTCCCACGGGGGTGGGGGGTGGCAGGTGGCAGCTCTGGGCTCATGGCAGGGGCGGCGGTCAGAAAGCCCAGGAAGAACCAGCAGCTGGACAGGGGTGGTGCCGAGCAGGAGCCCCGGGGGGCAGAGGACAGAGACAGGATGGGACCTTTGTGCAACGGGGCCTTTGGAAGGTGACTTAGAAGCAGAGGCCGGAAGTTTGGGAAGGGCCCCCCAGAGGTGTGGGGCACGTGAGCTGCCCCAGCAGGATGGGAGGCAGGACCGGCTCCCTGGTGTGCAGCGGGGAGGGCTATACCCACGCACAAGGCCCTCAGGCACACAGGAGGCCCGCTGCCCACAGGGTGAGATCCAGGTGGCCCCCACCAGTTCTGCTGATGGGGCATCCCTCAGCACCCACCAGCAGCCCCTGGGGCTGTCCCCCGGACTCCGGGGCACGGAGCCCACCTAAAGCCCACCGTGGAGTCTGGAAAACAGCACTGGATGAATCATGGTCCCCCGGGCAGGGACTTCTGGGCCTGCGTACATACAGTGAGAAGAGGGACATCATCCCCATTCAGGCCTGTGTAGAAAGTTCTGGAAAGTAGTGGACCGGTAGTGAGAAAGGGCAGCCAGGAGTGGGCAAGGGCCATAAGGGGACCCACTCCTCACCTTTAAAACCTCCCTGGTCAAAACTTCACTAAGTGCGGGATTACCAAGGTTTTCAGTATAAATATGCATATTTTAAAGACAAAAGGCACTTCAAACCACCATTTCCCCCCAAAATTCTACTGGGCAACCGCTGAGGTTGTGGAGAGGAGACACAAGGGCGGGAGCAGGACCCAGAGGATGGGGCTCGGGGCCAGGAGACAGGACGGGAGTCTGGGTGAGAGACCCCAGCAGAAAGGAGATGCCTCTGGACCCCAGCCACGGTGAGCCCCTCCTCCACTCCAGGGCAGGAGTGAGGGACAGACCAGCCCGTGGATGAGCCGGAGGGGGATGGCCGGCAGGGGATGGGCAGACAGGGGGACGGGCAAGCCGGGGGATAGACTGAAGGGGGACGGCCAGCAGGGGGACAGGCCAGCAGAGGGACAGACCAGAGGGGGCCAGGCCGGAGGGGCAGGGGCAGGCAGGGGGACAGGCTCCATGAAAAGGGCAATAGTACGGGTGAACCCAAGCGTTGCAGAAAGCCCTCCAGGGGACAGAAGACCTCAAAGACATCAAGATCCTCTCACAGAGACAAGAAATCTTATCCATAAAACAAAGTCGTTTTGAAAATGAAGTTCACAGGAAGCCGGCTGAGACGAACGGCAGGGCTCGTCTCCTAGGAGCCGGACAAACACACGAGGAGACTGAGAAGAACCAGACAGACACACCCCAAGGTCCTGAGGTCCGTGCAGGTAGCGTCGGCCCAGACAGGTGGGCAGGCCGGCTCGGGGTCCAGGTGATGAAAATGGGTGCGCAGGAGGACCCCCCGCCGCGGCCCATCGGAAGCACGCGGGAGACGGGCCCCAAAGTGCCCAGAGGGAGAGGCACCGCCCTCAGTGGCTCCCAGCAGCTGGGTGTGTGGCAGTGGGACACCCATAGACACGAGGTCTCAGAGCCACCGGCCTGCTCCTCCAGAGTGAGGGGAGACTCGAGGGGAGCGGCGGGGTGGGCTTGGGAGGCACGCAGGTGCGGGGACGCTAGCCAGGGACCCCCAGCCCTGCAGGCCTGAAGAGCAGAAGGAAGGTGGCTCTCAGATAGAGATAGGACCTCTCCCTAGAATGATGAGGACAGCTAAGGTCCTCCAAGTGGGTCACTAAGGTATGAAGCTTCCATCGGGCAAGAGCAGTGTAAGCATGTTACTTGGAATCTGGAGGTAAACCCCCGAGAAAGGCCGCAGGAGTTGCCGCCTCTGCCCCCGGGTCGGGAGGGCGGGCACACTCACCGCCGCACCTGCACGCTATCCGAGCGTCACGAGGGCACGTATGCAGACACGGCTTCGGTAAAACCCTTAAATAAGAGTTCCGGTTCTCAGAGATGGGAAGACGGGTCCAAGAATGGGGCCTGGGGGCAAGATGTGCTGCGTCACCAGCCACTGGCCCAGGGCCCGTGCTTCCCACATGGCTGGATCAGAGGACACAGACTCCAGGCCTCCCGGCGATCAATAAAAGAATTACAGATGAATTGCATTCTCACTTAAATGTGAGGAAAAGCTGCACATTCCTTCTCCCCATTAGATCTGAATTATCCGCTAGAGGCCACACAACCAGCATCTGTGGAAGGGGGTCTGGAGTCCTGGGAGACAGCGGACCCATGCGACCCTCCACGCGCCCCCAGGCCAAGCACTCCGCTCCCTCGGGAAGAGCCCCGCGAAGGAGGGGCCCTCCTGCGCCCTGCCAGGGACCTCTGTGGACATGGGCCGGGGTGAGGGCCAGGCCGAGTTCCATCCAGCTAATGGGGATGAAGCCCACAGGGCACGGCCTTATCCCCACAAGGCACAGACACGGGGCCGTCCCCACCCAGGGTGGCCCAGGAAGAAGCAGATGACAGGAGAGGACCCTCCAGGGATCTGGGAGTCGGGTGGCCGCGCCAAGGGCTCCGGACCTCCCCTGGATGGGGCAGCCTGGAAGGTGGAGCCCAGGAGAGCCACAGGCCCCAGTGTCCCCTTTTCAAAGTCTCCTGTCCCTACTGCCCCCTCCTCTCCTCCAGCTGAGAGTTCTCACACACCGAGGGCCGAGAAAACAGGAAGGTCAGTGACTGGCCAGAGCTGGGCACAGGCTCCCCGGCGGCCAGCACAGCGATGGAGGCGATGAACACCATGATGTCTTCGGGAGACGGCGGTGGCCTCCGTCCACCTGCACGCCAGCCACGCACACGCCCTGCCGCCCAGTCTGGGCACCCTTCTTTTGACTGGCCAGCAGGTGGCCCCAGAGGAGCACCTCCTGCCGAGAGTCCTCCTGTCTCCTGGAGTGGGGGCAGGGGGCGGGGGCACCTCCAGGGAAGGATGAGGAACCCAGCAGCCAGGACTCACCAGGCCCCACCACAGGGCATCAGCGTAAGTGTCAAAGTGATCGTTCTCCCCCTTCTCCGCCAAGTAAACCAGGAAGGAGGCCAGGATGAGGCACAGAAAACCGATGTACCAAGCCGTCACCAGCTCCTGGAAGAAGGGTCCACATCACGGCTGCCCAGCCCCAGCAGGCAGTGTCTGGCCTGGCCCAACCCTAGCAGCATTGAGGGTCCCCCACCCTGGGCAGGCATGCTATGGGCTCCGTGACCCACAGAGCCCCCAGCATTTGCTGGGCCGTGTGGCCCTGGCCCTGGGCACGGGGCTGGGGAGCAGGGCGTCCAGTTTCACAGTCCCAGGGCTGGGTGGTCCCTGGACCTGGGTGCCTCCCATGCACAGGCCAGCATGCCCCGTCCCCCAGGCTTGGGGCACTCCCCCAGCAGTCTGAGGCATTCATTCAGGCTGCAGCCCTGGGATGACCACCCTGAGCATGGAGGAGGCTCCTGGACCAGCCGGGGGGTCCTCAGCACCTCAGCATGTCCAGGGACCGACCCCGGCCCTGGCCTGCCCACCAACCCCCCAGCTCCGGGCTCAGACAGGAAGGGCTGCCGGGCTCCTCCTGGGGGGTGGGGCTGCAGGCTCCTGACACAGCCACGTTGACCCCCTGCCTCCGGGGTCCCGTGCCTGGGTAGTACCGGCCCCATGCCCCCCCCACACAGCGCGCCACGGACCAGCCGCCCCGGACAGAACCTCCCGGGACAGCACAACCCATGGGAAGATGCCCGGGAAGGGGATGGGATGGGTCCTGTGTGCTGGGACCCCAGGGCCTCTGCAGCAGGGTGTGGGGGCGTGGCTCACCTTGCTGTGGGCGTAGACCACGGAGCCCAGCAGCTTCCAGGTGCCGCCACGCCGGTCCATGCGGATCATGCGCAGGATCTGCAGGAAGCGCAGGCTGCGGAGCGCCGACGTGGCGAACACGTTGCCCTGGGACCCAGCGGCCAGCACAGCGATGGAGGCGATGAGCACCATGATGTCTGCGGGAGACGGCGGGGCTCGAGGCAGGGCTGGCCCCCTGCACCGCCAGTTCCGGCAGCAGGCGAGGGGGCCCCCAGGATGATGGACAGATGGACAGGAGCCACATGCAAAGGGCCAGGAAGGGGGCCGCATGACGGTCCACCCTGCCTGGCCCTGCCCTGGGCAGCAGCTGTCCCCACGGCTCTGCCTTCCTCCTGCCTCTCCACCGCGTTCGCCATGGCGCGGGCACCAAGAGGCAGGTGGGAGCCACTCCTGGAAGCGGCCAGTCAGCAGTCTCGGCCTGCCTCGGGGCCAGCACACACCCCCGTCTGTCTTGGGGCTGGCAGCCCACCTGCACCCCGCCGGTCTCACCTATCACACAGAAGGGCTTCCGGGCGAACTTGAGCCGCCCCCTCCAGCCGCGGTACCGGCAGCAGCAGCCCGCCGCCCAGATCCGCACAAAGTACTCCACACCGAAAACCACGATGGTCACGATTTCCTGCAGGAGAGGCCAGGCTGAGCCACGCCCAGGCCGGGGTCAGGGCTGGGACCGAGCCGGCCGGTGTTAGTGTGGGAAGCTCCCGTCCAGTGTGAGTCGGTGTTAGTGGGGGTGACGGGGGGGAGCAGGGAAAGCAAAGCTGAGGAAGGGTCCCAGGTAACTGCAAGGGGGCGTGGCCTCCCTGAGGCCGGTGGCCCCCAGGCCAGAGCCAAGGGTGGGTGGGGGAGGGCAGGCTCCTCTGAGGTTCACTCTGGACCTTGATCAGCCTCCTTCCATCACCAGCAGCAACAAAGACATTACACTACGGTTGCCATGGTGCCCGCCCCTGCCTGTCAGGGGCTGTCAGCTCCTCAGCCCCCAGTGCCCCCGCCCTGCGCCCCCATCGTGGGGAACTCCCCACCATCCCGGGAAGGGGGCACCTGGGCCCTCAGGCTCTAGCGAGCACGTGGGAACGGGGTGGGGTGGGCTGTCAGAGGCCGTGGGGACACAGGGAGGGGCAGCAGGGTGGACCGTCTGTTAGGGGAGAAGCAGGTGGGGGCACTATGACCCCGGGGGCGGTGGGCACTGCAAGGTCGCTCACTAATGCAGAGGGGAGGCTGGACGGGCCTACGTCCACCAGGCTGGAGACCAGAGATCAGGGAACATTGCGGGGGGGGGGGGGCTCTGGGAAGGGGCCAGGCTCATACAGAGCAGGTCTGGAGGGATCAGAGACAAGGGGCTGGGGGACAGAGCGCCGACCACCCCTCCGCAGCTGGACGTCCCGCCAAAGGCTCACCAAGATGTAGAGTGCTCCCTCCGAGCTCTTCTCGTACTCCTTGATGGTGGAGAAGACCGACAGCACGAGGCAGGAGAAGACCAGCAGGAACCTGGGGCCGAGGCAAGGGCGGTCAGCGGTGGCACAGACAGGGCACGGGGGTCAGAGCCCCGCACCCACGCCTGCAACGCCCCCCAGGGACTGCGTACCACCACGCCTGCCACACTCCCGCGTCAACAGCCCTGGGCTGTGGGAAGGTCCCCAGAATGCTGAGAGGGACACTGGCTGCCCCGTGGACGTCCCTCAGTCAGTCTGGGTCCCCTGCCTTGCATATGCTTGTCCCTTTCTAGGCTCACAAACAGAACACGCCCGTCTTCCAGTTAGCACGGTCCTTCATGAACACCCGCTCAGGGCCTTGGCCGCCAGATCTGGGTCCTGGCTGTGCATGGCAGGGGCAGAGAGGACCCGCAGTTCCCAGTAAGTGGTGCCGGGAGACACCGTGCGGCTAACGCAGAGGCCAAGGCCCCGTCCAACACAGCAGCCAGGGTGTCCAGCTGAAGGGGACAGTGTGAGCCTGGGGTCTGAGGGAGCAGAGTGCCTGAGGCCAGGGGCCGGGGCACAAAGCACATGGTGTGGGGAGCCAGACAGGGGTCCACACACCACGCCCCTCCCGGGTGTCATCGCCACCCTGGACGCCCCAGGAATCAAGACCACCAGGCTCCCAGGTGGCAGGAGGAGGGCCCTACGCAGTCCGACCTGAGCCCAGCCGCTTGGACGCTAACCCAGCCCGCCCCCGCTGGGTCCGCCCGTGTCCTGCTGGCGCACTAACTGGGCTGCCCCAGCAGCTCTGAGCCTCAGCCCTGTCCTGGGGCACCTTGGGCAGCCCTGCCTCATGCACCCCAAAGACCCTCCCTGGGAGTGTGGCTGGGGAGGGGCTCCCGGCGCACGCCCCGCAGATAGAGAAGGCAAGGCCAGCGCCCGCCAGCCAGATAAGACACAAGCGAATAAACAGTCACATTTCAAAACCACAATTAATTTCCTTTCATTAGACAATTTATTCAATTAACTGGGCCCTGGAGAAAACGTCCAGATAGCTCATGTGCTGTAGGTATGTATTTGTAACCCTCTGCCTGCTGGTGTCTTCTCCCAAGTCAGTCAGTGGGGGGGGTCGCAACCGTGCAGGGAGGACCTGCCCGGGACAGGGGACGTGGAGGTTGCCAGGTTCTGGGTCAGGACCCTGGAGGCCTGGTTGATGGCAGGGGCTGAACATATCACCCACGGCAGGAAGGGCACCCAACTCGGTTTGGCTCGGTGCAGAGGTGCAGGGAGCCCAGGGAGATATGCAATCTGGCAGGCCTCCCTGAGGAGGTGTCCACAAAGGTGAAGAGGAATGGGCGGGGCCAAGAGGGGAGAAGGGAAGAGCACGTGGGGTGGCCCAGAGATGGAGAAGACGGCGGGTTCTGGGACCCAGCAGAGGGCACGTCTGACCAGATGGGAAAATGGGGCAGGGGGAGCCTGACGCCACCATCACCCATGTGTGAGCGGGCGGCCTCTACGCACAGACCCACGCTGTTAGAAAACGTTCCCCTGAAGTGAAGGAGAGAAAGCCCCGGTCCCAAGGCGACCAGGGCTTGTGCGCCCAGCTTCCTGTGGGCAGCTCTGACTGGCACCCTGGAACGTTCCAGAACGGCCTGGCCATGTTCCGTGGACAGGCCGCCTTCCCAGCAGGCCGTGATGGGGAGCTGCAGAGTCACCCTCAGGGAAGCGTGGACTCTGGGAAGGTCCCTCTCAGCCAGGGGAGCGGAGCCAACTCTGAGCAGCGGCTGCCCTGCACCGGAGGTTCTAGAACGGACGGCCCCCGCAGGCACCGGGGTGCGCGCTTGGGAAGAGGTGGGCCCGGCCCACCCGTGAGGGGGCTGGGGGAGGCAGGCAGTGCGTAAGGCCGCAGCAAGGACAAGCAGAGCCCCAGGGAGAGCGACCACCCGCTGGCCGAGCCACCTCTCCAGGCCAAGGACGGGGTCCCCCGTTCCAGAGAGGAGGCCTCCAACGGCGATCACCTCCCCCACCCCCAATGCACGTAAGCTGAACAACAGAGGATACATTTATTTCCAGGCACCTTCCTGTCTGCAGGCGCCTTGGGGACCAGGGACCCCGCCAGCCCCCTGCCGTCGTCCACACTCGCACCCACCCTTGCATGGGGGAACTGAGCTCAGGAAGCTGCTCGAGGACCCGAGCACAGTGTCCTTGGCGATGCAGACACCTGAGTGGGTCCAGCCCTGGGATCCTGGGGGAGGGGCTAGCGTGGACACAGGTGCCATCCTCCTGCAGGGCAGGTGGGGTCCCCTCGCAGACCTGGGCAGATCTGGAGCTGCCGGCCGACGCTCAGGGATCTGAAGGGGGCCTGTTCTTGCCTTCCCTCCCATGGCCTTTCCCTCAGTCTCTTCTCCTGATGGCTGTGGCAAGAAGGGACCCTTCTGCCCACTCCCGGTCCTCGAGAGACATGTGGGGAAAGGAGCCCAGGGACCACCACCAGCACCCCCGTGGGTCCCTTCAGAGCACACCGTGTGCTCAGAGTGCCCGCTCCTCCAGGCCCCGGAGGACCCACACGGCTCATGAGGAGAAGTTCAGACAGACATCTTTGCTCTGCCGGCCCAGGATGGCTGGTCCGCTTCCTCCTGGTGAGGACGGGGTACAGCTCTGCGGCCCCGCGGCTGGAGCCCCTCCCGTAGGCGCTCTGTGCAGCCCTTCTCAGCCCTCCAGCCTGGGAACTGTCCAGGCTGCCGCGGAAGACAGGAGGGAGGCGGGAGGCATCCCCGGTGCCAGGACCCGGTGGTTCTCCTCCTGCAGCCACAGCCTGAGATCGCGTCTCATGGTGAAATCCCCCGGTTGCCAAGGAGACAAGTATCTCAAGCAGCCGGTCTCCAGCCCCAGACTGGGGGGGAGGGGGCAGGATGGGAGGCACGGGGGTGGGGAGGGGGGGTGAGAAGGACCTCAGACAGAGCTCACCCCAACATGAGGAAAGGGGCCACCCGGAGAAGCAGCAGCTGGGGACAACCCCTCGTCGTCTGCCACCTGGGGCCAGCCACCCCGCCCAGGCCCGCAGCGAGCGGGCGGTGCTCACCCTGCGGCAGGAGAGACCTCAGCCGGAGTCAGAAGGGACTTGAGCCACAGCCTGAGCGGGGAGCGGAGAGGCCGGCAGGGGCCTGACTGCTGGGATTCTGACATACGGGGCGCTGGTGCGGGGCGGGCCCAGAGCAGGCCGGTGCTGACAGAAGGGACGGGGACAGAAAGCGGTGGAGGGGCTCAGGTCCACCAACGAGCCCCCCGTGGTGGTCAGCCTGTAGCCACGCCTGCCGGTTGTGGGGGGCACCGGGCAGGCGTGCGCACGTATGAGCACCGGTAAGTTCTGCCTGCCCCCGCACGCGGGGGGGGGCAGCCCCCACCCCCAGGGAGACACTCCTCTGCTTCATCTCCCCCGCCCACACCTCACTCCATCTGATAGCACGGAATACATACTTTCTGGAAAAACAGGACAGAGCCCCTGCGACATCATTCCTGGGGTCAACAGGGAGGGGCCAGCGCAGAGGCCAGGCCCTCACTGGACGCCGTCGCTGCCCCCCAAGACTGAGGCAGGAGACCGCCGAGGCTTCCAGTCTGGTTTCCGTACGTAACGAAACAGACGTTGACGGTACCCGGCAAGGACGGGAGAAGGCTTGAGCGCAGCACCACCCCCCAGCCCTGGGTGGCTGCTCTCCGAAGGTGGGGAAGGGTCTCTGACGTCAAGCCTCCCCCCTCAGGCTAGCATGCACAGCGAGGCGACCATGTGCCGGCCACGACTGAAGGCAGGACGTGCTCTCGCCCATGTTACAGGCGTGAAAACGGAGGCTCTGGAGCCGCTCACGGTGGTCACTCAGGGCCTGAGGACCCTCTCCCCCTCGCCACGGTGCATCTGTGCCTCCCTGGGGGCTGGTGGCCCAGAAGCCCCGCAGGACCAGGCGGAGCGAGCATCAGCCCGCACAAGGCCACAGCGGGACCTCCTGTCCAGACTTGCCACCCGGCCCCCGGGAGACTCTTGCCCGCCTTGTCCATTAGGACCTAGAATCTAATTTCGCCCCTAATAAACTGCTCTGCCTCCCGGACCCACTGCCACTTCCAATCTCCAGGAGTGATGGAGAGCCCGGACTGCTGATGGCCGCTCCAGGCATGAACCAGACGTGAACAATCACTGGGATCCCGCTGGGGCTGGAGGGAGGAGAAGGCCACGGTCCCGAGACACTCTTCTGGAGCCAAGGCTCCCCCGTGGGTGCGGCCTCCCCCCAGAGCCCCCAGGCCAGTCAGTCCAGCCCCCGACCTGAGCCGAAGCCCATGGGGAGGTGACAGGTGAGCTCTCGGACGGTGCCTCGCACTCAACGAGTGATCGATACGAGGCCCGTGCCTGACGAGCCACAACCCAGAAAGCCCCAGCCCCATGGAAGGTCCAGCCTCTGGCTCGGCACTCGAGGCCCCGTGAGCAGCCTTGACCTGCCCCACCCCATTCCAGCCCCTCCCACGCCCGGCCCCCAGGGCCATCCCACAGCCAGGCCTGTAACACCAATGCCCCTTCCTCTCATAACACCCAGGGCAGGAAGGTCTCTCAGGAGACCCCCTGATGCCCCCCACTGGCCAGTGACCCCCCCCAGGATGGCCAGTCCCTACAAGGCCTTGGCCATGGACTCTCTCAGGACTGAGAGCTATGCTGGTCAGGATCCCTGCATCTCTCCCTAGCCATTCATCTATCAGAAGCCCCATGTTCACAGGGACACCCAACCCGCCACCGAGACCATAGGAAGTACGCCTCACCCTCCTGCAGATTTCTCAGCCTTCCCAAGCCAGCTTCCTGACCCCAGGGCCTTTGCATACACCGTTCTTATGGCCTGAATCTCTTTTCTGCTTGCACATCCATCATGGGGCCGCCTCCTCCTCATCCGTGGGTTTCTGACAGGCTGCCCAGCCCTGCTATGCTAGTACCCTCCAAGAGCACCTCCCCTGCTCAGCTCAGCTGGCCCCTGACTACACAGCCAGAACCCACACACGGGGGTGGGGCAGGCTTCCTGACCCATGATGGCCAACACAGCCTTCCTGAGGTCGGACCGGCTGGAGAGTGGCTCACAACCCCACCCAGACAAGGCTCACGGTGCAAAGCGTGCAGTGTCCGAACACCGCTGGAAAGGACAGGAGCCAGGGCTCGAGCAGGGGCCCATCGACAGCAGGCCTGTGTCCCAGAGTGACTCAGCGGCTTCCAAAGGCAGAGCGTGGGGGTCCTGAGACCAGGAGCGGCATGGCACTCTCTGAGGAGCCCGGCCGCATGTGAACCCACGACGGGGCCAACGGACCTCATGGAACAGGAGGCCCTGGCCCACAAGGAACAGCAGAGGACTGGGAAGGACAGTCCGTCCACACAATCCCAGGGAAGCCTGGTACAGGAGCGGAGGGGGGGGGGTTTCCCTGGAAGCAACACGACTGTGCTGTGAGCTCTGGGGACCGGACACAATTAGCAGGACCTGTCATCTGCTGAGGAGACATCAGCTTTGGGGGAAAGGTGCTCAACAAAGGGGTCGGGGGACCACATCCCAGGAAACGAGCCCAGGAACACTCAGGGGCTCAGGCCCCCCCTACCCGGCTGCCCACCCAGAAGTTGATGGGACAGCTAGGCTGCAGCCCCATCAGTCTCCCCCAGACCCTCCCTGAAGACCGTCCCCCTGGCTGCTGGGCTGGCCCACCCCCCATGCTCCCGGGCTCATAGCTCTGCCATATGGTCCCCTAAAAACATGCCTAGGGAGCGTTTTCTTGGACTCCACTCCCACGCCTCCAGGGACAGAGGGCTCACCCACAGGCAGGACCTATTTTTATCACAACCCCTCCTTGGCCAGTCCTGGTCTCCCTCCACCCGGGTGGCCACAAGGCATGTGCTTGGGGTCCACTCTCCAGGTCAGAGCCCACAGCCACTGTCTCCTCCCAGGTCTCAAGCCACCAAGGGCACAAAGTGAGAGGAGTCAGGGACAGGTGCCTTGTCACACACCCCCACCCCACTAACTCTTCTCAGAGACAAAGCCCCACACTCGCCAAACACAGGAAAATGCCACAGTACATCGTTAACACAGGAAAGGATGATAGAAGTCTGCACCCTACCTTGTTTAAAAAATGCCTAGATGGGCACAGACGCTTGAAAATAAATCAGGGAGACAAACGTCCTTCCTGCGTTTGTCAGCATCTTCCCAACGTCCTACAATGGGTGCGTCTCATTTCTGTCAGCAGAGAAGATAACACACCACACCCAAGAGCTGCTTTCTGAAGCTCACCCTGGGCCGCCCACAAGGAAGACCCTGATTCCGGGCCATGCCATGCTAACTGGCTTTCAGCTCATTAAACCACACATGTCAGAGAGGACCGTCTTGGATGTGCCAGCGAGAACACTAAAGGGGGAAAGCACCGCGGACCACCAGCAGCTGGAGACGGAGGCCAGCGGTCCAGGGGAGGGGTCGCCCAGCCCCTTCCCCAGCGCCAGCCAGCTGCTCGGCCTTGGGGTCCTTGAGGAGCCCAGCCTGCGGGCTCACGTTCAGAACCATGGCCAACGCCCTCTCCCACCTCCCCTTCCTGGGACCTCCCAGAGCCCGAGCTCCCAAAGGCTCCCACTTCCCTGCTCTGCCCTTCTGCGCACAAGAAACGGCCAGGTCAGGCCCTGCCCTCCCCCCACCCCCGTAGGAGGCTCACTGAAGCTCTGCTTCTGTGGTGAACATACTTGGAAAACCCAGGCCCGTAGCTCAGAGGCTGCTCCTTCCACTCCCGCACCTGCTTCTGCTGACCCAGCTTCTCTCTCTGTGCTTCCTGAAGCCCTTCACCACCTCCCCCAGCCTTGGGTCCCAGGAGAAACTGGTCTTTTCCTCCTGTGAACCCTTCAAATATTTTTTCCAAGCCTGAATGGAAAAGCAAACTCGGGCGTTCTAAGCTCTCGAGTTCCATGAAAGGAAAAAAAAGAAAACCAGCCAGGAACGGGGGGGGGGGGGGGGGGGGGGGGGGGGGGGGGGGGGGTGGGAAGCGGCGCTCTGCACACGCCCGGGAGCCATCGAGGAGGATGCCTCGTGGCCAGCTTCGCCACGAGCCGCCAGCCCGCCACCATCACGGGTGACTGACGGATATCCGGGGACACTGTGCCCAATGGCTCCCATTGGGACTTCCTGCACAGTGACAAAATTACTCCAAGAAATCCAAAGGATTAGAAACCTAATTTTATTCAAGCCGGGTGATGGGCAGAGCCTGATGACACAGCCCTCCCTGGAGCACGTCACGCAGGCATGGTCAGACTCTGGCCTGGCCTGGAACACACCCTCCCCCACCCCCACGTCCCCCAAAGCAGCTGCCGTGGCCCCAACCCTCATGGCCTCTGCACAGAGTGGCCGGAAAAGGCAGGGCCCTGTCCCCCCCAGCATTTCCTCCCCTCGGCCAAGCCCAGAGGCTAAGCAGTGGGATGTGGGGAGGAGCCGGAGCCCTCCAAGGGCAGGTTCCCCCGCAAGAGCAGGAGTCCCCTGACCACATGTGGGGGTTGCTAGAGAAGCCACAGGCCCCATAGCCCAGTACCAGCTCGGCCTGAATCCCAGCTGCCCCACTTGTCACCGAGTGGCCTCGTGCCCAGGACTGCTCCCCAGGAATCCTGACCTCAGCATCAGGGGGCCAACGGACAGCAGGTGTGGGAAAAACCTGAGAACAATCCTATCCCCATCCATGCTCATTGTCTGAGACTCAAGGAAGGGTTAGAAGACCTCCTTCCCAAGACATGACCACCCCCATGACCCACCCTAACCAGGGCCCAGGAGGAAGGAGAAAACATTGGCTTCAACTCCACATGGGGTCCTGCCTCCCCACCCCAAGTGCCACCTTCCCCTCCCTCCACCAGGACAGGGTGAGGCCAGGTGCACAGCAGGACTGACAAGTGGTTCCTCAGTCAGCACTCAGACCCACAGACAGCGCCTGCTGGTGACCGAGCCGGGCCCTTGGTCCCACCATGTGCTCCCAGCCTCGTCCCCACGGGCTCCCCACAAGGACCCAGCCCAGCACACTGCCATGCAAACATACTCAGAGCTAATCATGCTAGAAGCACCTTATTCAGGGCGCCTGGGTGGCTCAGTCATTAAGCATCTGCCTTCAGCTCAGGTCATGATCCCAGGGTCCTGGGAAGCCTGCTTCTCCCTCTCCCACTCCCCCAGTTTGTGTTCCCTCTCTTGCTCTGTCTCTCTCTAATAAATAAATGAAATCTTAAAAAAAAAAAAAAAAAAAAAAAAAAAGGAAGCACCTTATTCTTCTGGAAACATTGACCGTCCAGTTGCCCCTGGGAGGCTTTGGGTCTGACAGAACCTTTGGAAGGCAGGTCCCAGCTCAGCCAGAGTGCTCCCCATCCAGGGGCCCTGCCGTCCCAGGCGCATCAGCCCCGGCCCGGATGAATTAAAAGCATCATCTAGACCAGCTTCAAACAACAGAAGCCCTAGCCCCCCTCCTCCCAACTCCAGACCAGTCCGTTTGCTGACCAGCCCTGCATCGCCTCCCCTCCGACTCCGGTCGTGACTTCTTTCTTCACATGCGTGGAGTCCAACGTGCAGCCTGAACTCATGGCCGAGATCAAGACCCGAGTTGAGACCAAGAGCCGACAGAGCTACCCAGGCGCCCCTCGCCACAGCGTTTTAAATTCGCATGAGGAAGAGGCAGGCTTTAGGGAAGGTCGAGTCTGCCCCTGGCCCTCTCCTACATGCTCACTCCTCCACAGGAAGTCATCGAGGACAGCATGTTCGTGTCGGGGCCACTGCTATACCACCCGCAGTGGGGGAAGGGCACTGAGGAATGGTCTGAGCACTGGCTCAGCGGGCACTGAGAGATGCATCACCCCTCCAGAGTGTGGGGCCCAGGGGGCAAGGCGCAAAACTGAGTCATTTCCAGAGCAAGGGCTTGGTTCCAAACCCTCCCCCCAGCCCAGAAGATGCCAATCTCTAGGGACGACCTCAGGTCTGCACGACTCTCTTCATCCCACCCCAGATTCCGCTGGGCTGCTCCAGCCTCTCTGGGTGGGCGGACAGGTGCCACGCAGCCATAGCAAACGACGCACTTCCTCCTCCCGTGATGGCTGGGGCACGGCCACCAAGGAGGCGCCGTTCTAAGAGGCAGCTGGAGCTGTGGGAGCTCCAGGCTTGCAGGGAGAGCAGCTGAGCCCGGCAGTGGCTCCCACACTCTGCGGACAGTGCAGCCAGGGGTGGGCTCCGTCGAGGGATCTGCGTTGACTGTGGTCCCCACATGACTTGGCCGAGGACAGCAGGGGCTGGTCAGGACACCCAGGCAGAGGCCAGCGGCCTTGGGAACCCCATTAGTACAACCAGCCCGCAAGCTGGGCACGTTCTTGCCTCCGTGTTTGGAGGCTCAGGGTGTGGGGAACGTGTGCCGTCTGCTGCGGGCAGGAAGGCGTGTCCGGAGACCCAGGCAGCCGCAGAGCAGCAAATTCCTTCAGGAGAATGGCCAATCCCCCAGGACAAACACACAGACCAGCGTCCGAAGTGCCAGAGGGACCTTGCGTCTTAAAGTGCGGCCTCATTATCAGCAGCCACAAACCTCTTGATCCAGGCCCAAGCACCGGCCGACGGGACTGCGGGCTTCCACGGCTGGGCTGAGGGGCGGGAGGCCACGGGAGCCGTTCGGGACAGGCCAACCTCCGTCCGCCTGGTTGTCCAGCCTCCGTGCCAGACACGGATTTTCACTTGGCTGAGCCACGGCTACAGAGACAAGAGTATCAGCCAGGAGCTCTGGGAGCGTCACACACACCGAGCTTCTGGTCGACGACTCACGGAAAGTGAACACAGTTATCAGCCCACGCTACAGACGAGGAAACTTGGAGTCCAGGGTCTGGGGCCGTCAGTGGAGACAGGAGCCCAGTCAGGCTGGCCCAGAGCCAGGGGTCTCCACCACTCATGGTCCCTCACCCAACACACCCCCTGAACCATCTCCGCCGGACAGCGTCGTGCCACGACTAGCAAGCCACGTAAGTGACGCGCCTGACAGGAAGTGGAAATTGAGGCCAGGTGGCCTAACACATGTACCCAGCCATGTCCGTCCAGGAGTGATCCTAAATTTGTACCCGAGAATATTTAACGGAGACACGTGCAGGGCAGCCGGCAATCTCCAATAGCCAGAGGTCGGGCACCAACGCACCTCAAAGCCTCGGCTTTTCAACGGCAGCAGCCTGCAGCCCAGGGCCCACACAGCATCCTGAGCCTTTGAACAGGACAGGGCCTGAACCCCAGGCCTTGGCCCCGGCCCCGCCCGCCCTATCCAAGGCCCCGTGGACACTCAGAGGCCACAGAACCATGCTGTGTGACCCCCAGTCCTGTACAGAAGTTCTCCCCTGAGGGACCTGCCCTCCCCACACCCAAGACCCTGCTGGTGTCTTCCATAAAATGTCCCAAGGAGCTCAGTCCCCCAGGCCCCATTCCTTCCATGGGACAGTTAGGGAGCCCACTCTTGAGGCTTGCCCCGTGGCTCTCACTAGCAGGGACCGAAGACGCCCGCTGAGTGACAGCCGCGCACAGAGGCACAGCCAAGACCTGCGAGTCATATAAACTGAACGACCTGTGAAACGCCCTCGTGAAACCCTCCACCACGTCTGGACGGAATCTGCTTCCTCGAAGACACTCTGGGGCTTATGTCTTGTCAGAACCGGAGCTGGACCTCCCACCACAGGCTGGGCACCTGGGGTCCGAGGGTCCCCGACGCACAGCGGTGCCCACATCACTAGTCCACTTCCCCCGAGTCCCCAGAGTTGGAATTTTTGGCTTGTACGGATGACTGATAAATCCGAGATTCTTTCTGCTCTGCCCCGGGAAGACCGAGCTTCCTGTCCACCCCATCGGGCTGTGGACACAGGCGCATGGGGGACTCGCTGACACAGAGGACACCGTGCTTAGACGCAACTGTGCTGTCACGGTCCGATCTCAGCTGAAACTACTTGGTGAGGGTGGGGAGTCCTGCAAGGAGCCTGAGGTCTCCAGGCCACTGAGGATGGCCCCTCCGGAAAGCACGACCCTCCTGGCGTTCCCACCTTTAGGGAAATTTCTGTAAGATTCTCCAGCTCTCGGTGGACACTCCCTCCCCGAGGACGGAGCTCTGCGACTTGAAGGCAGAGAACAGAACCACGCAGACCTCCGTCTCCTTCTGGGAACAAAATGCTCCGTCAGCAGAAGAGGGACCCCGGCCACCTCCCCGAGCCGCCCTCGACCCTCAAATGCGGTCAGACCAAGGAGCAGAGGCCGACACTCGGGGCCAAGGAGCAGAGAGGCCGACACTCGGGGCCAAGGAGCAGAGAGGCCGACACCCGGGGCCAAGGCTGGGGGCAGGGGCTCCACCTGCCCCCCCGACCCCAGGTGGCCCACCGGCGACAGACAAGTGAGAGGGGACAGCGGGCAGCCTGTGCAGGCCAAGAGTGTGATCCCACTTGGGTTAGCCAAGGCCGTGCAGGGGATGGCAGCAGGCCCTGGGACCCTGGACCACAACTGGCTGACAGCAGATCACACCGGGCCCAGCAGCCCCAGCACAGAAAGCCCTGAGGCCGGGGCCATGTAAGGACTGGGAGGGCTTGGTGGCTCCGCCCGAGTGGAAGGAATCACAAAGAGTGAGCTGCCTGGTGACCCAGCCTCCACGCTCAGCCCGGCCTCCGTGCTCAGCCCTCCTCGGCCTGTTTTAAACACAGTTTCATACCAACAACTCCAAGTGGCTTTCCGATGTCGGAAAGGTCATGTGATCAGCACTCTCCTCTCCAAGGCGGAGACCCCTTTCAGCTGGAGCAGGACAGTGCCGGAGCTCACTCAACCCTGCCTGGCCTCAGTTTCCCCACCAGCATCTGAGCAGCGGGCACGTTTCCACTCCCACATTTAGCCACAGAGAAACCCCGCGGAGGGGAGACCCTAGAAGCAGGAACTGCCCCCAGCTCCCCTCAAGCATGGAGTCACACCCGATCCAGGGATCCCCCATGGACCTGCCCGGACCACATCCCCAACAGGGAGGCCTAGGCCTTTCCTGTGGCTCACGTTTCCTCTGAGAAACTCATGAAAACTCCAGAGCTTAGACCCAGAAAATCCCCTACACACAGATGCCCCCACTCTCAGGGCACACAGATCCTCAAGCCTGAGACTCTGGCCTGAAGTGTCGGGGGCAGGCAGGAGGGAGCAGGGTCTGCCGAGTCGGACCCTTCCCCACCCGACACGGCCCAGCTCCTCAGGGCAGGGCCCCATCCAGTGCTGACAACGTGTGCGAGTCCTCCCACCTGGGGCCCCAGCGATCGCCCCCAGGGCCCATGTGCGGCTTGGGCTGCCCACCCAAATCGGGGTGAACCGTCCCACGGGGCAGGGTCTTCCCACCCAGGCAGAGGAAGGGACCCTTCAGGGAACTCAGAGCTGGGAGGGGCAGGTCCAAGCTGTCTCCCACCCAGGCAGGTCCACACTTCCCGGCGTGGGATCCCTCCTTCCTCAGGGAAGGCTGCTCTCTCCAGAAGCTCACACCAGGAAGGAGTGACGGCCGATGTGGCTCTGCGGCTCCGCTCCCAGAGGCAGGTCCTCAGAGAAAGTGCTTCCCACACAGGGTCGGCGGGGAACGCGGAACCACAGGGCAGCCTTGGGCACCCAGAGGGGCTGGCCCACCTCCAGCTTCCAGAAGCCAGGCTTTGGTGGCAAAAGCTGTAGAACGGTGGCCCAGGAGGGCTCAGAGTTGCCCCAGCCCTGGGGACCCCCTTCAGCCAGGACAGATGGTGAAGGCTGGGTCCCTGCCCTCCATTGGCTTCCTCAGGCCCAGCTCAGCACCAGGCAGGGAAGGGGGCCTTGAACTTTATCTAATTAATGAGTCCAACGAATGATGCCCACACACGGGCCAGTCCATGCTGGGCAAGGGGATCCCAGGGTGGCCGCAGCCTCGGGCAGGAGACCAACAACAGGGCGGTGAGGGCGTCCTGATTTGGGGTGGGGCTGGGCCTGGGGACAGTGGAGAATTCCACGCCTGGGGCCCGGGGGGATGGGCGATGAACAACAGTGGCAGCCGTTCAGGGACAGTCCACAGCCAGCCCTGGGACAGCAGCTGCCCCACGCAGCCCATCTCCACAACCCCTGGGGGCAAGAAGCAGGCGCCCACTGTCCTGAGCGAAGACTGAGGCCTGCAGATTCCGGACTAGACTTCAGTGCCTGACCCGGCCGCTTCCACCATGTCTGCCCCCCTCCGCCCCCCCCCACTCCCCAGAAAAGGTCCCCCTGCCAGTGAGCTGGGGGCAAAGGGAGCTCAAGGCATCCTGTGACCTCGGTGGGGAAGCCAGGGAAGGGCCGAGCAGGGAGGAGGGCCCCCACATGCTACAGGCCTGCCTGTCCTGGCTCACGGACACACGGACGGACACACACGCACATGCACACACGCACGGGAGCAGCAGCCTGACCCGGCTTCTCTCCCACAGCGTCCCGGGCTGGAGGCTGCAGCTCCGAGGGGGCACAGAGGGGATGGCCACTTCGGGCCCAGGCAGAAGAAGCCACTCGGGGCTGAAGACAGGACCACACACAGGGGACCCTAGGTTGTCCTGTCGGCCAGGGACTTGTGGGGCCAAGGCAAGCAAACCTTCCAGCAGCCACACCACAGGTCAGAGAGGGGTGTCTGGTTGCTGGGCTGTGGGGTGGGCTCTGACCTCATACCGGAGGTGAGGGTGGGGGGGACCTGGCTGCCCAGACCCCATCCCAGCAGGCAGGAAGGGAGGTGGTGACAGGAGGGCCACTGGTGAGGCGATGCAGGGCTCTTCCAAGGATGAACAGCACGCCTGAGCATGCCTACATGGGAAAGGCACAAGTCGCCCTACTGGGGAGGGGGTGGGGAGGATGCTCACAGCGCCAGGGAAGCCCCTGCCTCCCACGGTGACTCAGCGCTGGCACCTGCCAGGGCTGGGGTCTTCCCCCAGGATACCATCCCACCAGCAGCCAAGCATTTTCCCCCCGGGTCTTCTCCCCTAGCCCATGGACCCGTGGAGGGTCAGTCCAGAGCACACACACACACAGGTCCGTGGGCACACACCCTGTCGTCCCAGGGGAGCACATGGTTGGAGATGGTTTCCCAGAATCCGTTCCTCACTCCCATCCCAAAATGCCTCTTTCATACAAAATGGCCGAGTTCTGGCCCCAGTCTAGCTGGGGTGGGAGGGACAGTGCCTGCCCGCTCAGAGACTGCACGCCAATGGCACAGGCCACACACAGCAACTCCTGCCCAAACATGCCACCCACGAACGCTCATGTGCACACAGTGTGGGCCTGAGGCCTCTGCCCCTGCCCAGGGAGCCAGGAGTTCCCTGCATAGGGCCAGGCCTGGAGGGCTCAGGACAGAACCCCCCCTTGGGCGTCCAACCAGAGCCCAGAATGGGCATCTCCCTGCTCCTCCATCTCGCAGCAGCACAGAGGGGTCGGGGCTGAGCTGGGTGGAGGCGAGAGTGAGGGATGCACTATGGGCCAAAGATGAATGCAGGCACCGCGGTCAAGACAGTCAACAACCCCCAGCCCTGGGCTGGGGGTGTGGGGGTGTAATATTAGGACAGCCCCTACCCCCATTCCTGCAACCCAGAAGCTCACCCTTGGTGGAGAGTGAGCGGCTTGGGGGTTGAGGCCTGGTAAGCCAGGCCCTGCCCCCACCCCTTGCTCCCTTCCTGGGGCGGAAGTAGGGGGGTCGCCCAGACCAGAGGGGGCCTCGAGGAGTCCAGAGACAGTGGCAGGACTGACAGCGCCACCCTCCCTCCCGGCTGGCCCTTTGTTCGGCGCAGCGGCCGTGGGGAGGGGCCTCGGGCCGAGGAGGAGGAGAGGCTGGGGCGCCGCACATCCCCCAAGCTGCGGGGGAGGGGCTGATGCAACCCAAGCAGGCCGCTGCTGGTGGGGGGACGGCGCCCCCACCCCGGCCGGGACGCCCGGACCCCAGAACTCCTTCCGATCCGCACTAGCATCTCCGCCCTTCGCTGTGGCCAAGGAACGCGGTTCCCCGGACTCAGACCCGGGCGCGGGCGTGAGCGACGCGGGCGCTCGGACGCACAGCACCCCCCGCCCGGCCCGCCGCGCGCCCCGCGCCCCCGCGCCCCGCGCCCCCGCCGGCCGCCGCACTCACACGTAGGCGTGGTAGATGAACGCCCAGCCGCGCGGCCGCTCCAGCACGTTGTACAGGAAATTCTGCAGCTTGCGGTAGAAGGCGTTGCGCTTCGGGGGCTTCCCGGCGCCCGCGCCTCCGGCGCGCGGCTTGCTCAGGATGCTGCCGCGCTTGGGAGCCTCGGAGCCGGCGATGAGCAGCGCGCCGTCCCGGGTGGAGTCGGGCGCGCCGGGGTCCAAGCCCACGAAGCCCACCTTGAGCTTCTTCTCCCCGCTCGGGCCGGGGTACACGCCGCCGTTGCGCGACTTCTGCACCATGGTGCCGGGCGGCGCCCCGGCCGGGCGCTGGCTCAGCGGGGGAGACGCGCAAGGGGCGGCGCGGGCCCGAGCCCAGGCCCCCGGCCCGGGAGCCGCATGGCCGAGGCGGCAGCGGCGGCGGCTCCGCGCTCCTGCCGGCCCGGGCCGCGCGCGGGGACGCTGCGGCCACCTGGCTCCGCCCGCCGCCTCGCCCCGCCTCCATTAACCCCTGCGACGCCGCGCCGGCGTCGGGGAGGAGAGGGAACGCAGGAGAGAGCAGATGAAGAGGACGGGCTGCTCCGGGCCTCTTGCCACCCGGGCCCTCCGGGCCCCCCTTCCCGCAGCCCCGCGTGCCCTGACCAGGGAATCCGGCCCCCTGGCTATCCCCTGCTAAGACAAGGGCAGCGCCTGAGCAGCCCCCAGCTCTCCCTTGGATCCCCAAGCTCTGCCAGCGCCTGGCCCCAGCTGGATTCCTACCAGCTGAACCTCTGGACTGGACACCTAGGAGCAGGACGTAGGAATGGGCACCGGCCCTTAGTAGAACCTCTGCTAAGGCCCAGCCCACTGGGACCTTATGTGCTTGGCCTCTAAGTGGGCCAGTAATGAGGACCCCTTAGACCCAGGTCCCTGCGTGTAGAGGGAGGCATCTGGGGAGACTTCCTAAGAGAGGGCCTGAACTGGACCTTGGAGGAGTCCCAGAAGGGAGGAACAGAGGCCCCTGAAGCAGGGGGAGGGGCAGAGGTGGTCAGAGAGGTGAGACCTGAGAGACTCACCCCAAGGGGCCTGGACTTCCTTCTGCAGACCCCAGAAAGGACCTGGGAGGATGGCCCCCAGGGCAAGACAGAGACCTGAGCCCAGAGTGGACACTGGTCCAATAGTCTAGAACAAAGGAGGGCAGGTTCTGGACACAGATGGCAGGGTGTCCTCTTGAGGGGGAGTAGGCAGAGGTCGCCTCCCCTAGCCAGGGAACCATGGTTGTGTGTGTGTGGTGGGGGGTGTCATTCTGGAACCTTCTTCTGGGAAGCCAAAGGACTCTTTCCTCAGTCACAGAGAGGCCCCTGCGCACTCCACATGGACACTCCTCACCCTGCCCCCACTCGCTGAAGCCTCCTCTGCAGCCTCCCTTGGACGGTGCTGGCTGCAGGTGCCTCTCCTGACCACATCCAGCCTCTTCCCACGTTTGCCTAGGACTGTGGGGTCCACTGAGATCGGCCCAGTTTGCAGCCGACACTGTTCTCCCCAGGAACTTGGCGCATAAAGCAGCCCTGTCCATGGTGCTGGATCAGCTGTGCTGTTTGCCCTTTTTTAGTTCCAAAGTTAGAGGCCATGTGGCCTTTTCCAGACAGAATGGTCTAATTTGTAAGTCATCATCTAGAATGTTGAGGATGGAGTGCCGCTTATGCCCCACATACACCTGTGCACACAGGTACGGCCCAGGGGCCACACTCCTGACTTCCACCACCCTGCCTCTGCCTGGTCATTAGCTACAAGCACCAGCATTCAGCCAGTGTGCCCTAAGGTGGCTGCAGTTCCCTCGAGTGTGCCCACTCCCGCTGAGCCCAGGCTGATGAAGGGGGAGCCCACCTCCTCAGTTCACAGCGGGGGGCATGACCACTTCCATCACAAAAAGAGAGAGGCTGCCCATGCTGGCTCTCTCCACTAGCCTCTGAGCAACCCTTGTGTGCTCTCATCCTGTTAAAAGCCCCAGACTATGGGGTGCCACCTAAGCGGGGCATGTCCCCTCCTGGGGGAGCCCTTCTCAGGGCTTGATGTGACAGTGAAGTGGGCCCATGGGTGAGGTTGGTTCACAGAGGAGGAAGGAGCAATTCCCAGGTATCATTTTTGCAAACACATGAGTGTTGAAATGGGACCACCATCCAGGCTCTCTGGCATTCTGAGACCTTAAGGAAAGACTAGTTGCCTTCAGAGCCTTCCGGGGGAGGCCCCTTCAGCGGGAGCACTGCTGGCCAAGCTGGAGGGGAGCCTGCTAGGGATGCAGGCACACCTTTGCCTCCCCCAAGCCCTCTGTTCTCTTGTCTCAAGCAGAGACCCCAGGAAGGTCTGACACATTTCCCAGAGGTTCTGGCAGATGAATCCCATATCAAGGCTTGAAAATCCTTGGTTTAGGATGTCCTTTTAATGAGATGGCTCACCGAACATGCATGTTTTCAGTTTTGTGCCATGCACACCATTGTCCAGTTGTCAGCAACCTGGTCAACAAAGCCCTTTACCCCACAACCCAGGGAACCAGGGTTGTGGGGGTAAATGCTTAGTTGGTGTGAATTCCATGCAAGAGACAGGAAGTTCATTTATTTAAAAATAGATGGGAGAGCTTTCAGGCTCAAGCCATCTTTGCCAAGACTGCAGAATCCAGAAAAGAGGAGTGGAAAAGTCCAGATGGACACAGCACCCAGCTCCAGTCTGGGGAGACCCTTTCCCCTGGACAGGAGGCTGGCCCACCAGGGTGGGCACTGTCCTTTCAGCACCTCCAGCACCGGCCACTCTCCCCAGAGCCTCCGGAGCAGCAGGCCGCTCCTGGCCTCCCCTTCTGGTTTCTCCTCCCGCCCCCACATCATTGGCTGCACTAAGCAGCCGCGATTGAACTATTGAGCTGAGAAAACAGCGTGGCCACTGTTGTTGTCTCACGCGAGGCCGACTCCAAGGTCTCACAGACCCCTCTTGCCCCCAAAGTGCTCTTCCGTGTTCCCTTCCCATCAGGGAACCCACCACACAGGGCTGGGACCCCACCGCCCTGCCTTTGCATGTGTCCTGCCTGCTGTTGTGTTCCCCAGAACCCAGCACACGACATCACAGCTGCTGGCTGTGGAAACCAAATTTGCAACACATCTGGACTATTTCCTCTTCCCCAGAGGTACCAGGCTGTGAATGGGCTTGGCCTTTCCTGGGAGGCAGCCCTGGGGAGGTCATGACTCTAGTCTCACAGACAACATAGGACGGTGTGTCCCACAGAGAAGACGTCAGGGCACAGGGGAAGTGAGTCCAGAAGAAACAGGCTTCCGAAGGTTGCTCGTCCTGGCCAGGGGACACCAGCAGTGATGCTGCACGGGCCATTCCGGGGGAGGGTAGGGGCAGCTCTGACACCTGCTCGTGGAGCCCATCTCGTGGTCACATAGAAGATATTTACATCCAGGTTTTCAGCCACACTCGAGTTCTCTGGGCCAGTGACCATGGGGACCCCGGGGGCAGACACTGAAAAGCAAAGCTTCCTGTTTCACCAGCACCCACCTCCTCGCAGCAGAAAAGGAGCGAGCTCCTTCTTCATTCATGCTGGCCTCAGGAAAACAGAGGACCCCGAGAGGCCAGAGGGGACACTCCACCAGCCCATGAAACAAGACTTCATTTGGGGAAATGAGGAGACAGGCTCTCAATCCCCTAACCTGGGTCAGGGCTGTCGTCGTCTTGATTTTGTAATTTGGACAACAGGAAGTGCCTACCCAGACAGAAAGTCCCAGCCCTCCCTCCAGGGAATTTTCTGATATTAGGAGGAGGAAGGGCTGAATTTATCCAGCTCCCGGGGGGGGGGGGGGGGGGGGCAGGGCAGCAAGGAAGAGATTGAATATGAAAGCATTGATTTTTTTAAAAACGTGTTATACTAAAGTCAATAAAAATTTAATTTATAGGTTTTTTTCAAGGATCGGAGTTTGCAGCAAGCTTCCCCAGCCCCTGGCAAAGCGACTAATCACTTGAGGGAGCTGGTTGGTGTTTTGCAGCCGTGATAATTCTTTGGCACTAGGAGTCCGAGGTTGTCCATGAGGTGGAGGTGGGCTGCGGAACGACGGCGGTCCTGGACACATCCAGAAGGGCGGAAACCAACGGGTAGATTCTGGGCCTTCGAGGAAGCCCCTGCTCGGCCTCTGCCACCATGGCCCCACCCCCACTGCACCCCCCCCACCCCGCCCCAGCCCGGCCTCCAGGAACACACAGGGATGGTGTTTGGGAGGTTGTGCATTTTGTCAGTTCTGGTCCACAGAGAAAGCACCCCCGACACCCCTTTCCACACCTCTGGGCAAATGAAAAAACTATGACCAATGGTCCCTGTTCTGCGGCAGATAAAATCTGAGGGACAGATGGGCCCTCACTCACGCATGTGATGGCGGGTCTGAACCAGGTCCCTCCAAGGGTCTGGACCCATCAATGCTCCTGTGGCCCTTTGACCATAACCCAGTGCTCTCTTCACCTCTGTAATCCACCCCTGCAGCTCTCAGACCACCCCACCTGCACATACCACTGCTCTGCCCCCATCCCCCCACCGCTCCCCTCCTCTCCCTTTCCCACCCCACCCCAGGCACACCACAGCCTCAGTGACCCTCAAGCCAGGAAAGGATTGTCCGTATGTACTGCTTCCTGTGCCAGGAGCTCTGTTTCCTCTGCACACGGAGGCCTCTGTACATCTTCTCAGGGAGGCCCGGCTTATGGGTCTTCCCTGAAGGGGACACCTGAGTCCTTCTCAGTCCTCATCGAGTCTGAAACTGTTGCTTATTTGCTTGCCTCTTGCTCACCCCTCCACTGGACAGGCAGTGCACACACCCTCAGTCCCGCGCACACACTCACACCCTTGTGCCTCACACCCCCAGCCCTGTGCACACACACCCTCGTGCACTCACACCCCCCACCCAGCCCAGAGAGTTGCTCTTCAACATTCCAACATTCCAACAGTCACTTGGTTCTAGGGCTCGACATCACTAGGAGCCTCCAGCCAGGATGTGCCCTCAACGACTGGCCTGGGGCCTGGGCGGCTCAGGGATTGCAGTGCTAGTCCATGGGAGGACATGGGCAGCTGGAGCTCAGTGCCATGGTGACTGGCTCGTGGCCAGCACAGCGGCCAGCTGCCTGCCCATATATAGGCTGTCAGCATCTGGGTCCTGGCTGCCCGCCCATGGCTCATTGGAAGGCCATGCTTGCTCGGCCAGATGTCCAGTAGGCTTTGGACAGAGGTGCCCAACCTGGGGCAGGGCTCGTGGGCTGTCTGTGCCCCCACCCACCCCCTCTTCCAGGACAAGGTCACCACATGCTGAGCTAAGGGGACACAACAGGAAGCCTGGACGCTCTGGTCGGCAGACCCAAGCTATCGTCAGCCCAGACAGAGCCGGAGGCTTCGCCAGCCCGACGGCCCTGCCAGGATGGCTCCTGAGGAACCACGCCGCCAGCGAACACCAGGCTCCTGCCCATTGCATCACTGAAGGCAGGGTGTGGCTGCTGCAGGAGGAGGTGACCCACGATCTCCTCTGAGCTCTGAGACCTTGAGCAGAGCCCTGGGTTTCTCACGGGTCAAGCGGAGGGTAGAGGCCCCCACCTCGTGGGGCTTCTGGGATACTGACCTGAGTGGACCTGCAAAACGTCCCCAGCAACATCCAGCTTGGAGCAGTGTCCAGGGGAGGTCAGGAAGGAGCCGTGGGAATCCCAGGCTGCCACTGAGCCCTCCTCCTTCGCGTCCTGCAGAGCCCCTGCACAGGTTGCTGTAGAAAAGAAGACTCTGTCCACCCCCCCAGCTCGGACATGCCGACCACCTCCCTTTCTGTCGTCCCCCCAACAGAGAGGGCTCCATGTGGGCCAGGTGCTCCCACCTAGGGGCGACAGCAGGTAATGCCTGGAGCTGTCTGGTTGCCATGACAGGAGCAGCTGTTAGATTTAGTGGGTGGAGAGCCGCTGCAGTGTACAGGAAAGCCCTCCCACCCCCCAGCAGAGGGTTCTCTATCCCCATGTGGCAGTGGTGCTGAGGTTGGCACACCAAGATTTAGGCTGACAAAGTCTTCTTGTAAAATGCAAATATTTCTGGCAAGTTAGCCATCCACACCTTAGTGTGAAATAGCGCACATACGTGGATTTTTCTCCCCGAAGCTCCTAATAACACCCAAGCCAAAGGATGAGAATTGTCGTGAGAAAGGAGACGGGAACCTGGGATATCGGGAAGGAGGGCGACTTTCCCCCATGCCGAAGGGCTTTGCGCAGGCAAGTATCTGGGTGAAGGTCCGCGATCGCCAAAGGGCAGCTGGTCAGGCCTGCCATCAGCTCCTCATCAGAGCTCAGCACAGCAGCCCAGCACCTTCCACGTTGTCATGTTCTAGCCGACAAAACGCTACGTTTACCCCATCACAGAACTGGCGTCTTTGCTACGTCTCACGGTTTACAGGCTTAACACACACACGTGGCTTTGGGCGGTTGCTGAACCTCTCTGTACCACGGTTTCTTAGTCTGTAATGGGGGATAATAATAGTACATACATCACAGGGTCGTCACGACAGCACAGCAAGTTGAGGTTTGTAAAGCAGTTAGACAATGCCCAGCATTATATAAGCATTAAAGTAAAAATAAATGAATCCGTTCCAGGGCCGGCTCTGAGTTGTGTTCCATTTCCAATATGCACTGCTTCCTCACCCAAAATGAAGGCCTGGGTGTTGGGACACACATAGAGCAAAGGCAGCCGGCATCCCAGGAGCACCCCTCCCCGAGAGCCATTCAACCAGATCTCAGCCCTGAAGGTGCGCAGAGCTGAGGTCTAAGCCCCGCTCACTTGGGAGGGCACCAGCTTTGCTCACAGACCAGGAGGTGAAAGGGGAAATTTGACCACTCCCCACCGTGGGATTCAGGGGCACCGCCCTCTTCTCCATCTCTTCCCTCCCTCTGTGTGCCCTCTGGCTCAGCGTTCGGTTGAGCGTTGCCCTCTGCTTTCCAAACCGATGATCCCAGTAGCCCAGTGACCCCAGCCTGCTTGACTGCTGTAACTTCAAACAGCAGCTGGCGGTGACCAGCCCCCCGGGTGCTGGGCCAGGCGTCCCAGCAGGCCCATCAGGCACACGGGGCTGGCACAAGCCCAGCCCGCAGCCCCCCGGGCCCTTCCCATGAGCATGCAGGAGCAACGCTCCCTTCCCACCGCGCTGCCAGCACCCACTTCACCGGGAATATTCAGGGAGGCAGCCCAGGGACGAATTTGCCCCCCCGCCCACTGACTTCTCCAGGCCCACCCGCTCTGCCCGAGGTGGACACGGGATAAGCACAACCTGGGTGCTCTCTCACCTCCCCCAACCTTGCCTTGGGCCCCCACTCAGCCCACAGTCCAGGCCCGGACCCTGGGTGATGAGGTTGACAGTCACCTCAGCCGACCCCATTCCGAGCCCGCGTCGGAGCTGTTCTTGACTCAAGCCCCCCACCCCCTTCTACCTCCTCCCCAGATGACCCCCACAGTGAGACACAGGGAGCGAAGCCAGGGAAGGAGCCGGCACCCCGTATCTCCTACCGACACCATGCTCCATCCTGCCCTGACTCACGCCCGCGGAGCTGGGAGCGACCTAGAGAGCGCACCCCAACAGCCCAGCTGCCCAGCGAGCTTCTGCCTGCGAGGCCACGGGACCGGGCAAGGGCCCGGCGTGGCCTGAGTCCGGCCTCTCTCAGCTGCTTCTCGGGGGCTCAGCTCTGGCACTAGACAGCCAGCCGGCAGGGCACACAAGGCTGAGACGCGGGGTGGTGTATGTGTGCACACAGTTGAGCACACATAATCGTGTGCTCTCTCGCGCACACACAAACACGCATCCAAATGGACGCACACACTTGGGCACATACACGCACACCTACAGCCACTTGTGTACACATACACCCATGCCTGCAGTCACGGCAGAGCTCAGAGCTCAGTTCTCAGAGCTCAGGGATGCCCCTCCCGAGTTCTCCCCACACCCCAGGAGCCCCACACAGGCGTGCACTGGGTGCACACCAGAGATGTACAGATCTGATCTGGCATACCCATGGTCCCACTCGGAGACATACCCACAGTTACCCACAAGGACAGTCACTCCCTCGTGAAAAATCCCAAAACCCCATTGCTGGGGTCCGAAACTACTGTTCAGACACAGAATTGTCCTTGGCAGGGCCACGCTGGACCCTGGGGGAGGGAGAGAAGATGATGTCTGCTTTGAGGGGAGGGCGCAAGGAGCCCCGGGCAGACAAGGACAAGAGACAGACCTGATCTGGCCTGTTCAGCAGGACCCCACAGGCTCAACAACTCGTGAATTTTTCAGAGGCACCCAAAGAGTGAAGCTGCCAGTTGGGTCCTGGTGGCTCCTGCTTTAAATTGTGCACAGCCCAGGGCCGCCTGTGGGGCTCCGTAGATGAAGTGTCTGCCTTTGGCTCAGATCCCGGGGTTCTGGAATCGAGTCCTGCATCAGGCTCCCTGCTCAGGGGGAGTCTCCCTCTCCTTCTCCTTCTGCCCCTGACCCCGCTTGTGTTTTCTCTCTCTCTCTGACAAATCAATAAATAAAATTTTGAAAAATAATTATCCAGGGGTGCCTGGGTGGCTCAGTGGGTTAGAGCCTCTGCCTTCAGCTCAGGTCATGATCCCAGGGCTCTGGGATCGAGCCCCGCATTGGGCTCTCTGCTCAGCGGGGAGCCTGCTTCCTCCTCTCTCTGCCTGCCTCTCTGCCTCCTTGTGATCTCTGTCTGTCAATAAATAAAATCTTAAAAAAAATAATACTAATAATAATTATCCAGAGCCCAGCAGAGTGGTAGCACACGGCCCCACAGCCTAGCCTCAGGTACTGCCACACTGAGCCCAGGACCCAGACAGCCCGGGGCAGCCAGGGCACCTCTCTGGGCCTCCACGTCCCCCTCCATAGCCCAGACATGTGAACCCTTCGTGAGTGCCAGTCTGTGTCCCAATTTGGGCCCCCAGCCCTAAGGTTGTCGAGTATGGTCAAGCTGTGGTACCCCCCACCGTGTCCCCCTCCACGGGCCCATCCAGCTGCCCACGGGGCTCCCCAAGCTGCCACTCTGGTGTCCCCTACTCAGCTCAGCCTGCCGTGGGAAAGGGCCCACCAGACCAAAGGAATGCCCCCCTTCCCCTGCGCTCCAAGCTTGCACCTCCGTCTCACCCCTGCAGGCCATAAGCCCAGCCCCAGTGAGCACTGGATAGTGCGGGGGGAGGAGGGGAGGCGGCGGCCGCACCTGTGCGCCCGTACTTGCTGCGACTCAGTGAACCACCAGCTCCGTCCTTGTGCTTTGCTGCCTGCAGGGCTGCTGAGATCAGCAGCTCTCAAAGTTCAGTCCAAGCACCTCAGGTCCTAAGAACCTTCTAGCAGGCTCTAGAAGTCAAAACTGTTTGCACAATAACACGAAGGCCTTGTCTCTGTCATGACTGCTCTCTTGGGTCTGCAGGGTTTTCCAAAGGCCCCGCGACGTGTGATGACATTGTACAAACCCAAGGCCAGGGGTGTCATAGAGGAGGCTGTGCTGGTCCCCAACCCCCCACACACCTCCCCTGCCGGAGATGTGGCCCTCAGAAGCCCCGCCCTCTGAGTGCAGGCCTCCCCACCCTGCCACTGGAGAGTGCTGGAGGCAGCGGGGAGCCCCCCAGCTGCTGGAGGCAGGTGCGAATGCCTGGGGAAGTGTGCTGCCCCGCGTGGGTGCCCAGAGGTGCTGCACCCCCACCAGGCTGAGGCCCAGGTCCCCTGGCCTTCCCGTGGGCCCCTCTCTGAGCCTGACACCAGGAGTGCCACGAGGCCCCGAACGTACCAGGCTCCAGATCCGGGCGTGTGGAACTTTCGGGCCTTCATCACCTGGCCCCAGAACGGGCCCAAAGTGCTGAGACCCTCCCCAGAAACCCCACACTGGGCCACAGCCAGCACCCTCACCTGCCTCAGACCCTGGCGGGAAGGAGGAAGGGCTCCCACCTCTGTCTCCACACCCTCCCAGGAGTCTGCGAACCTGGAAGCATCCGTGACCCAGTCCCAGAAATGCACCCGCTCTGGGGGGGACCAGCACGGGGTGGGGGAGCAGGAGGCAAACACAGACCTCTGCTGGGCAGGACACTCAGCTCTAGCCCTGCCTGAGGTGTCTGAGCGACCGGGACTCCCAGACGGACCCAGAGTTACCACAGCAGACAGGAGGGGAAGGGAAGCGAGAGGAGGGGAGGGGCCCCAGAAAGACCATACAGTCCTTCCACCCCAGTGAGCCTGCTTTTCACTCCCATGCTGTCCCAGGCTGACAGTTTAATTTGATTTGACCCCAACCCTAACTGGGCCAAGCCGTGAGGACAGCTTCCTGGGGCAGACAGATTTCAGGTCACCAGGTCCCCCAGCCACAGAAGTCTGGGGGTGGGGGGGGCGCCCAGGAGAGCAGCAGGAAGCACTTGGTTTCCTAAGGTAGGGTCGTAGACAAAATACACAGTCAGGTTCTAATCTCCAATAAAGAACAAATACTTTTTCTGTGTAAATACTGTATGTGACATATTTATATTAAGAAATTATTGGGGGACGCCTAGGTGGCTTAGTCATTAAGCGTCTGCCTTCGGCTCAGGTCATGATCCCAGGGTCCTGGGACTAAGCCCCATATCAGGCTCCCCGTTCAGCCAGGAGACTGCTTCTCCCTCTCCCTCTGCCTCTCCCCTGCTTGTGTTCTCTCTGTCTCTGCCTCTCCCTCTCAAATGAATAAATAAAATCTCTAAAAATAAATAAAATAAGTAAAAATAAATTAAATATTCACCGTTTGTCTGAAACAAATCTGCCTGGGCTTCCTCTGTCTGTATTTTCCTACTCGGGCCCCCTCCTTGGAGGCCTCTGTGGGTCAGTTCGGACCCTTCCCACGTGGGTCTGCACCAGTGCCGGGGAGCCGGCCACACGTCACTCTGTCCGGCTGCTAGGCTCTTCCTTCTTGTCCCACTCTGTTCATGCAACTTCCTGGGACCCAGGCCCCCTTGGGGACAGGCAGGGAGACACCTCTGAGCCACAAGTGCCCAGCTCTGTGGCAGCCTGGATGTGCCCCCACAGATTTCAGGCCCCAACCCCCGGAACTGTGATGTGGCCTGTGTGGCGGGAAGGGCTCTGCAGAAGCAGCTCCGCTGTGGGTCCCAAGATGAGATGGCGCTGGGCTTTCACGTAGGCCGGTCACCTGCGTCCTTACAAGAGAATGCCAAAGGCCATCGAACACACAGAGGAGAAGCCACAGGACTGTGGGGCAGGGCCTGGAGTGGGCCAGCTGCAAGCCAAGGAACTTTGGCAGCCACCAGAACCTGCCAGAGGCAAGGAATGGGAGCCTCTGGGGGGGGGGGGGGTACAGCCCCACCAATGCCCAGTCGCGGTGACTTTGGCGGGGGAAGAGGACACCTCTGCCATCGTAAGCCAGTTTGAGGTCATTTGTTGCAGCAGCCCCAGAGACTCACATGGTTGGCCTACTGCTCCCCTGGAGGGGAGCCCCCAGCCCCGTCCCCTACTGTGAGCATGGTTGGGGAATCCGAGGGTCCATCCTTGCCCCCATGCGGGCAGGGCTCCTGCAGCACCAACTCCTGGTACAGCAGGAGCTGCTTTCCTCGAGCAGGGATGGCCAGGCAGGAAGCAAGGACAGCATCCCCTGTCCTTGCTGACCACAGCCCGGGCTTTCTCCAGGGTTTGGGGGACTAGAGGTCCTGGGTGCGCCCAGGCTCTCGCTGAAGGGCAGGACGCATGAGGTGATTCTCTCCAGCCACAGTGACTGGCTGGGGTGGGGGGAGTGAGACGGGAGGGGCCAGGAGCCCAGTGAAGAACAGTGCGTGGGACAGTCACTGGGGGGGAGGGGCCCTCAGCTCCCCTCCGTGCTCAGAGAGACCTCCAAAACATTCAGCCCCCTTCTGCGGAGTCTTTGTGTTGGACGCCCCCAGGAGGGCACTTCCAAAGCCCCCGTCCCCCCCACTGCAAACTGGACCCGCTGGACTTAGGATCAGGCCTTCAGTGCGGGGGGCCAGAGCGTGGGGGCCCCCCACCCTGGGTAGCGCGGCAGGACACCGGCCAAGCCACCGGCATTGGTGACGGGTGCAGGTGGGACACCGGGGCGGAAAGGGGCTTGGGGAGAGCGCGGGGCGGACCCCACCGCACCCGACCCAGAAGCAGGCGCACACGGGTCTGAGGTCGCTCAGTTTATTGGTAAAACGGACACTGAGCGCGGCGAAGGCTGGGCGCGGAAGCGGGGGCGGCAGGGGCGCTTTTCCTCTTAAAGAACTTCCACTGGACCTTGATGGCGAGCATCCAGTCGCTGACCGAGAGCCTCTTACAAGCGGAGGTGCAGACGTGCGCCTGGCGGGGGGGCGGGGCGCCGGGCCGGGGGCGGGGCCGGGGGCGGGGCCGGGGGCGGGGCGCGGCGCCGCCGGGGAGGGTCGCGCCGCGGACGCCCGCGCTTCACTTGCCCGCCTTCTGCGCCTTCTGCGCGGACTTGGTGACCTTGCCGGCGCCGCCGCTCTTCTTCTCCACGTTCTTGATGACGCCCACGGCCACCGTCTGCCGCATGTCGCGCACCGCGAAGCGGCCTGTGGGGAGGTGGCGTGAGGGGCGAGCGGGGCACCGCCCCCGCCAGGGCCGGGATGCCATGCGCAGGCGCACTGCAGCTCACAGCATCCTTCCTCCCCGGCCCGTTTCTGGGGCGGGCGGTGCGGTCCGCAGCCCGCGGAGTGTGAGACACTAGAGCGAGAATGTCTCTCAGCTCTGGTCTCCTTAGGCGGCAGGAACGACCCCAGGACCGGCCCCAGGCCTTGGGGGGCTTCTGGGACACGCCTGACCGGGAGTGAACCCTTTCAGCCGGGACCACGCGGGCCAGCAACCCGCGCAAGGTGGCTCTCTGACATAGGCCTGCGGGGCATCCTAGGGATACCTGTGGCCAGCTGACGCCCAGCAGGCAGTCCTCATTCTGCCGCCAGACTGGCTGTGGGCCTGGGGTCTTCCTCCCACAGCTGCCCAGCAGGGCCACCAACGCTCCATGAGATGGAGGCTGGAGGCCACAGCAAAGTGAAGGACACCCCCCGCCCACCGCCCCATGCCGCCCTCTGCCGCAGCCCGGACCAGCCCCATCCAGGCTGCCCCTCCCTCGGCCCCCGGCCCAGCTCACCAAGAGGTGGATATTGCGAGAAGCTCTCCACACACATGGGCTTCCCAGGGACCATCTCCACGATGGCTGCATCGCCCGACTTCAGGGCTTTGGGGTTGTCCTCCAGCTTCTTGCCCGAACGCCGGTCAATCTTTTCCTTCAGCTCCGCAAACTTGCAGGCGATGTGGGCCGTGTGGCAGTCAATGACCGGTGAGTAGCCAGCGCTGATCTGCCCTGGGTGGTTCAGGATGATGACCTGGGCAAAGACGTACGCAGGGCTGTCAGACACGCCCCGAGTGGGAAAGGGGACGTCAGCCCCGAGGGAGGCTGGAATCCCCTGGGGCCGGCCATGAGGGAAGGTCAGGCCACGGGGGACCCACACCCCTGGCATGGACCCCAGGGTCCTCAGGAAGCACTCAGCAAACCACAAGAGATAAGCCACCAACAGGTGCCCTGGGGGAAGGGCCAGTGGGCAGGGCTTATGCCATGTGCCCGGGCCAGAGCTGAGGCAGGATGAGAAGCCACACCACAAGTCCTGCCCTTCCGTTACACCTCGCGGGAGCCCGTCATGTGAAGAGATGATCAGAGAGGGTACAGTGGGAATGTAGAGAATAAAATACTACGGAGATGTCCAGCAACAAAAACATTTTCAGGACCCACATGGGACCTCAGGGAGGCTTAGAGCAACAAGGCAGGGCCCGCCCCAACGTGTGTTCTCCCTGTGAGGGCCCTCAGCCCTGACCCAAGCCCTGGACGGCCTCCTTTGTAAAGCAAGGGTCCGGTTCTCTCAAGGGCCAGGCTTGACAGGGATCGAGCGCTCTGCTGATGCCAAGGACCTCCCTGTTCCTGTCCTTGGGGGACTGGCAGCCCACCTGGGAGGTGAACTGGGCAGCCTCCTGGGGAGGGTCGGACTTGCTGTCCCCACACACGTTGCCTCGACGGATGTCCTTGACTGACACGTTCTTCACGTTGAAGCCGACGTTGTCTCCGGGCAGGGCCTCACTCAGGGCCTCGTGGTGCATCTCCACAGACTTCACCTCCGTGGTGATGTTCACAGGGGCAAAGGTCACCACCATGCCCGGCCGGAGGATGCCCGTCTCCACTCGGCCCACGGGCACAGTGCCAATGCCTGGGTGCAGAGGAGGGGGCCGTGAGGGGCAGGTGGGACGGAGCAAGTGGCGCAGGGAGACCCCAGACAAGGCAGACACTGAGGTTCAGATAGAAGCAGAGGCTACCCTGACCCTGTCAGGAAAAGAAGGGACTGAACACAAGAGAATTCCCAGGAACACCTGAGCAGGAGAAGGTGAGGGCAACATGCGCAGAAAGAGGCCCATCTGGACCTGGAGGCCTGTCCCTGCCCCCAGGTGGCAGCTATCCCCTGGGGGGAGCACTGTGTGAAGCCTCTCCGGGTGTGATGAGAGCAGGGCAGTCGAGGACCAGCCCACCTGGGCCCGCTGATGTCAGGGGCCACTCCAAAGGGGCACAGGTGCCCCCACACGTCTCACGGATCTGCTCAGGCCGTGTGGTTGCTTGGTGGGCGTCGGCCCCCCTCCGCGAGAGAGGAGAAGCTCCACCCTCAACCCTGGCTGTGGGATGACAGAGCCTGGGGCTGGTGGCCGGTCTCTGTGCTGGGTGAGTGCGACACCCCTGCACATAGCCCCCGCACTGGGATTGTGCCTGTCAGCCTCGTGCTTGTTTGTGGTCTCCCTGTCATCTCGGGTCTGGAGCAAATCTTGTCTCCCACAAGACTGGGACTGTCATGGGGGGAAGGGGACATGGGAGTTACCCGTGTGCCACCAGCTCCTGGCATAGGGCTGAGTGCTTAGCTGAGGGGAAGAAGACCCTGGACAGATGGATGAATGGGTAGGAGTGGGTAGGTGGGCAGATGAATGGACAGATGGATGGGTGGGGGTGGACGAGTGTGTGGACAGAGAGATGGGCATGTGGGTGAGTGGGGGGGTGGGTGGCTGGATGGACAGATGGATGTGTGAGGTAGACAGTTGTATGAACGGACAGATGGATGGCTGTTTGGATGGACGGATGGACAGGTAGATGAGTGGATGGATGAATGGACAGATGAATGCGTGGGGGAAAACAGTTGTCTGGATGGATGGATGGACAGGGGATGGACAGACGGATGGATGGTCCCCCAGAAAGTCTATGGCATTGGAGCAGAAGGCCCTTGTCGAGGGCCCTGGTCTCGGAGTGGGTGCGAGGGGCAGAGCCCGCCGGGGTCGGCTGGGCCAGGCGCCCACAGCCAGTGGAACGTTGCACCCCACTCACCGCCGATCTTGTACACGTCCTGCAGCGGCAGGCGCAGGGGCTTATCTGTGGGGCGTGTCGGGGGCAGGATCGTGTCCAGGGCCTCCAGCAGGGACACGCCACTGGCATTCCCCTCCTTACGCTCCACTTTCCAGCCCTTGAACCATGGCATCTGGACAGGAAGAAAGTATCCACTGGAGGTGGAGACCACTTACACCCATCCTGCCCTACATCCTAGCCCCACGGCCTCCCCAGGACTCTCCCGGAACCCTGAAGGAGGCATCTGACCCGAGGGGGTCTGGGGAGCAGGGGCACACAGACCCTGCCAGCCAGCTCTGTACCAGAAGCCAGATCATGTCCATCAAGGTGTGGCCCAGGTGGCCTGTACCCTCCCCACCCACCAGTTCACACTCCCAACATCACAGAAGCCTTGGGAAAGGAGGTTTGGGAAAAGAAGCAGAGCCCAGCCCAGCTCAGCCCCCTTTCCTGCACCCTCAGATCCCTGGGCAAGGCTGGCACCAGAGTGAGAAGGGCCGGAGCTGGGCCAGTGGGCAGGCTCCAGGGCAGGTAGAGAGTGCAGCCTTGCTCCCTAACCACTGCGCCAACTGTCTCCAGGCACGGCTGAGCCCTCCCTGCCTAGGGCTTCTCCTGACCGCACACCCAGTGCCCTCCTGGCACAGGGTCCCCCAGCCTGCTGGCCACAGGCAGGGAGAAGGGGAGGGGCCGGCAGCACTGCCCAGTCCTCTCCAGGGGCTGTGTCCCCTAGACAGCACAGATCAAGCGAAAGCCCCCTGCACTTGGGTTGGGAACGGGACGTCCAGGGACCGGTGTTCTGTCGGCCTCCCCGGAGGTGGAGGGTGCGGTCAGCTCACCCACGAGTGTGTGCCATCTGTGTGTGTGTGTGTGTGTGTGTGTGTGTGTGTGTGTGTGCGTGTGCGCGCGCGCCAGCTTCTGTGGGACCCACCACATGCAAACATGCAGCCCAGCAAGATGGGGGCATGGTCCCCAGCCTTGCGCCCTGACCGCGGGGCTCCAGGACAATCTCCCCTCCATGCCTGCCTCCCTCAGTCTGGTGGCCACGGCACTGGCCAGAGCACACGGCCATCCTCCCAGGCCAGGGTGTGCTCCTGTTTCACTGTGTCTAGGTGCCTGGTCTCAGGTTCTGAAAACTCCACTTCAGGCTCCGACTCACCATCTCCTGCTGAGTCAGGGTCCCTGAGACACAGGCTGCCTGAGCCACAGTCTCATCCAACTGGGGGAGGGTCTTTCGGCCCTTCCCAAGGCCGAACCTGCTCCGAGCCCCTGGGAGAGGCTCCTGGGGGAGATGAACAGTAACCGTCCAGAGACAGGGCCCTCGGGCCTGGCCCCCAGCGGCCGCTGCTCCTGCACACTCCACCTGACAGAGTGCCCCGGCCAGAGAAGAGCCTCTGGGGGCCTCATGAGGGGCTCAGTGGAGGGCCCCAGTTCACGCAAACGGGCTCGTCGCCAGGCTGAGCCACTGGGCAAGTGCCCCTGCTCCTGCAGGTGAAGGGAACGCAGCAGGCTGGGGGGCAGGCTGAGGGCAGCCTGCGCACGGGTCCTCTGACCCTACGCTTTGCCCTGACTGAGCCCGACCCACGGACACCCCAGGACCCTGGGTGCCCAGTGAGGGGTCCCGGTGGCCCCCCGCCACTGTTCATGGGCACTCACGTTGGGTGAGGGCTCCAGCATGTTGTCGCCGTGCCAGCCAGAGATGGGCACAAAGGGCACCGTGGCCGGGTTGTAGCCAATCTTCTTGATGTAGGCGCTGACCTCCTTGACGATCTCGTCGTAGCGCTTCTCGCTGTAGGCGGGCTCCGTGGAGTCCATCTTGTTGACCCCCACGATCAGCTGCTTCACGCCCAGCGTGTAGGCCAGCAGCGCGTGCTCGCGGGTCTGCCCGTTCTTGGAGATGCCCGCTTCAAACTCGCCCACGCCGGCTGCCACGATCAGCACCGCACAGTCCGCCTGTCCGGCAGGTCGGGCCCTGTGAGCCCCAGGCCCCTCCAGGCAGCTGCCCGGGGATGGGCCTCGGGGTCCCGACAGGAGGGGCAGCAGCAGGGGCTCCTCTGTGTGAATGGCCTGGTGATGTCTGATTGTCTGGGTCTGTCTGACTGTCTGTCCTACTGTCTGTCCTACTGCCAAGGTGGCCCTGGCAGTGGCCAGCCGTCCTTACGGACACCCCTGCCTGGCTGAGATGTTGGGGCCCCTAATCAGTTGTCTGGGGGACTCTGTACCGGGGGGGCAGGGGGAGGGATAACAAACGTCCGGGGCATCACGCCCTGGGCAGGAAGCCAAGGAAACCCAGGGCCCCGGGCTCCCAGGTGTCCCCCAAAGGGGTGTCCCGCCCACCTGGGACGTGCCAGTGATCATGTTCTTGATGAAGTCGCGGTGGCCGGGGGCGTCAATGATGGTGATGTAGTACTTGGTGGTCTCGAACTTCCAGAGGGAGATGTCAATGGTGATGCCTCGCTCCCGCTCGGCCTTCAGCTTGTCCAGCACCCAGGCGTACTTGAAGGAGCCCTTCCCCATCTGCGGGGGTGGGGCGTGGCACAAGGAGGGACCCAGGACTCAGTCGGCTGGCCATGGGAACGCATCACAGCAGAGGCGCTCCCCTGGGTCCCTGGGACTCTGAGCCCATCTCTGGGATGAGGGAGCCAGAGGCGAGGACCTCTGAGGGACACCAGGACCTCAACCCTGCCCTGCCCAAGCCCTGCCACCCTGTGTGCCCAGGTCCGGCCTCCTGCCACCTGGATGGTGGCCATTCGAACGTCCGCCAGTAGGTGGCGCAAGGGCCTGGGAATCAGGATTGGAGGGAAGCCACCGGGCGATCTCAACCCCTCCCCTGGCCGAGGGTGCCCCTTTATCTGAAGCTGACCACCCCAACGTCCGCAGATCAGATCCCTGCGTTAGCCAGAGGCTGACAACAGCACCGTCAAGGTGTCAAGCCAAAAAAATAACCCTCTAATTTTTTTAAGAGAAAAAAAGAAGGGATGCGTTTGCACGGGAGGGCCTGGCTTTCCAGCTCTTTCTACAGACGCTCCCAAGTGGCTCTGACGCTCCTCCTCGCCTTCTGTGCTCCCCTGCAAATGTCGGTGCCCCACCCAGTGAGACCCCCGTGCCCTGGGCCAGAGCTGTGCTCAGAGCAGCCGCCAAGGCCGCTGTCCAGCCAGGCAGATCTCCCTTCAGGGCTGTGCATGGACAGTGCTCTGCCCTCCGGGGAGGCTGCCCAGCCCAGAGGGCCACCCAGACAGGCCCCAGAGGGGACCCAGCTAGACCTGAACCAGCCATCCTGCAAACACCCACAGCCTCCCCCAGCGCCAGTCCCGCAGGGAAGCAGGGAGTGACGCAGCTTTTGGGCTTAGGCGAGGAAGGAGATAGCCCAGCGCAACAAATCCCCCCAACGCACACACGCACACACGCACACATTCTGAGCAGGGTCAGCCCAGGCCAGCAACTGACTCCTCCTGGGCCCTGGCCCCGACCCCCCATCATCCAGGACAGAACCCTCACAGCCTCCGAGACAGGGGCTTCTCCCAGAGCCCAGGGTGGGCGCAAAGGTTGTCAAGAGCAGAACCCCACCCCCACTCTGTGGCCACTTCCCACCCATGGGTCACAGCCACTTAAGAGAAAGGAGGTCAGCCAACGGGGCCCCTCCTATCCTCCCCAGGCAACCAGGACCCCCCCCAAAAGAGTGCCACCCCGGACAGGCAGCCCTCCCCAGCCCAGCACGAGAAAATGGAGCTGATGGGCTGAGTGCCCACCAGTCAGCTATTAATAGCCACCCTGAGGCCTGGGCCAGCCCCAGGACAAGCGAGGGCAGCATCACCTCCAGCCCCAGAACTCAGCCCTGGGGACACAGGAATCCCACCCTGAGTGCAGGCTTCTCAAGCCCAACGTGGCAGAGAGTTCCAGAGCCTGGTGTGGAACCCTGTGGAGCAGAAATGCTGCCTCCAGGTCACCTCCCCCGCACTGAGGGGCAGATTCCCAGGCTGTCCCTCTGTCCACACCAAGCAGGTCTCCAGAGAGAGGCTGCTGCCCCCCCCCACAGCCACTCCAGCTGGGCTCTCTCAGGTACCTGTGCCCCACGCAGGTGCCTTTAGGGCTCCTGCTTTCCTGCCCTGGAGGAGATCAGCGGAGCCACGTGCCCCAGAGTCCGGGAAGCTCCAGCCCAGCCACCGTGTGGACCCTGTCCTCTCTGTGGACGGGGGCAAGGAGGGCAGGCTCACCTCTGCCGCCTCCTTCTCAAACTTCTCAATGGTCCTCTTGTCGATACCTCCGCACTTGTAGATGAGGTGGCCTGTCGTGGTGGACTTGCCGGAGTCCACGTGGCCAATGACCACGATATTGATGTGGGTCTTCTCCTTGCCCATTCTGCCCGGGGTGCGGGGAAGGGCTGGAACGGCCTGGAGCGCTGTGGCTCAGGGTGGGGGGGCTGCTGAGCGGGGATTCTGGGGGTCGGGGTGAGGGGACAGGTGATGGAGAGCCTCAGAGGGAAGCCAGCGAAGACACCGGCCAGCACAGGTTGCAAGCACATCCCTGCCTGCCGACCCTCCCACGGGGCCACGTTCCCACACTTGGTGGGGCAGGAAGATCCCCCCCAGCCTGTGCCTGGCCCATTTGGGTCAGGTGGCAAGCCCCAGCGGTCCAATCTGCCCTAAATATCTGGGTGTCATGCCCACAGAGCACCCCCATGAAGGAGGCTAACCACCCTCCCAAGAGCTGGAGAAACACCAGGCAAACCCCATGGCCAGTCAGGAGCCTGGTGATGAGTCACTCTGCCCTGCGCTCTAGTGCTGTCCCTGGTGCTTGCCCCCCCACCGGGAGTCCTGGGCCCAGCTGTACCCCACCCCCACAGGCCCCGCTGCTGCTGGGGTGGAGAAATGGTCAGGGCTCCCCACTCCCCTCCTCAAGCAGGGAGGGCGCCATCTTCCCTTCGTCCCTGCCAGGCAGGCTGGCACCAGGGTAGACGGGCTGGGCCAGAGCGCCCACAGGGCGGTGGTGCCCAGATCAGGGGCCTAGAATAGCTTGGGCTCTCCCGGATCCAGGCAGGGGGCCGACTGGAAGGCAGGGAGGTGGGGTCCCTGCTCTTCAGAGTGGGGAGGAATCTGGCCCCAGCAGCCAAGCCCAGGAAGTGCCGGACAGAGATGCCTGCAGCCTGGTGGGGGCAGGGGACCCCTCTCCCCCTTTCCCTCTGTGGGGGCCCAAGGCCACAACCCCTGCCCCATCCTGGAGGTCAGTGGAGAAACCTAGGCAGCCCAGGAGGGGACAGGGCGCTGGGTGAGGGAAAGTAGGCAGCAATGGCGCACCCTAGGGTGCAAACACCAAGTGGACACCTCCCGGGCCGCGGGGGTGGGTGGGTAGCGAATGCCCCCCAGGTCTTCCCTGTCTCCCCCTCTGCCCGGCATCCCCAACAGCCCCAACACTGAGGGCACTGAGGACCTTGCTGCAACCCCTCAGCACCCCTCACGCCACAGGTCCCAAGGTCACAGCTGCGGGGGGATCGCCCACGCCCAGAAAACCTGTCCCCAGCCGGCACCAGCGCATAAACAAGCGCCACCGCGGGAGCCCCCACCCCACCGCCGTCGCCGGGGGACCGAGCCCTGGGGCCCACCGAAGCCCGGAGCGAGCCGCACAGCCTCGCCCGGCGCGAGCCTCGCCCTTCTGCGCCCCCCCGCCCCCGCCGGCCCGGCCCCCGGAGAGCGGACCCGCTGCCGAAGGCTGGGGGCGGGGGCCGAGACCCGGAGGCCGAGCGTCCTTACCCAGAGCCGAGGTCTCAGCCAGAGGGACCGGCGGCGCCGGCGCGGGCGGTTTTATCTCTCCGGGAGGGGGTCCACCTATCGACGGAGCGCGCGCAGTGCACTGCGCCCTGCGGTACGGCAATGCGGTACCGGCGGGGGAGGGGCGGGGCGGGGCGGGGGTGCGAGGGACGCAGGGATGCGAGGGACGCAGGGATGCGAGGGACGCAGGGATACGGGCCCTGCGGGCGCGCGCGGGCGCCACAGGGACGCGAGGGAAGGTGCGGCGAGGGAGCGAGCGGCAAAGGCGCGGACGCCAGGCGCACCGGAGGGATGCAGGCAGGGAGCCCCGCGGCCGGGCGCGGGGAGCGGGGAGCGGCGGGAGGGAGCCGGCGAGGAGGGAGGGGCAGAGGTGGAGAGAGGCAGCCAGAGACGGAGACGGAGGAAGCAGAAGCCGAGTGAGTGGCGGGGCTCAGGCCCTCCTGGACAGAAGAGGTGGAAAGGCACTCCAAACCTAAAAGGAGGTCTCTGGGGACAGGCCGGCCCCAGGGACAGGAAACTGCAGGTCAGGCCTCAGCCGGAGGGGCAGGGGCTGAGGCCAGGGTCTGGGCCACAGTCCTGGCCCGCTTTTCCCAAGCGCCAGGTCTGCATGCGGCTGGTGTCTGCCAAGCAAATGAACCTCAGATCTGCCTCCCCAGCGGGGCCCAGGCCGTGCAGCTCTTTCCTCCTTTGGGACCCTGAAATTGGCTTACTGTCAGGCCCCCTGTCCCCGTGTGTCTGCCACATGGGCTCATCCCGGCGCGCCCCCCACCACCTCCCATGGCATGGCCTGAAATCCGTGTCTCCAGGATCCCCTCAGCTTGGCCAAGTAGCCCGAGGCTCCTGAGCATGTGTACCTCGACCGCTCTCCCTCTGAGGCTCCTGCAAAGGGCTCTCGTCCACCCGGGGCCTCTCTCCACGCAGGGCACGTTCTAAGTCTGTTCCCAGAGCCCACTGATAGCTTCCCAAGATGCCCTAATGGGCATGAGTGGGCAGGGGTTCCCCCCACTCCTGGCCCCCGGGTGGTCACACTGCCAAGCCACCCATGGACTGGTTCTGTAGAAAGTGGGGGCAGGGGCGTCTCGGAGGGTCCTGGGCAGACCAGGGTAAAGGCCACCACGGATTTTAAGGAGAGTAGTGGTCAGCCCTGTGTTGTGTGGAAACCAAGTGTATAGGCCTCTTGGCCCTCGAGCCTCTGTCCCCACGGCCACCCTCCCATCAACGGGAGACCACTCCTGCCTGATTTGTCCTTGCCACTGCAATGTCTGGGAGAAGGTCAAGCAAGGTGAGTGGGTGACAGCAGAGGCCGGGTGTCCAGCACCTTCCACCAGGGCATTGGCCAAGAGAGCCTTCGGAGATGTGACCCCCAGCAGGTCGGGAGGCATAGAGACCCAGGGCAGTGGCTGGGCTCCAAGCAGTTCTCCCCAGCCCATTGAGAGATCTCTTAGGGAGGTAACAGGCCCTCCCACTGAGTTGTCGTGGGGTGAGGTCTACCCCACAGGACCAAGGTCTACATCTACAGACAGAGGCACTCCTAACCCTTTTAGGCAGGGCGGGGCTCACAGATGACTCCGAGCACTTCTAAGAGCTGCTGATACCATCAAACCTGAGCCAGGATTAAAAATAAACTCTTGGCAAGCTTGGAGAACCCCCCCACGCCCCACCCCCCCACCCCCGGCACAGCTGCCCTCTAGGTGTGATGCGTCCCTCCTGCCTGAAGGTTGGCAGGAGTTTGGGAGACACCAAATTGGGGTGGCTGAAGCTGGGATGGGCCAAACCACTGCAGGGGGCCCAGGTCCCTGGGGACATCCACCCAACTTCCCCAGTGGGGCCACCACCCCCTGGGCCCCCGGGCTGCCTGCAGGCCAGCCCCCGACAAGGTCTGAGCTCAACTCCCAGCTCACGCGCTACTGTCAGCCCAGTGGGAACCAAGTCATCCCGGGGCTCGCCTGTGCCAGGAGGCCATGCTGCCCTGGGCGGTGGCCACTGCTGCTGCAATGCAGCGTCCTCCCCGGAGGTCCAACGTACCGACCCCAGGCAGAGGTCTCAGGTGGTTTCTCCAAAGTGCCTCTGTGTCCCCAGGATGTGCCCCATCGACCCACAGCGGGGCTGCCTGCAGGGCCCTGGGATCCTGGCCTCTCAGCCTCCGGGATGCCCTCAAGCTCACTTGGACAGTGAGAGTGAATGTGGTATAACCCGGAACGACGACACGCCAGCGTCGCGGAAAGAGCCCTAACCAGTACGTGGTCCTGGAGACAAGAGCTACTGCCTGCTGCCTGGAGCTGGGTAAGCACGATCCTTGAACAGTGCTGAGTAGCTCCGCAAAAGTGGGGGGGGGAGGCTTGTGAGCTCACCCAGTGCTGGGCGGGGCTACCAGACCACGAGTCCACTGGGCACAGACGGGCAAACTGGGCAAACTGCGGGGGCCAAGGTCACAGCCAAGGAGGGCAGAGCCTGCAGTCAGCTCGGAAGGCCGAGCCAGGCCAGCATTCCTTCTGGACAGAAGCCAACTGGGTCCCACTGTGCTCCTCCCTCCCCCTCCCCTCGCCCTGCTTCTCCCAAATCTGAGCCGCTTGTCACAATGGCCCCCACAGCAACCACGGGTATGGGTGGGGGGTGGTGGTGAGCAAAGAAGGGTCCCGTCAGCCTCACAGAGCACCTTCTGAAGAGTAGGGCAGAAGGAAGGGGTACATGGCCTGCCCCCTTAGTCCCCTCCCGGCGCCCCCGGGTGCCCCCAGCCACGAGCTGTTTGGGGAGACACAGGCAGCCCCCTCTTTGGCTGGCTGAGTTTTCATGAGCTGGGGAAAGAAGATCCAGCTAAAATTAACCGTTATCAAGCTGTCAGCCTGGAAATAAACCCTGCTCCCATTGGCTGCTGGTGACGTCACTCCCGGGTTAATAATAACCTGTGAATGCATAACTGACCACCTGTGCTGGGGCCTTCCTGCGGGGCCAAGACCAGTGGTCACCCAGGCAGGGGCTTTGGGGCGGGTGGGGGCAGGGGTCAGGCCTGAGAGCACCCTCCATCCTTGGGGGGGGGGTCTCAGAATGACCCCAGCTCATGGCCTGGGGTCCCAGGCTTCCCTCTGACCCCAGGATTTCTGTGCTCACCCTCTTGTGCGGATCAGTCTCCTCTCCTCTCCCAGCCTACGGGACGACACGACCTGATCGGCCTTGGGGACAAGTTCCTCCGGCCCCCAGCTCCCCAGGCTCAGCAGCCAGGGAACTGAGCTGCTGGTGAGGCCTCAGATTAAGTGGTCTCCATGGCAAGGAGGCACTCTTGGCTGTGGGGCTTCCCTCAGAAAAGCGAGCTTGCTCGTGGCTCGGAATCAGAGAAGCTGCCCCCCCCAACACATACCGCAGGGCGCGTGGGGGGCAGACCGAGCTGGGGCGTTTGGCCTGGGGGCAGGGCTGGGGCTGGAGAGGGGGCTTCGGCAAGCTGCTAGAACCCAAGGCTAGGCAAGGGCCCCTCAAAATGGCCAGCCCCTTGCTTGGTGCCTGGGTCAAGTAGCCTGGGGCGCTGGTGACTTCTGAGAGGACCCAGGCCTCCACCAGTCCACCCCAGGAAACCAGCATACCTGGGAGGGTATGAGGCCTACCTGTCTGCCAGGGAAGCCCAGGGAGGGGGACAGAGCCCCTCAGAAAGGGAAAGGTCAGCCCAGCCCGCCCTCACCACAGCCCGCACTTGGGCCACAGGACCCATCTGTGGCCGTGGCCAGGCGTCTGCTGCTTCGTCTTGGCCGTTGCCGTGGTGAAGGGGCCAGTCCCTGTCACCTGGGCTTGGGCAGGCAGTGTCCTGCCGACACCAGAGCTCCACCCCTGCCTGGCGCCCACCTGCTTCCAGGGAAGGGGTCTGGTGGGCTTTGCCCTCTGAGCTCCCGGAGAGTCTGGGCTCCAGGCCAGCAGCAGGGGAGGGAGTGGCCAGGCCCCCGCATTAGGTCCACTGCAGGCTGGGTGGTGGCGGGGGTGCACTGGAGAGCCCAGGGAAGGGGTCAGCCTCTCCAGGCAAGAAGAGGCAGCCCCTATGTTGGGACAGGGAGACAGAGGGAGGACTGTGGAGGGTCTGCAGGCCCACTGCTCACCCCTCAGGTGGCAAAGGGAGAGGCCACAGAGCTCCGTGCGAGGAGGAGCGTCTCCCGCTGGGGCTGCCCCGGGGAGCAGGCAGCTCCTTGGCAACCCTGGAGCGTAGGTTTCTGCAGCGGATAGAGCGTCCTTCCGCAGGGAAATTGGGAGTAACCTTCCTCCAGAGCAGGGACCTCATGGCTGTCCTAGGGGTGAGGGCCCGGGAGGCTGCCTGTGGTGGTGTTCTCCCCACTGGGGCCACCTCCTTCCCCAGGAAAGAACCTCCCCACCCCCCATGCCCTCGAAGGTGACCGCTGTCCCGACTTCCTAGGCCACAGACCACATTGTCTCTTGCAAACTTCCTGGTCGTGACCTGTGCAGTTTCAACCCTTCTGCCTGGCTTCTCTCACAGGCCACTGGGTCTGTGACATTCATCAGGACGTCACACAGCGGATGCTCGCCACTGCTCTGTCGCACTTCCAGCCATGTTCGAACTAGAGCCGTGTGGGTGCGCCTGTGCACGTGTACCCAGGGCAGAGCTCTGAGCCACAGGCTGTGTCACGCCAGTCGTTGGCTGGCTTACTGCCTCGAGGCTCAATACCTGCTCCGTGATGACAGGCTTGGAGCGTTTCTGCTCTACAGGGAGCAGATCCATTTTGTAGGGTGGGCAGCAAAGGATAAATTTATAGCTGAGAGAAAATTAATTGATAGCTGGCTTTTTTTTTTCTTTGACTATGAGGAAATTTTCCTATTTCTTGAACAACCAGTAATTTTGGGGTGAAGTCTGAAGACTTGGGGTTCTGTTATCTTCCTCTGAAGACTTGTTTTATCTGCTCCTCAGTCACTGGACCTGTGGGGGCCTGTTTTCATGCTTCTCAGCGTTGGTCTGTAGAACACTGCGCAGGTCTCACAAGCCCTCGAGGTTGATAAAATTCAACCTTCGGTCTTGGTCCCCAGCTCTCCATGGGGCTCAGCTTTAACTTCTCTTAGATGATCCTACACTAGACATTACTGTAGGCTGTTGTCTTTTTTCTCTCTCTGGAAGTTTTTATCTATTTAGGTAATCTCTACACCCAGTGTGGGGCTTGAACTCAAGACCCTGAAATCAAGAGTCATGCGTTCCATGACGGAGCCAGGAGGTCTCTCCACCCTGGCTGGGTCCAAACGCCAATGCTGCCCAGCACGGCTTGTCTTCTGGTGTCTTGTTTCTGATCCCAACCCATGGTAGACATAACCGTACTGTCCCCCGGGACCCATGCCCTGGAATCACCCCGTCCCCGCGAGTGCAGAAGGAAGCTGTGGCTGCCTCTCGCCAGCAGACTACGACGGACGGGAGCCACAACCCCCTGGATCGGCGTCCGTTATTTAAGACGATGTCTTGGCAGACAAACCGGAGCGAGGGAATCTCCTACCAACCTTGAAGACGTGAGCTCCCAGGATGTGGGAACGCCAGTGCAGGGCCAACGTCAGGAGACGCTGGGCAGCCCCTGAGAGTTGAAAGTGACCTCCAGCTGTCCATCACACAAAGCAGGGACCTGAGTCCTACAGCCCTGGGATCTTAGAAGAGGAACTGAAGCCTCAGGGGAAACCGACAGCCCCTTCCGAACCCTGAGCAGAGGCCCCAGGTGAGCCCAGCTCCAGAGCTGGGTACGTGTAACAAACCCATGTTTTTTAAAGTCACCGAATCTGTGGTAATTTGTTACGCAGCAATAGACACTAGTGCGGAGACGGCAGAATCTGCTGTCTGGGAGGCCTCCCTCGGCTCCCCAGCCCCAGCCCCAGCCCGAGCCCCCCCCCGCGGGCCCGACACCTCAGCCCTCCACCCTCCACCCTCCGCCTGGAGCAGCTGCTCCTGGAGGCTGGGCGGCCGAGGCAGAAGTAACACACGTCCACTGTTCATGTGGAAATAACTTCAGACTTAGAGAAAAGTTGCCAGAGTAGCTGTCCCAAGTGTTGCCTTTGTCCACACCCACTGGCCGTCTACGTCCACCCACCTGTGTGGACATTCTCTTTCTCTCTCTCTGGGTCAGAACCTCGTCCTTTTTCTGAAGCACTTGTGAGGAGCTCGTCCAGACCGTGGCCTTTGCTCCTCCGTCCTCAAGTCGGTATTTCCCAAGCACTTTGTGGTCACACTTCAGGCCAGAGTCCCGGTCCCCACGGTGCCAGCTCTGCAGCTGGTGCCGCCCGTAGCTCGGTCTTCCCAATCTGGGGCCACAGGCTGGTGTCACATGGCACGGCCCCCATCTCCGCTTGCCGGAAATGGTTCCTCTGTCACGTGTGTGTTTTGGGACACTGATGTGCTTTAAGAGTTCAGGCCGGGTGTTTTGAAGACGGCCTTCTTTTGGCTTTTCTGATGTTTGTGCACCAAGAAATTCAAGTTTTGTTTTTCTGCTGGGAACACCAGCAGGGCCACCTGGGATCCTCCCAGTGCCTCGGAAGGAAAGCTGCCTGACCCCAGTTGCAGTTACTGCCGTGTGGTCCGTGGTCACCCAGTGAAGGTGGTGGCCACTAGCTTTTCCTGCAGTAATTATCAGCTAAGTAATGGGGTGTACCTTGCGTACTGTAAACATCCTAGTTCTCTTCGAAATCCCTCTCTCAGCCTAGCACTCACTGATGATTCTTACCTAATCAATTTTTACCATGATGGGTCTGCTTTTTAAATTATTTTTTTAGGGGCACCTGGGTGGCTCAGTTGGTGAAGCATCTGCCTTCAGTCAGGTCATGATCCTGGGTCCTCGGATCGAGCCCTGCAGTAGGCTCCCTGCTCAGCGGGGCCCCTGCTTCCCCCTCTGCCCCTCCTCCCCACTTGTGCTCTCTCTCTGTCAGATAAACAAATAAAATCTTTAAAAATAATAATAATGAATTACTTTTAAATTTTTTTTAAAGATTTTTTAATTTATTTGTTAGAGAGAGAGAAAGAGCACGTGGGAGCACAGGCAGACAGAGCGGCAGGCAGAGGCAGAGGGAGAAGCAGGCTCCCCGCCGAGCAAGGAGCCCGATGTGGGACTCGATCCCAGGATCCTGGGATCATGACCCGAGCCGAAGGCAGCCGCCCAACCAACTGAGCCACCCAGGCGTCCCTATTTTTAAATTTTTATATTTTCAAATTATCATACAGAAAACTGACTCTTTGGGAAGTAGACAGCTATATGAACGTTAGCACACGTCCAGATTCCTGTAGCTACATCGACCAGGACCCAGAGTGTTCCACCCCCAAAACCCTCCTTCACGCCGTCTGCCTATTCTCAGACCTCTTGCCCCGCAGCCGCTGATCTGTTCTCCACCCGAGGGCTATCGTGAGACCCTCCCGGAGATAGAAGCGCCTGCGACGTCCCTTCTGGGGCGGGGCTTCCTGTCCTCGGCGCAACGTCTAAGCACCGTCAAGATCCACCTGGGCCGCTGAGTGTCAACCGCTCACCCTTTCTTACCCGTGTGCGGATGAACCTCCGCTCACTTATCGCTCATCCCCTGAACAACCTTTGGGTTGTTTCCAGTTTGGGCAGTTAGGACTAAGGCTGCCATCGACCTTCGTACACAAGCTTGTGTATGAACGTGTTCGGGTTTCCCTGGGACGCGTGGCAGGCTTGGGGCTGCCGGGTCGTGCGGCAGGTGAATGTTTAACCTTTCCAGAAACTGCCAAACCTGTCTCCAGACTGCGGTCCCATCCCGCTTGCCCTGCGGGGCGTGTGAGCCCTGGGGGCTCTGTACCCTCAGCAGCTCTTGGAACTGTCTGGCTGGATGGTCCTTTCCATTGTCCCGTGGGTGCATCCTGCCACCTCGTCGTGGTTTTAGCTGACATTTCTCTGACGGCTGATGACATCGAAGATCTCCCCGCCTGCAGAGGGTGCATCCTCGTCCCTGAAGTTCTGTTACGTCTTTATCCCTTAAACACACACCCTCGCACACAGTTTCATCAGGATGTCATTTACATACCTCCAGGTGTATCCATTCAATGTGTAATTCAGGCGGCTTTTCGTCTATCTGGAGTTGTGTGACCATCACCATAAACCGGTTTTAGGCCATTGCCATCACCGCACAAAAAACCCTGCACCGTGTGGCAAGCACCCCCAACCCTCCCCTTAAACCACACCCGCTCTGGGCTGTGGATTTGCCCGAGCTGGACCGTCCACACAGACGGAGCCACATGCCGAGTGGGCGCTCACGCCCGGCTCCGCCGCTCCCGTGGGCATCCACACCCCACTCCCTATGTCAGCAGCCGGATGACGCTTCTTTGGTTCGTTGCTCCCATTTGTTCATCGTTCATCGATGCTGGACATTGGGATGCTGCTGTGAACACGCATGTCCGCCTTGGCCCTGTGGACATCCGTCGTCGTCACCAGGGGTAGACATCTCAGTGTTAGACTGTGGGCGAGCCTTCTCAGCCCCTCAAGGAGCTGCCAGACCGTGTCTGCAGCAGCCGCACTGCCCTGCATCCCGGCCAGCGACACGGGAGGGCTCTCGTTTCTCCTCATCCTCACCAGCACTGGTTACTGTCTTCTTTTTTTTTTTTTTTTAAGATTTCTTTATTTATTTGATGGGAGGTACAGAGGGAGAGAAGCAGACTCCCCACTGAGCACGAAGCCCAACGTGGGTCTCGATCCCAGGGCTCTGAGATCGTGACCCGATCCAAAACCAAGAGTGAGATGCTTCACCGACTGAGCCCCCAGTCGCCCCCAGCCGCCTCTGTGATCACATCTACCCTATGAGCATGAAGTGGCATCTCGCTGTGGGTTTGATTTGCATTTCCCTGACGCCAAGGACGCGCTTATTGGCCACATATCTGTCTTCTTCAGAGAAATGTCTATTCAGATTCGTAGCCCAAATTTTAATTGGGTGGTATTTTCCTCGTGTTGAGTTTTGAGAGTGCTTTACGTATCTTGGATAAAAACTCTTTGTTATATATTCAATTTGCAAATATTTTCTCCCTGTCTGTGCTTGTCTTTCATTCTCTTAACGGTGTCATTCCACAGAACAAACGTTTTCAATTTCGATGAAATCCAGCGCATCGTAGTTTTCTTACATGGCTCATGCTTTTGACGTTGGCTAAGCCCCAACTGCAAAGATTTCCTCCCATATTTTCCCCTAAAGTTGCATAACTCTACATTTCACATTTTTTGAAGATTTTATTTATCCATTTGAGAAAGAGAGAGCACAAGGAGGAGGGGTAGAGGCAGAAGCAGAGGCAGAGGGAGAAGCAGGCTCCCCACGGAGCAGGGAGGCCAATTCGGGGCTCGATCCCAGGACCCCGAGATCATGACCTGAGCCGAAGGCAGAAGTTCAGCCCACTGAGCCACCAGGCACCCCTACCTACATTTCACATCTACATACAGTACCCATTTTTAGCCAATTTTTATATAAGATTTGAGATTTAGGTCACGTTTTATTTCCTGGCATAAGCATGTCCGTTCTCCCAGCAGCACTCATTGGAAAGGTCCCACTTTTTCCGCTGAGCTGCATGTCCACGTCTTCTCACACAGCCGTGCATGTGCGTGGCAGGGCCGTTTCTGGGCACAGATCCATCATGGTGACTTATGGGTCCCTCTCTTTACCAAGACCACTGTGACCTCGCTGTCATAGTTTCATACCAATAGCTAAATGCAGACGGTGAACGGAAAGAATGGTGTCTCCAGCAACAGTGGCGAGACTGGGTGGCAACTGGGAACCACACAACGAGGGTGAATCTGACCCCTACCTCACGCCAAATACAAAAACCAACTCAAGATGGATCAAAGGCCCAATAAAACCGTAAGACCGTGAGAAGCAAACGCAGGTATTTGTCTCCAAGACCTTGGGTGTGGTCGCGGCTTCTTAGATGTGACACCAGATACGTGGGCAACAAAAGAAAAAGAAACTGGACATCATCAGACTTTTAAGTTTTGTGCAAACGAGCACAAGAAGGTGAAAACACAGCCTGCAGAACAGGAGAAAAGAGTGACAAATCGCACTGGGCGAGGGGCTCGTACGCAGCACGTATGAGGAAGCGTCGCAGGTCAGTGACAAACAGACACACGACCCCCTTCAGACGAGGGCACAGGGTCTGAATAAACACTGACCCGACGTAGACCTGCAGATGGCCGATCGGCGCCTGAGAAGACGCCCGACATCGGTGCTCGCGGCGTGCCTCAGCTCGGCTCGCCAAAATGCAGGACTCAAGACTGACAGGAGCGAGGCGAGAAGACGTCGCTACAGCCACGGCTGGGACACCAGTCCACCACCGCCACGAGAGCGGGACAGAGGACAGCTCACCACAAACGGGGCAGGTCGGAGACGCACGGGAACGCGCCCCGCCAGCCCCAGCCGCAGCCGGAGGTCAGGCCGTAAACTAAGTCTCGGTGACTTGTAGGAGACGTTTCCACGAAGGATCTCCTCGGTCCACAATGGGTTGAGCTTCGAAACCTGTAACCAGGGAGACACAGAGATTCACCAGCCTGCAGAGATCAGACAACACGCTGCGGAAGAGGAGACCGCGGGAATCTCAGATGGCACGTGAGGAGGAAAGAAAAGGGAAACAGAACCCACGGGGCTCACGGGAGGCGGCAGCGACAGTGCTGAGGCGACACACGCACGTGAACGCCGAGAAGGGCCCCTGCCGGCGCAGCGCAGCTCAGATGCGAGGAACCAGGAGGACGAGCACAGACCAAGCCCAGAGCCACAGGAAGGAAGGAGACCAGGACCAGGGAGCACGAGGGCCACAGCACGACCACTACCACGTCCACCCGCAGGAGGTACAGAGGCCAAAGTCAGGGGACAGAGGGGACATGCGGGGGCAGGGGCTGTGCTAGTGTTAAGAGGGACGGAGTTCCGGTTCCACAGGATGAATGCGTGGAGGCAGGGGTGGCGAGGGCCGCGCGAGGTTCGGGGCACGTGGAGTGCCCCCAAACCACATGCGGAGACACGGCTGAGGTGGTCAGTTTTGTTACGTGTATTTTACTGCAGCAGAAATCTTTGTGAAAAGAGAAAGTGCCGACCCAGGCCACAGTGTGGTTGAACCCTGGCACCACCAGGCCGAGGGAAAGTAGCCGGACACAGGAGACCATGTGCTGAGTCCACGGAGACGGAAGGCAGGCTAGCGGTGGCCGGGGACGGGGACGGGGCACGAAGGGGCAGCCGTGGGGGACGGTGGCATGACACTGGGAATGTGTACATTATCCGCACACTTTCACACAGTGACTTCTCTGTTACGGGACTTTCGCCCTCAACAAGGCGATTTGGGTACTGAAATTTCGCCAAATTCTTATCTTCCAGAAACGTTTTGGTTATCATAGCTCCTTTGTCTTCTCATATTAATTTTGGGATCCGCTCGCCTAGAGCTTCGGGAATCTTGCTGGAGTCGTTATCAGCGCGATTAGGTCTAGACATCAATTTTCAGGGAATGGACGTCCTCACTGTCTGGTCTCTGTTTACTTCCCTTCTTCGGTCTCCCTCCTTAGCGTTTTACTTTTGACACGCGTCTTGCCAGGTTCATGCCTGGGTGCTTCATGAGCAGAGGGTACCTATCATAAATGGTATTTTTTGAAATGTCCGTTTCCAGTCGTGAATCGCCAGCGGGCGGGGAGACCACCGGCCGACGGCTCACCACGTTTCCTCCATCAGCTTTCTTGTGGGCTCCTGGAGGATGGACCGTCGTGCTGGCCGTGGACAGGGATGGCTTCGTTTCCCATTGCCAATCCCTATGTCTTTTGCTTCTTTTTCTTGTCTTATTGTACCGGCTACGACTCCAGCAGGTGCGGAATGACTGCGGCCAGGGTGGACGCGCTCGCCTCGTCCCCGGTCCTGGAGGACGGACGTGGTCTTTCCCCGGTGTGCACAATGCCGGGCGAGCTCGCCATCAGCTCTTCCTCGATGCTCTGTGTTGAGTCGAGAACCTTCTCGTCCGTTTCTCATTTGCAGAGTCGTTACCGTGAATGCATGCTGGGTTTGGCCAAACTTCCTTCGCCGTCCTTTGATACGAGTGTCCACAACCACCTGCGGGCTCACCGTGACGAGAGCTGCCGGAAAGCCTTCACCCGCTCTGCCGGCATCCGGACAGTTCAGCGCCGTGTTTGCTGTGCGTCTCCGCAGCATTGAGCTTTTCCTGTGCTTTTACGCTAAGTGATTTTGGATTTTATCCTGAAGTTCAGTATTTGTGATGAATAAACTCTTTTCAGCTTGCCGTGTGCCGTGGGTTGAACTTCAGAGCAGTAAAATGGTTGTTTCTGGTAGTTTTTTCCGGCTTTATAGTCGCATTTTGGGGAGAATGTTTGCTGACCTCCTCACTCCTTCATGCTGGAAATCCGTAATATCTTTTAGTATTCGATTCACTCTTTCATCAGATATATTTAGTAAATGTCTACGGCATGACAGGTTCTTTCTCGGCCATGGGGAACACGACAGTTACAGTCTCTGTTCCCGCAGGCCGGGCCAGCCGACTAGGAAAGATATTTGGTGTTTGCAGCGGTGAAAAGCACTGTTAGCGAAGCCCGTGGGCACCTCCGGCTGAGCACCCGCTCCGTGCTCGGTCCTGCTCTGCTCATTTACATGAAGTGTCTTAACCTCGACGTCGCCCGTGAACCAGGCTCTGCCTGGCCACTGCCCCCAGGACATCGTCTGGCCACACGAAGGCCCCCATGTAGTAAGCGCTCACCAAATAGTACTCAGGAGCTTTATTTTCCTCTGCAGATGGTGACGTCACCTACAGAGGCTCGTGCCAGGGAAGCTGGCAGCTGCTGCCCCTCAGGAAGGAGACTTCTGACCCTGCAGGTGGGGGGCAGGACTGGTATCCCCAGGCTCCTGGCTTAGTAAATGCAGTTTTTATGTTGACGCTGGAAAGAAAAGTCACCTCCTTTCCCATTCTCTGTCCTTGAAGAGAACGGGAGGCTGCGGACCTGGCAGCTTGTGTGGGGCCGGCTCCGCGGGTTGCGCAGCCCCGAGACGTGCTCCTGGAAGGAAGGGCTCGCCTGGCCGGGGATGGCGGCCGACAGCCCTCGCAGCCCACTCCTTCAGGGCTGGACTCGCCACAGAGCAGCCTTACCCCGGGACTTCCTCCCCTGGGGAACTGCTCTGGCTCTGAGTGACAGGAGCCAAAGGCCCTCCCAGCTGAGCCTAAGCAGGTCACCCCCGGTGTGCCCTCTCGCTCCAAGGCTCCCCACGGGCCCCATCGCCCCCCCCCCAGCTCCCTCCCAAAGACACACACTGTGTGTCTCAGTCTCTGTCCCAGTGCCTGCTCCTGAGACCCTGGCCTGAGACCCTGGCCTGGGATACTTCCCCACGAGGGAGCCCCAGATGGGAGAAGGCCACAGCCAGGCTGAGGCCAGGTGCCTCGCCTGCCCAGGCTGCCAGAAATGGCCTACCACAGGGGACCCTCAGCACGGCCGGGGCTCTGCTTAGTGCCCACAGCCGGCACATGTCTGCACCCAGCCGGGGGTTGGGGGCAGGGGAGTGTGTCGTGTGGCCTGAGCAGGCTGAGGAAGGGCCTGGCAGACGGGAGTGAGAGCACCAGTGTGAACGGAACCAAATTCCATCCAGCCCACCGGCAGAGCACCAAACGGATTGCCTCCACGTGGTTGTAGGACAGGTTCTCAAATGTGGAAGAGGGAGAAAACCTCAGGAAGTCACAGCCCCAGACGAGAGAGGCCCGGCCCGCGGATTCCTCTGGATCTCTGCTGTGAGCATCCGAAGCTTCTGCCCGGGATGGGGCTCTGGAGGAAGGTGTCAGGACCCCAACCGCCAGGCCCCTCCATACTTCTCCCTGAACCTTCCACACCCAGGGGCCCAGGGGCAGACGCTGTGGCAGCAGGGCTCTCCCGGGGACCGAGCTCTGCTTGTGAGCCCAGCGCAAGGAGGGGCTTTGACACCACGGGGCAGCCCTGCGTGGGCTGCAAGGAGTGGGTGCTCTGCCTGATGTGCCCGCTCTGGGGAGTCACTGGGACATCTCGCCCACTGCTCCCTACCTGGAGGCAGGACAGAGTTTCTACCCACCCAACACACACCTAGAGCCCAGCGTGCCTGGGATCTGGGGGCCAGGGCCCCTGCACCTCCCAGCCCCGGGGCTGCCACAGCACCTTCTCCACCTCCAGGGACTGAGCTGGGGGGCGGCCCGGCTGTCCACCCGCCCACCTCTACGTACACGGGCCTCGCACTGCCTGGCACATGGTGGGCTTCCCATCAGCTCCAGATGAACAGAGAGCTAGGTCCCAGCCAGGAAGCCCAACAGCAAGGCCAGACTGGCCTCCAGCCCCCAGCCCCTTGCCTCAGAAGCCCTGGCAGCCCTCAGCTGGCCCCATCCTTGGGCAGCCCCCAAGTCCCAGCTGTCCTCCTGCTCCTACTACTGCTCTCCCCACCCCCGGGGAGCACTCTTCCACCCACCCAGGCCCCCAGGGATGACATCAGCCCCCACTGACCCCCCACCCCCAAACTGTGCCCCTTGTAACCACCATGCCCGGATTCAGAGCGGGCACCCCACTGCCTCAGAGACTGTGATCTGGCCGCAAGCCCAAGCCCCCTTCCTGGCCCTGTGAGCTGTCCAAGGCCCTGGTGGCCCTCAAGCTGACCTCTCAAGCTTTGGGCCCGGAAACCACCGTCCTGTATGAGGCACGGGGGAGACACACCACAAGGCACCCACACACTCAGCCAAGGACCGCAGGGACAAGGGGGTCTAGGAAAGGGGCAGAGCCCCATGGCTGAGGGTCCTTCCGAGAGGAACAAGCCTGGTTTGTTTTTTTTTTTAAGATTTTATTTATTTATTCATTTATTATTATTTGTTATTTATTTATTTATTAGAGAGAAAGAGTGAAAGAGAGAGCATGTGAGAGGGGTGAGGGTCAAAGGGAGAAGCAGACCCCCTGCTGAGCAGAGAGCCTGATGCGGGACTCGATCCTGGGACTCCAGGATCATGACCTGAGCCAAAGGCAGTTGCTTAACCAACTGAACCACCCAGGATCCCAGGGTCCCAACAAACCTGGTTCTTACCAGAATGTTCCTCCCTCCTGGGGTCAACAGCACTGACCCATCTGCCTTCTAAGTGACCTCAGCGGCCCCAGCAGGCCCGCCTACCTCTCCAGGCTCAGGCCCTGCCACTGCACCCCCCCCATCCCAGGCTCTACTGGCTTCCCTGCTTGTCCTTCCCCCGCTTCTCCACCTACCTCGGACCCCTGCTGTCTTGTCTCACCAAGTGGGGTCCCTGCCCTCTGGACCGGCCCTTCCGCTTCAAGGAGCTCCTGACTGTCCGGCTGAGCCATGGCTCACGGCACATGCTCAACAAACCCACGTACCAAGTGTCACAACGGCACAAGGTCTGAGTCAGGGCCAGCCCCGTCCTCCCAGTGGCACGAGAGCCCCTCCCCACGTCTCACTCTGACACCCGTCTCCAGCATCCCTGCCTGACTCTCTGTTCCTTACTGGGCAGTAAAGGCAGGGGCTGTTGGCCTCAATTTCCCCCACAGTTTTGTGAACCCACACACCAAATCCCATCACGATTTAAGCCCACCGGAAGCTGCCCCTCGCTCGGGGATGGCGCCCAGAGGCTGCCAGCACACAGTCCTGCTTCTCAGGGGAGGCTGAGTCAGGAGAGACACAGGCACCAGGCAAGCCCGCTGGGTGTATGCTGGCCAGTGGGGGCAGGGGGCTCTGCTGGCCACTTCAGGCTAGCATGTGGTCAGGGACTGGCTCCAGAGCTGAGACCAGAGGAGGGAGGCTGCTGTCACCCAGTGGGTGGCTCCAGGGGCCATGAGCAGAGATGGCTGCCCCCCAGCATGGGCCCCGGAGAGCCAGGAACACCATGGTGTGGCTTTGGTGCACTTGACCCACACTACCAGACTCTAGGTTGGGTGAGTGCAAGGCTGAGGCAGGGATGGCAGATGTCCCTCAAGAATTAAATTCGATTTGCACTAAAGTCACACCTAGTTCATGATCCCAAATTAGCCCCCTGAAGGGGGCCAGGAAGCCAGCCCAGAGGTGCTGAGAGTCAATGAGAGGGGAAGGTCCCCAGGCGTGAAGCAGGCTTTGGGGAAGAGGCAGAACGTGAGCCAGCTGGCAGGTGCCTGTGGCCATCCTGCCCAGTCAGGTTGTCCCCCTCGTGTGTGAGATCCCCCTCACCCTGGTGAGAACCCTTGCAATGGGGACTGGCCCACCGGTAAGAGATGAAGGAGGTAGAGAAGGAGCTCCCCTTCAGGGGCCCTAGACCACACTGCAGCCCAAGCCAAGTCCCGGTCAGGAAGTCTACAGTCCCAACCCTCACCCAGCCCTACGAAGGGTCCTATCCAGGGACTGCCAGGCCCTCCCCTCCCAAGGCCTTGACTTCCCTTCTGCTGAGTGAGAAGTTGGAGTGGGGCCAGGAATCCTGCAGGGATCCTTGAGGGGGTTTGAAAACAGGGAGGACCCGGTGGAAAAGGTTATGAGAGCTTCCGCGTGCCTTCTTCCGGAAGCCCCTGCGGACATCTCAACACCCGCCCGTCACGAGGGAAGAGACCCCCCAGCCAGGGCCTAGAGTACAGAGGGAGGCTGGGGCTTGGGGCCTGTGAGAAGGGACTGAGCGGCTGTGGGGAGGGCTGACCTCCACCCAGAGAAGGAAGTCGTCCTCCCGATCTGCAGACCAGGTGCGGCAAGGCCCCACACACTTCAGGGTTGCCCCGAAGAGGGGGCCGCTCTTGACAACCGCCAGTTCAAAGAAGCCTCCCTCTGTGCCCCTGCTGCCCTCCCGCTCCTGCCCGCTCTTGCAGCCTGGGCCTGGCTGGCAGCTGGGTGCAGGGAGGCTGAAGCTGGAGGCCGGAGTCCCCTCCCCCGAACCGTGGGGAGGGGACACCTGCTTTGAAGTCCAGAGGGCAGCAGGGCTCCACGCGCGCACGCACGGTAGCTCTGGCTGGGGCGCTGGTATGCTGCTGGGGGCCCACAGACCAGAGGCCCCAGTCTGTCCTGGATGAGAGTGGGACAGGCTCCATCCCCAAGGGAGGAGGCAGAGGAGAGGGACACTGCAGAGGCTGGACCTACCGCGCCAGGGTCCATTACCCCCACAGGCTCCGAAGGGCTGGAGAGGTTGAGACCGGGTGGACCACCTGCAGTCCCGGAAAGGCGAAGGAGCCTCGTTCTGGGACAGGAGCGAGGCCTCCTTTAGGGAAGGAGAGGTGGCGGGATAAGCCCTGCTCCGGGTCCTGGGAGGAGGGTCATTTAATCACCCCAATCCCAGGCCAGGCCGCCCCAGCTTGGACTGATGCCGTGGGGCCGGCCCCCACCAGGACGCGCGGAGGAGAGCGGGTCCGGGACCCGGCCTCGCGGAGGCGGGAGGCGGGGGGGGGGGGGGGGGGGCGGGGCGGGGGCCGGGGAGAGGCCTGGTCGGCGGGGGTTGGGGCCTGGCCAGGAGGGGGCGGGGCCTGGCCGGAGCCGGGGGTGCTCCCGCCCTCCGTGACGCGAGCGCGGCGCCGCGATCCAAGCCGGCGCGTCCGCGCGTGCGCACCCCGCGCGCTTCGGTCGCTGAGCGGCCCACGGCGGTCTCTTCTGCAAATGGGCTCCGTGGCCTAGTGTCCCCGTCCCCGCCACCTGTGGTCGCGCGCCGAGGCCCGCGAGGGGTCGCCGCCGAGGTGAGGCCCCTGGCAGCGTGTGAGTGGGGTCATGTGGCCCGAGGGGCGGGGGGATGATCCCCGGCGCCGCGGCTGGCGGGACCCACCGACGGGCGGACCGAAGGTCGGACGGCCGGGGACGCGGGGTGGGGGCGGCCGCGCGTGCCGGACCGGCGCCTCCTGGAGCCCCAGGCCCGCGGCCCCGCGCACAAAGCGCCTTTGTTGCGGCCGGGCCAGTTCGCGCCGCCCGGGACCCGCGCCGCCGCCGGGGCTGGCGCTCCGGGAACCACCCCATCGGGTCCATCTGGCCCGCGGCCCTGACCCCGGCGTCTGGATGGGGGCGGGTCGGCCCGAGGGGGGAACGCCCTTCCCGAGGGGCGGCGGGTGACCGGAGTGGCGCCCCGACCCCTGCGTGCGCAGGTTTCCACCAGCCCACAGGCGACGGCATGGCCGCCATCCCCTCCAGCGGCTCGCTCGTGGCCACCCACGACTACTACCGGCGTGAGTAAGCCCCTCGCCCTCTGCCCTACAGGCCTCCTCTGGGAGCGGGGAGGGCTGCTAGGGACCTGTGGCTCTGCCTGGGTGCTGCCAGCCTAGCCGGCGCTTGGTGGACAGGGCAGGGGTCGCGATGCCCTGCGGAGCTGACCGGGGCCTCTCTTCTCCAGGCCGCCTGGGCTCCACGTCCAGTAACAGCTCCTGCGGAAGTGTGGAGTGCGCTGGGGAAGCCATCCCTCACCCCCCGGGTGAGTGCAGGTCCACTCCCCCTGGTGGCACCATCTGGGCGGGATCCCACCAGGAGCAGGCAGCAGCACCATGACTCCCCTTTGTTCCTCTCAGGTCTCCCCAAGGCCGACCCGGGCCACTGGTGGGCAAGCTTTTTCTTCGGGAAGTCCACCGTCCCGTTCATGGCTACAGTGTTGGAGTCCCCCGAACGGTGAGAACACGTTCCTGGGGGCCAGCACGGGAGATGGGGGCAGGTGGAAGTCGCCTCTGACCACAAGCTCTCCCCCAGCTCGGAGCCTCCCCAGGCCTCCAGCGGCACCATCACCAGCGACTCAGCTCTGGAAGCCGTAAGGAAGCAGCCTGGTGGCCGGCCTGGCAAAGCCAACGTGGGGCCGCCATCCTGAGGGCCGAGGCCGGGCTTGGGGAGGTGCTGCGCTCATCAGAGCCTCTCCCCTTCCCTCCCCCCCTTCTCATAGACCAGGCCGGCTGCTGCGGCAGAAGCAGTCAGGTTTTATATCAAAATAGCAAAACACCAAAAAGGAAGTTGAGAGAATCCCACTCTTCACCGTCCAAGCCACACGCAAACCTTCCACACACCCTGGAACCCTGTGCCTCGCACCATGTGGAAAATAAACTCCAAGCAGCCAGTAGCCCTGATGGTGTGTGTGAGCTGCGTGCCCTGGGAGCCCTTCCCCACCTCACTTCTCGGCAGGGCGGGAAGTTGGTCTGGCCCAGGTTCACGCGGGCAAGCCGCTTCGGCGAGTGCGGAGTACGGATGGGGGGGGGGGCTCCCCCAGAGCCTGGGGGCACAGGTAGTTCCTAGGAGAAGCCTCCAGGGCAGCTGCTGAGGTTCAGGTCCTCAGACTTGGCTCCTGCCACTGGGTTCAGGAGCCCCCAATGAGAGGGACCTAGTGCTCCCCGCCACTCTTGACACCAGGGAGGGCAGTAAGGGAACAGGACCAAGGCTGTCCCAGCTGGTGTGGAGCAGCCCACTGGGCCATGCTATCTCCAGGTGCCTTCCTAGAACAGTTCTGCCTCTTCCAGCCCGTTGTAGGACAAATTCTGGTCAGCCCTCCCCCCCCCACCCCGAGACACAGGGACCAGAAATTAACACCGAGTGGTAAGGGGTGTGGGGGTATTCCAGAGGGACTGTCTCACCACAGGTAACCTGGCTCTGGACAGACTAACCAGGGACCTGGGGAGGCTGTGGTTGTGCCATTCTCCACCCACCTCCTCGGGCAGGCATGCTTGGTGGGCTGACAGTGTCCACACTCGCTTAGTGGCCAGCAGGGCTTGACCCAGGTCTGGTGGTTAGGGGAAGGGGGCTTAGTATGAGATCAGGGGAGCCCGGCTCCCCTCCTGCTGGTCTTCCCCGGGTGCGTGCTGTAAACAGCTGTGCAGATCCAGTCCAAGGCATCAGCGGAACTCGTGGGCCCTAGGGCTGCAGCCACCATCCTGTCTGCCCCTGTTGTGTCCAGGCAGGAGGATGGGTGGAGGAGGTCCACCTTCCCGACACTCCAGATGGACCCAGAGTGGAGTGGTGCCCCAGAATCTGGCCTGAGCACTAGCCAGCCTCCCCAGTGTCCAGATGAGTCCCTCAGAGCTCGTGTGGGCAGCTGCTGATAGCCACGGCCGCAGGCAGGAGACAGCAGTGCCCCACCAGCAAACAGCCCATCTTCACAGAGTGCCGGGCAGTCTGTGTTTCCCCCAAGTGAGGAGATTGGCATGGGCTGGGTGGCATAGGGTGAGCCTAGCCAAAGCCCAGATCCCTCCCATGTACCACCTGAGGAGGTCCTGACTGAGCGGGTGGGCTTTAGTCCAGGACTAGCAACAGCACCACTCCCTTTAGAAAGGAGGGTCGTCAGGCTTCTGGAGAGTTCAAGTTGGAGTTGACCGTGGCGGGCCCTGGCACTTGGCAGGAGCTGGTGTCTCGGGAGCAGACAGGAGGACGGGCAGCCTCAGCTCCCTGGCTGCAGAGGGCAGGCTTCCCCGCCCCAGGAGAGGGCGGGCCCCCCGGTGTCCAGCCCAGTTCTGGACCTGTCAGCACCTTCAGTGGGCCCGTCCTCCTGATGGGAGGTCCAGGACGGCGCTGGGCCCATCTTCACAGGACCTGGCCTGGTGGCCTTCCTCGGTGGCAGCAGGGAGGCCGTCCCCCTCAGAGCGGGTTCTCGTACCTGCTGACACTGGAGAGCTTCTCCCGCAGGGCTTGGAAGCAGGGCCGGTGCTCGGGGTCCCTGTGCCAGCATGAGAGCGTTAGCTTGTGTGCGGCGGCTGGGCACTCCAGGGGACAGGGCATGCGGTAGCCCAACTCCACCCTCAGGAAGGCCTCGTGGCTGGATGTGCCTGTGGCGGGACGGCCAGAGGGGCTGCAGGGGCTGGAAGCTGGTGCCCAGCGAGCCTCTCCTCGCCCCTAGGACACCACGCTGCCCTCTACCCCCTCCCAGGAAACCCTGGGCTGAGCTCCTGCCTGCTGCCCCCCTGTGCACGGATGCCCCCGGAGTGCCACCCTGGGAGGCTGGCTGTGCAGGTGCCAAGTCAGGTGATGGCACCGTCCCGCCCTGTCCACCATCGGGGATGCTGTCAGGGGCCCAGTACCTGGATAGGATATCTGACCCCGACTGAAAATCTCATGGAGAAGAATCCTGAAGCACCAGACACCAGATCTGATGGAGTAAAGCCCTTGGGAGAGGGTCTCGGGGCGGTCCACTTGTAGGGGATGTTGCAGTTGTGGGAAACGCAGATGTCCTCCTGCAAGTGGACACGCGCTGGGTGGGCCTCGGCAGCTGCCCACACCCCACCCCTGCCCTGGCCATGCGCGGGGAGCTGGGGTTCATGGGGGGCCAGTGCAGCTCAGGCACCGACGACCAGCACAGTGCCACTAGAGCGGGTGCAGCTTCCCCTCCGATTCAGGGCGAGGGGCGGGGGGCGGGGCAGGTCAGGTCTGGAATGCACATGCTCGGGTCCCCACGTGGTGTCACAGTCCCGGGGGTGGGCCCATATGAGCATATGCTCGGTCTGTGACTGCCATGGTAGCCCCGTGGGCACGCTAGCTGCTTCACACAGCTGCCCGCAGCTCCCCTGACACGCTGGACAGCCTGGGGGAATCACGCTCAGCCTCCCTTCCTGGCTGCCACCGAGTGCTGAGGGAATCGCTGTTCTAGAAGCAACCAGCTCACGATGAGGAAGGAACTGCGGCATCCGGACAGCCGCCCCGGAGCCAAGGGCCCCAGACGCCTGCTCTCAGGGCCCCCGAGCAGAGGGCACCGGGAACAGCGAGAGAAGCCGTCGAGCCCATGTGACCCTGGTCTGCTCCAGGAGCGAGTTGGTGACTTCGGGGCTTTCAGGAAGTTGGAAACAGCTCTAAGGAAGCACGTGATGACTGTAAGATCCCCGTTAAGTGTCAGAAATGTGATTGTGGCTGAAATACTGAAGTGTGCACACGGGGACTTGGGTCTAACCTCATGGAAGGAGTGGGGGCCTACCTGGAGGGTCTGATGGGGACAGAGCGCTCAGGACATCATTCTGTCCACTCCTGTCTTCTGTGTGCGGGGCGGGTGGGGAAGATGTCTCCCCCGAGCGCACGAGGCTCCCCAGCCTCTGCCCCCATCACACAGGCGAGGCAGGCCGCCCAAATCAGTGAGCACAGGCACACCCACCTCCCCAGCCGCCCTGCCCGTGTGCGGCCTCCCTTTCCTCCTGCACCCCTGCGAGGGCAGACGCCTCCCTTCCAGCCTTGGAGCCCTCCGGGAAGCCTCCACTCCCCATTGCGGCACAGCTCTGGCCCCGGAGCCCTGTATCTCGCCCTCCGGCCTCCCCGAGGCTGAAGGCAGGCAAGCCCAGACACCCCAGCTCCAGGCACAGAGGACACCCTGCACCCCCGCCTCACACCCTGGGCCCTACCTGGAGGAGTCTGGCTAGCCCAAAGTCACCCACTTTGCAGACGTTGTGGGCGCCCACAAGGATGTTCCTGGTGGCCAGGGCCCGGTGGACATAGTTCTGTGACTGCAGGTAGCACATGTCCTCGGCCACCTGAGAGGCAAAGTCCACCAGCAGGGTGGGGCTGCCAGCTGCTCTGCCCTTGGTCCCTACTCCCTCAGGCATCGCTGCCACAGGAACCCCTCACCCTCCCCGGGGCCCCATGAGGGTCACGCCCCACCCTGGCCAACTTAGCATGTCTTGAATCTCATTTGCTCATTCCTCCAAGCACCCTGCCTCCTTCCTGCTTTTCAAAGGCACTAGGTTCTCAGGACCTCAGGGCCTTTGCACCAGCCATGCTCTGCATGTTCCCTGTCCCGGACCCCGCCTTCTGAAACCATGCTGTCTGTGACCGCACCGCTTGTCTCCCCACACGCATTTGCCACGTTACTCCTCCAGAGCTTGGGGTCACAGGGGCGCAGGCGGGCAGCAGAATGTCTCCTGCCAGACCCTCCTGGCCCAGAGCTCAGGCGGCTGTGCACGTGCTCACGCCAGGCTGCCCTCTGTGGTCCGAGCCTCCAGGCGCCTCCTTGCAGGGATGGGACAGCCTGCAGCCCACGCCCAGACGGGCATGTCGCAGTGACCCTCCTGCTTCCTCTAACTAGGTCATGCATCTGGTTTCGGCTGTTTGGAAGGTGAGTGATGCTTTGCTCCCCAAAAGGCCCAGTCCCTGCCTGGGCCTCCCTCACAGACCCCCTCCCTGTCGGCCACCCAGAAGCCTCCTGTGGGCCCCTCCTTCCCCTCTGGGTCCTGTCATCACAAAGTGACTGTGGCGGAGCCCAGGGGCAGGGGCCACACGCCCCTGCAGCTCTGTATCATGTCACCCTGCTGGAGCCTAGTCAGCTCTCGGGGGACCAGGATGGTGGGGTCCAGCCCCAGCCAGGGGGCACGGGGAGGCGGGGTCACGGGTCCCCTGTCCTCACTGGCCTCCTGGAGGCTGGCCCAGCACCCTGCCCCTCCCCAGCACCCTGCCCCTCCCCAGCACCCAGCCGCAGTGGCACAAATCTCTGTCTGGAGGGCTGCCCCGCCCTGAGCTCTTGAGGGGCTGCAGGGGGCCGGGGGGGCACCTTGAGGGTCCCACAAGGGCCACGGGGACACTCAAGGCTCAGACTCTACCGTCTCCTTCTCGGCCAGGTAGTTGTGGAGTGCGTAGCCCTCGGTCAGCGGCCTGCCCACCTCATCCAGCGGCGTGGCCCACCTCCGCTCCTCCTCCTTCCCGGCCACGTGGAACAGAGCCCTCGCCCGGAAGGTCAGCTCCTCATCCCTCTGGGCCTCCAAGTCCCAGAGGCCCACATACTGGGGGCCCGGGGGAGCCTGGCCCCAGGACGCCATGGCGGGTGCCACGGCAGGACCGGCCTCCTGGCCTCACAGCCAGTTCCTGAGCAGCCCACAGCACCCCTTGTGGCTGGGAGCCGTGGCCGGTGGGGCGGACCCTGACAGGCGGTCCCCACCCAGCCGAGGGGCCGGCCCACGTCTAGTGAGGAGAGGCCCTGCCAGGCCAGCCACACCTGCACCTGCCGGGGCTCCCTCCCTGGGCTGCCCAAACTCCCAGGGCTCCCCCCGACCCTCCGACCCGCTGAGGCCAGGGCCACCTGGGAACTGCTCTTGCCCACCTGCTCCAGGATGTGTGCCCACCACGTGGGGGAGGGGAGGACTGAGTAAGCCGTCAGACAGGGCCCTCCTGGGGTCCACTTTAGCGATGGGGGCTCAGGGATGAGTGGAACCGAGGTGGGAGGGGGAGACGAGGGATGGAGCCCTGCCCAACACTCCGGGGTCTCTGGGATGGCGCCGGACAGAGGGCCAGCGAGCTCACAGGGTCGTGGCTGGAGGCCCAGGGGACAGTAAAGGGCAGACAGGTGCTGGGAATAGGGAGCCCACACGGGGGCTGTGGGCTGGGGGACAGCAGGGGCCACAGCAGAGAAGAAAGAGCCCTGAGGCGAGATGGGGACCAGGGCATAGAGAGGGCTCGGGGTGAGCGCCTTCGGTCCTCGGCTGCCCGTCTGAGGGGCTGTGGGGACTCTGGCCCATGACGGGAGCTCCAGGAGGACGATGACCAGGGGAATCCTGTACTAAGCCTGACTTAAGCACCACTCGCTCCATTTTGAGATCGAGAGGACTGTGTATTACAAGCAAGCGGGCGATCATCCTGGCGCCGCTTTCATTGACGACGAGGGTGGGGAAGGGGCCAGGGAGCAAAGCAAGGGGCAGGCTGGGGGGGGCGCTCCATGGCGCCCGGGCTTCGTGTCCAGCCCTCACTGCTGGGCAGCGTGCTCCGGTCACCCCTGCCCTCAGACCCGGTCGTGAGCTCAGGCCCAGGGCCTTGGAGTGTCTCTCGGGGCAGACGTCCAGGGCTCTGCCAGGGCAACACGGGGAAGCGGGACAGCATTGAGACAGAAAGTCCCCCGCCCCTCCTGGAGGCCCAGGCACCAAAACTGTTGGGCCTGTGGCTGACAGACATGCTAGGAGTGCACCACGGACCGCCACCAACACCGCCTCTGGTCCCAAGCCCAGCACACCCCTTCCCTCAGGCCCACGTCACACTCACTGCTGCTGTGTCGGGGGGTGGGCGGGGGGGACGTCCAGCTCCATCCCTCACCAGGAGGCCCCTCAGCCCTCTCAGGGCAGGAGGGTTTGATCCAGGCTGCCGGCCGAACCCTTCTGCTCCCACCAGCCCCGCCCACGCTGGCACCCGAGGCTCAGCCCTGACCCAGGCTGGTCTGGCCTCAAGTGGCTCGTGCCCACCTCCTCCCTCTGTGTTGCCCTCACCCGTGGTGACCTCGGCACCCTCTCCTTCTCCTCCAGGAAGCCCCCCACCACTCTAGCCCTGCACAGCCTCTGTGCCCACCGCGGAGTCCCAGTTCCCCCCGTGCCAGCCCCTGGGCAGGGCCGGAGGGGCTGATGGGGAGGGGAGGGGCTAATGGGCCTCGCAGTGCAGAGCTGACCCTAAACGGTGCATAGAGGCCTGTTCCCTCCAGGGGACAAGAAGCTCGGCATGCCTCTGCCCTTCCATCCCACAAGCCTTCCGGGGGCACAGCTGTCACCAGGGGGTCACAGGACGGTGGGGGATGAGGACCCTGAACACAGACCACACCTGCCTGGTCCCCATGCCCCTCGGGTCCCTCTTGTGGTGACTGGAGCTGGCTGGGTGAGTGAGAACAGGCGTGTCCCACCCGGCTCCTCATTCAGTGACGCCAACGGTGGCTTGAAATCAGCCCGAGCAGGAGCAGGCATGTTGACCCAACACCATGGGATCTAGCCCCACCCCTGTCTGACCCCGGGCCAGCACCCGGGACCCAGAACCCCTGACCTTCACCCCACCCCCAGAGAAGGACCTCGAGTCTCCCAGCCCCAGGAATGACCATGCAGCCTGCCCTGCCCGTGGCCTGACCCAGGCTCCCCCAATTTCAATCCCAGCCCCAGGGAGATGGAGTGGGCTGCTTGGTCCCGCAGGGGTCCTGCTCCCTGGGACATCAGAGTCCCCTGGGGTGGGGCCCTGGGCCACATGGGAGCCAGCTCTGCTTCCAGGGACCAGCTGGTAGACCTCCCCATCCGCTCCAGCTGCTGTTCCGGGTCTGGGCGCTGAGGGCCCATGCACGATGCAGGTCTGAGTCCGTCGCCGCACGTTTTCCGAGCACTCAGGTCTGCACGCAGCCAGCAGGTGTGCCCAGCCCGTGCCGCCTCGGCCCCGTGCCGCCTCGGCCTGGGAGCCCAGCGTTGGCCATGGGGAACTTTGCCAAAAACTGGGGAGCCTCTGGCTGTTGGCCCTGGGAGGAGTCGGGCTGCCCGGGGCAGCAGGGGTGAGCAGGGGGCCGTGGCCCAGGCTCAGGTCTTCTCTGTCCAGCAAATCTCCATGGCTGGACAACATTCAGGCGTGACCCCAACGGCTGTGCTGAGACCTCTCCTCGCCAGGGACACCAGGTCCCGTGGAGCAGAGGACACCAGCCCTCCCGTCTGAGGGGACATCTTCCACACACACGTGTGCCAGTCCATGCGTCTGTCAGGGTGTGAGGACCACAGCCAGAGGCCGCTCCAGGCCGCCGGCGCCCCTGGATGTGTCAATGGCCAGTATTGTCCTGGGGGGACACGCCAGGCAGGGAGGCGTGGCCCCAGCCCCCGTGTCCAGCGTCCCAGGTCACGTGTGGGCAGGGGCGAGGCGCCCGTGGGCGGCACTCAGCTTCTCCTGCAGCGTAGCAAAGGCTGGCCGCTCCTCAGGGCTGCCCTTCCAGCACTCCAGCATGAGCGTGTAGACCTCCACAGGGCAGGGGGCTGGGCGTGGCAGCCGGTACCCTCGCGTGACCTGCCGCAGGGTCTCGTGGTTGCTCAGTCCTGCAGAGGGGCCACAAGAGGGGCTGGGCAGGGCTGCCTTGCCTCTGCGCAGGGTCACAGTGCACACCTCCCCCCAGCTCCTGGCCAGACCTGGCCCAGCAGGTGGCCTGGAGGCATGGTGCCCCTTCTGGAATCGGGGACTCCCCGGGGCAGGCTGTGCCTCCTTCCTCAGACTACATAGGCCTTGTTGAGGCCTTGCCTCCTCCCTCAGGCTCCCTTGCAGCCCACCTTCATAGGGACACTGGCCATAGGTGAAAACCTCATAGAGCAGAACTCCGAAGGACCAGACGTCCGACTTCTGCGAGTAGATGCGATAGTTGGCCGCCTCGGGCGCCGTCCACTTGACGGGGATCTTGGAGCTGCTGCTTGGGGAGTAGATGTCGTCCTGGGTGTGGGGAGACCAGGGGTGGGTGGGCCGAGTGGCTCCCTCCCCTCTGAGCCACGGCGGGGTTGGGGGCCCCAGCCCGAACTGACCTTGAGCAGCCGGGCCAGGCCAAAGTCAGCCACCTTGCATGCCAGGTCGTCACCAACGAGCACGTTCCTGGCCGCCAGGTCACGGTGTACGATGCGTCGACCCTCCAGGTAGCCCATGCCCTCGGCCACCTGGCAGGCAAAGCTCAGCAGGACAGGAAGGTCCAGGGCCCGTCCCTCGGGGCCTGTGGGGCAAGGTGGACGGTCAGGGGGGCAGGGTCTGCACTGTCACCTCCCCACACGCCTCAGTGTCCTCACCCTCAGACGGGGTGAGAGCGGTGCCCCCAGCCCAGGCCACGCAGCGGGAGGGGCCATGCTGTGCAGTGACTGCTCCTGGGCCCCCAGAGAGACCAGAGCCGGGGAGGGGCACAGGAATGGGGACGGGGACACCGGCGCACCCAAGCCCACTGCTCTCGGCTCCACCCGGAGCACAAGGCTCTGACTGCGCCCCGGGGCCCGAACCCACGGGCCAGAGCCCACCACACCCCTCTGAGCCTCGGACGGTCGAGCCTGGTACAGCCTCGAAGGGTCACAGCTGTGCACGGAAGCCTGGGCCCCCCGGACAGTCACCAGCGGGGGGCGGGGAGCCAGCCACTCACTCCCCAGGAAGGCCTGCAGGCTGCCCTTGCGCATGAGCTCCGTGACGATGTACACGGGCCGGCCCACCGAGCACACGGCGTGCAGCCGGATGAGACGCTCGTGCCTCAGGCTCTTGAGGGTCTGGATCTCCTTGCTGAGGTCCGCGAGCTTCATGTAGGCTGTGGACAGGACACGGCTCCAGGACCCACCCACGCCACCCTGTGGCTGCCCCAGGGCTCCAGGGGTCCGAGGGCAGGGCGGGCAGGGGCCAGCAGGCCTCACCCACCTGACTTGATGACCTTGACGGCCACTGGTGTGGAGCCAAGCCACAGGCCTTCCCACACCTCCCCAAAGTAGCCTTCACCCAGCTTCCTCCGCAGGGCAAACTCGGAGTGAGGCCGCTCCCACTCGTCCTGCTGGGGGGGCTTCTGAGGGGGCGGGGGACACTCCGGGCCTCTGCCTGCCGCTCCCTGGAAAGAGGGGGCGGTGTCTCCCAGAGCGCCAGGCCTCCAGCCCCTCTGCCTGGCCAAGGCCAGGGCAGCCAGGTGTGGACCTCCTGAAGCCGGGCCCTAAGTGGCACCTTTGCGGGGCGGACGCCCACCACGAAGAGTCATTACCGCCCGGCCAGCTGCCATTAGCACCTGGAGCAACCGGATCGCTGCCTGGCCCGCGGCAGGAGGCCGGGCCCCGAGAGCGGGGCCGCCGCCCGAGCCAGGGCACACGGCCCAGCGAGCGCCCCTCCTACAGCCTCTGCCTGGGCCTGTGGCTGCTGCGAGCACCCTCCCAGACGCCTCCCTAAGCGTGTCCCCAGTCCTCATGGCCCCTCTGCAGAGCTGGGTCTGGGACTGGGGGACCCTCCAGGTCTCATCCCACCCCAGCCCCAGAAGTCCCCAGAGATGGAGATGCCGCACCATCGAGGGCAAACCCAACCCCAGACAGGGCCCTGGCTGGGGTGTGGAGGTGTGGCCGGGGCTCCCAGTGCCCTCAGGCCTTTTCGGACCCCCCAGCCATGCTCAGAGACCGGCCTGGGCCTGCTGCCTGGCTACAGCCCCGGACGTGTGCTGGCCATTGGGGCTGGAGGTGCTTCCGGGGCCTGGCCCACCTGGGGCACACAGGGCTGTAGCAGCGGGCTCTGGGTCAGCTTCCAGTTGGTCCTGTAGTAGGTGAGCAGCTCCTCCAGGCTGGGGAAGAGCCGGCCCTTCTGCAGGTAGAGACCATCGGCCGCCGTGGAGATGCGGTAGTGGTGGACTTTGGCCTGTGCCCGGACTGGGAGCGGACACAGGTGAGGGCCGCGTCTCTGCGGCAGCCTGCCCCTGACCCTCCCAGCACCCTGGCCGGGTAAGCACCACAACCTTCCCTGGGCCGGCTCAGGTCAGGCCTCGGCGCCTCACAGGAAAGTGGGGAGTGTGGGCAGCTGCCAACTGGGGGCAGTGAGGGGGGCGCAGGGCGGGCACTCGGGGGACACTCAGGGCATGGATGAGTCCGAGAGTGAGCGGACGTGAGAGGGGAGGGTGAGTGAGGAGAGAGCCCTGGTGGGGGATGGGCAGGGGAGGGAAGGGGGAGGGGGCCGGTGAGTGAGCCTGCAGGTGGGCAGAGCAGGCGAGGGACGTGAGGTGCCCAGGCCTGACGTGGGGCCGGCAAAGCCTGGGGAGCACTGACCCCGAGGTCAGCGTGGGGACAGAGGCTCGAGCAGCCGTCCGGTACCTGACAGCGAATAGTCCCCACGGCTGCTCTCGCTGGGCCGGACAAGGAAGGCGCCCGGGGCGCTGGCCGGGGACAGGAGCAGCTGCTGGGCGCGAGCGCGGCTCATGCTGCTGAAGTACCAGCTGCGAAGGGCGGGCGCGGCGGTCATCACCGGGCCGACGGACGGACCCTGCCCCCATGAGGCCCGAGCCCGACGCCCCTGTCGCTCAGGAACCAGGGGCTCCCAGAGCCCAGGGCAGGGGTCCCGGCCCCAGGTCTGCATCCGCCCCTAGCCCTCGGTGCCCCCACCTCTGGAGTCATCAGGGAGGCCCTCTTGGGCCAACACAGAGCTCCCACTGCCACTGACGGTGACCTGAGTCTGGTGAGACCGTCCGTCCACACATCTCAGCCCCGGAGTGCCCGTTACCCCTGCTCCCAGAAGGACCCAACCCCAGCCAGGGGCTGACCTACCAAGCTCAAGACTGCTGAGCCCCTACTGGGGGGGGGGTCCACCGGGAGCCTGGGGGCCCCGATGAGCCGCCCCTAGCCTGCAGAGAGGTGGACCGTGGGGCCGACAGAAGCTCGTCCAGGAAGGCCCTGGGGGAGGCAGCGGTGCCAGGCTGGGCAGGGACTCTGGGGAGGCTGAGGAGGCTCAGAGCATCCCATGTCTGCCGGGAAGAGGCCCTGCCTGGTGCAGGCCAGCCCGAGCCCCTGGCCCTCCGCATCTACAGAGATGCTCCCTCTCTGAGCACCCAGGCAGCAGGGGCTCCCAGGGGCCTGCTCCTCAGTCTGAGGGAGTTCCCCAAGTCCAGGAGCCCACACAGCTGCACATGGACAAGGACAGGGGAGAGCCTGCTGGGACCCCCGGCTGACACCCCACATGGGCTGCGGTCACCCAAGTAATACCACATGCATCTCCTTGGCTCCACACTCTTAGAAGGAGAGCGGGACGGCTCCTGGCCCCAGCCCATCCCCTGTGTCTGCTTCCCAAGGTCCAGGGAGGGGAACCCCACGCCTGAGTCGGCTTCCCAGCCTGGAACCTCCTGCTTCCTGTGGATTCTGGGGACCCTGGGGCAGGAGGCCTGCTCCCCAAGGGAGAGCCTCAACCACTCGGGGAACAGCCCTGTGCGCATGGCCCTTGTCCCCTCTAAAGTGGGGAAACCCCGGGCTCGGAGGGCCAGGGGGCTAGCTCTGACCCCTCGGCTGCTGGACCAGCACTTACTCCAGAGGACCTAAAGCATGACGCAGAGTGAGTCGACACAGGACGGGGGCCCTGAAAGGACGGGGCTGGATGGATGGGTGCTGCTGAAGCCTGGGGGGAGGCCGCGGACTGGCAGGAGGGGCACCGAGTTGCGCCCCATAAAGAGCTGCAGGGAGGGGCTGGGAACCAACGTGGCCAGAGCCAAGCCTGGGGCTGGGCTGAGGGGCTGCCCAGAGGGTAGAGCTGGACACTGAAGAGTGGGGCGACGGCAGACAGGCAGAGGCCCCCGCAACGCCGGAAGAGAAGACCGCCAAGCGGGGCAGAGAAGGGTCAAGGACGCGGGACGTGAGACACGGGTCCCCGAGAGCAGACCTGGCTGGGCAGCAGGCTTGTGGAAAGCTGACGAACTCGTTTCAAGACACACTGACTAGGAGCAAGAGGTACAGCCCCCTAAGGCCCCGGGGCTCCAGCCACCAAGGGCCCGGCAGCCAGGCACTGCCCTCTGGCGCCCAGCAGCCAGCAGAGCTCCCAGGGGCGGGGCCCCCGAGGCCCTTCACGGGACAGCAGGGCTGCGCGCGCACAGAGAACCAGTGCCCTCATCCCCAGCCCTCCCCCGGGACCAAGGGCCAGGGACGTTCTGGCAGTCTCTCCCTGGGGTGGGGCAGCGGCCAGGATGACACTGGGGAAGCCTCACTATCAGGGTTGATGGTCCTCCCCCTGTCCGGCCAGTCTAGCCCTGAGGACAGACGGCCAGGTGTCTAGGGCTAATGACACAGCCAGCGTGGCCAGCCCTTTCATCCCCGGCCCAGGCAAACAGTCATTAGCACTTCCTCCCGGCACCACCCCATTTTGACCCTCCAAGAGCAGCTCATGGGATCTGTCCTCCACTCACGGAGGGCTCTGGGCCCCTGTCCTATCAGAATGGCTGCCTGGTCCCTCCCACCCCTCCCAGCAGGCTGGGCCAGGGGTAGGGGCTGGAGTCCCCTCAGAAGGGGCCTTCCTGGGACTCAGGCTTTCCCATGCCTCGTGCAAACCCCCCAGGAGGCTGTGGGAGAGCTGAGGGGCTCTGTCTCCAGGGACAGGGCCCAGGCGGAGACGGCTCACAGCTGTGCCGGGAGGCCACCCTGTCCTGCAGACCCTAAGCCCAGCCTGTAGACTGCCCAGGCCCTGGGGGCTTTGGGCATGTTGGGGCGAATGGCTGCACCTCTCGAAACAAGGCTCTTTGGGAGCAATTCCAAAGGCCAGGCCAAGTGTGCCCCATACCTGGCCTGGTGCAGCAGGGAGAGATCCGGGTGAATGTGAATCAGTGAGGGGGCAGACAAGCTCTCCCCTCGGACTCAGCACATCAGCCCCTGTACCCATTGGTCGCCCCCTCCTCCCTCACAGCATCTGGACAGCCTCTCTTATGTCCTCATCAGGAGCCCCTGGCTCGCTGGACCATGCCCCAGAGGGCCCTCCGAGCTGCACGCCCAGCCAGTGGCGTGCACACACGCTGTCCAGCTGACTCACCGCTGGCCCTGACTGCTCCTGCTGGACTCATTCCCTCTTAGCTATACTGGGACACAGTCCCTGGTGTCTGTCCCCCACCCCTGTGTGTTTGCCCACGGCTGCGTGGCAAGGCCTGGAGGGTCCTGACCCCAGAAGGAGGGAGGGATGGAGGGAGGGAAGGAAAGCAGGACGGCTCCTGGACATGTGATCCTGGGACTCAGTCCTGCCCTTTTCCCTGACTGCCCGGGCAGCTGATACTCACGGGTGGTCTGAGAGCGCCTCCGGGGTGGCCCTGGCCAGGTGGGTGATGGGTACCAGCCCAGTACTGGGCGGGCCGGAGAGCCTGCGGGCAAAGATGTAGTCGCCCTCCTCTCTGAGGGCGCAGAGCCTGTCCCCGCGGCTGACGCTCAGCTCTGCCGAGCACCGCGCGGTGAAGTCGTAGAGCGCCCTGAAGAACTGTGGGGGCGCGGGGGGGCTGCAGGGCTCTGTGGCGGGGGGCTCTGGTTCAGCGCTGGCCGCAGGGTGGGGGAGCCCTGGGACGCCATCGTCCGGCGCGGCCACCGGCCAAATCTTGTCCCAGAAGAAGGACAGGAAGGTCAGCCGCCTCCTGAGGAAGGGCTCCATGCTCCCGGGGCCACCGGCGCAGAGCCCAGGGTCGCGCAAGGGAGGGGCCGCAGCGGCGGGAAAGCGGACCAACAGAAACCAGAAGGGCCGACGGCCGCCGAGGGTCCGAGCCTCACTGCTGGCGTCCCTGGTGGCGCAGAGAGTGGGGACAGGTCACTCCAGAGAACCCTCCAACAAGGCGCGGGCAACCCTGCTCCCCGCCCGCCTCCTGGGCTGGGGTTCAGACCAGGTGGGGAGCAAAGTGGCCCTCCAAGCCGCCCCCCGCCACGCCACACGACGGCCACTCCTGTGCTCGACCTCTGGAGTGTCTTGTCCCTCACCGCTCGGAGCCGCTCTTTGGGGCTGGGGCAGGTGCGGCCCAGGACGCGCCTGGGGGGCGGGGCCTCGGGCTTCGGGGGCGGGACCTCGGGGCTTCGGGGGCGGGGCCTCGGGGCGGGGCTTTGGGAGCGCTAGTGGGTCGCTGTGGGGAAGGGGGTCAGCGCAGGTGAACTACGTGCCCACCCTTGTCCTCAGAGAAATAGGGTTCCATGAACGGGGCAGCCGCCGTGCAGCACGAGCCCCTGGTTGCCTAGAAGGGAGCTGGATTTGTGTAGAAAACGGCCTGATTTCGGGGCGCCTGGGTGGCTCAGGTTGTGATCCCAGGGTGCTGGGATGGAGCCCCGCATCAGGCTCCCTGCGAGCCTGCCTTTCCCTCTGCCTGCCGCTCACTCCCCTTGCTTCTTCTCTCTCTCTCTGCCAAATAAACAAGACCTTT
>NW_019154090.1:549437-575970 GCF_002288905.1 Enhydra lutris kenyoni | reverse complement strand
AGGAAGGAAGGAAGGAAGGAAGGAAGGAAGGAAGGAAGGAAGGAAGGAAGGAAGAGGGAGGGAGGAAGGAGGGAGGGAGGGAAGAAGGAGGAAAGGAGGGAGGAGGGAGGGAGGAGGGAGAGAGGGATGGAGGGAAGGAAGGAGGGAGGGAAGAAAGGAAGGAGACTGTTCTTTAAATGTTGGTCATATCTGTCAATATAAAAATTCTATGTAGGGCAGAGCCTTACACGCTCAGCCAGGAGTACCTGCGGCAAAGGCGGGAGCTGGGACTGCTGGGGGCAGCCTGGGACTCTGGGCGAGGGAGGGAAGCTCCCTCCACTGGGGTTGTTACAAGATAACAGGGGACGGCGGGGTGCTCAGTGAGCCCCAGAAGGGCTCCATAGGTGCTGCACGGGTGATGGGCCATATGCCTTCTGGGTCACTGTGGGCCAGGAGACCCCCCCCTACCTCGCACAGCCACCGCTAGGTTGGGGGAGGCTCTGACACCTGACTCCCACCTCAGGGCTGGGAATGGGGGTGCTGTAGCACAGAAGGGTGGTGGGTGAGCCTGGGAGGGCCGGCGCCACCCCTCTTACTCAGCCCCCTGGACAGGGCCAGGCCCCTGCTCATGGAGGCGCACTCTGCCTGCTGCCTGGTCAGCATCCGTTTCCTGGCCAGAGCAAGAGAGCACGCTCTGGCGGCCCTGGGGCTGCGTCTGTGGGAGGTGCGCTCCCAGCCCCAGGCCACCTGCATGCTCCTGCCCCTGCCTCCCCCGAGCTCAGCCCCGTCAGTACCCGTGGCCGTGGCCGTGACTGAGCCCATCCCCTTTTGTGAGAGCCTCCTTCCCATCTCACCCTGGATCAACGCCTGAATGTGCGTGCTCAGTGTTTGCACATGGCCAGCAAACAGGGGTGATGACTGTTTGACCCAGGAGAAGCTGGACCCCCACTCCCTGCCCCCAGAGCCACAGCAGACCACCTCCCCCTGAAACACCCTGGGGGCTTCCTGGGGCTCACGTCCAGGTGACCAGCTCGTCCAGTGTGCGAGGTGTAATGTGGCGATGCGGCCAGGAGCTGGCCCTCCCCAGCATCCGAGCAGCTCTCTGGGGCTCCCATGGCTTGGAGGGGGCAGCCCCCCCCCGGGGGGCAGGCTCTGTGGAGCAGAGACTCATCCTGGGGGAAGGTGGTCACTGAGAGGAATGCAGGCGAATTACAAATCCAAACAGGGAAGGGTCTGCAAGGGCCCCGAAGCCTCTACTCCACCAGCCTAGCAGGGAATGGGTCTGCCCCACCCCACCACGCGCCCCTCCCTGTATACCCACGCGGCTCCTCTCCTGGGAAACCACACTTCGAGCCTCTGGCCCCTTCGGCTGCAGGAAGGCCCTCTCAGGTCATGGGAGGGTCCTGCTTGTGCTGACCGTGCTTGGTCAAGTGCTCAGAACACTGGGCACGGATTCCTCCTGGACACTCCCAGGCCCTCGGAGCCATAGTGACCCAGCTGCTAGGACTCAGCACACCCCACCTGGTGCCCAAGGCAGGCAGGGAGGGACCTCCTCAGTCCTCGGGCCTCCATGCTCAGCACCCAGGCCTCCTGTCGGCCCAAGCAAAGCCCAGAGAGTGAATGGGGTGGGGGGGTCCTGAGCGCAGTGGGTTGTGCTGCAAAGCTCCTCCCCCGCCCCCGCCCCCGCAGTGGCATCCTGCAGAAATAAGGTTCTGTGCACTCTCCTTGAGGTCAGAGCGGGGACATTTTCCAGCAGGAACACGTGCTGGGCAGTGGGAGCATGGCTTGTCAGGAATGCCTGGCCCATCCCCAGATGACCGTCCCCAGAGGGAGAGAGGCTCCTCTTCGCCTGTCCCCGGACAGTGGGCTCTGCAGGGAGCACCCCACCCATGGCCGTGTCTCTGCCAGGGCCCTCCTCCATCCCGTCACCCCCAAGTCCCCAGAGCACCTCTCTTCACTCATCGGTCCCCTCCAAGCAGCCTATGGCCCTTGTGCACACACACTCCAGGCCAGGGGTCCGGCAGCAAGAGCCACTTTTTTTTAAGATTTTGTTTATTTGACAGAGAGAGAGGGATCACAAGCAGGCGGAGAACCAGGCAGAGAGGGAGAGGGAGAAGCAGGCTCCCCGCCGAGCAGAGAGCTTGATACGGGGCTCGATCCCAGGACCCTGGGATGATGACCTGAGCCGAAGGCAGAGGCTTAACCCACCAAGCCACACAGGTGCCCCCCCTTTTTTTAAGATTTATTTGTTTGACAGAGAGAGCAAGCACGGGTAGGCAGAGCAGCAGACAGAGGCAGAGGGAGAAGCAGGCTCTCTGTGAGCAGGGGGCCCAACACGGGGCTCGATCCCAGGACCTTGGAATCATGACCCGAGCCACAGGCAGACGCTTAACCGACAGAGCCCCCCAGGCGCCCTCCAAGCTCCAGCATCCCTGCCTCACCTTACACACCTGGCTCCGCAGCGCCCAGGCCCCAAGGACGACCCTGCCCTGACCCAGCCACTCTCAAATCCCGCTGTCAGTCTCACTAGCCGTATGACCTCAGGGAAGGTGCTAGACCTCACTGCCTCCATGTCCCCATCTCTAAGAGCACTGAGCCTGCAGGGGCCGGGTGAAGGTTCCGACCAGTTCTGCTGGGACAAGGAGGGGGGCTTCCTGGGCACTCCGCCAAGGCTGGCAGCCCAGAGCAGCCCACCATGGAGGACACACTCTGGGGTCTGTGGGGGATAGACCCCAGAGCGTAAGACACACACACACACACACACACACACACACACACACACACACACGGTGATCTCACCACCACCAGGCTCCCACCCTCATGGCTCCTAAGGCTCAGGGCAGCACAGCTTGGTACCGTGCATCATAGCAGGGACCGCCGCTTGGAGGTGGGAGGAAATATGCCCAGCGGAGGGTCCCGAAGGCCGCGTGCCGGCCGCTCCTTCACACGGTGGCTTCAGAAGCCGAGAGGCCAGTAGTGCTGCTGGCGGAGAGGAGTGTTTGGGGGGCTGCTCGAGGCAATGTGGAGGTCCCTGGGGGACAGACCAGTCCTGTATCTCACTGTGTCACTCTCAGTATCCTGGGTGACCTTCCATGACCAGATGTTCTGACAGATGTTTCCACTGGGGAAATAGAACAAGAATCATGGGATCTTCATGTTGTTTCTTACAACTGCGTGTGAGTCTATAATTCTCCTAAAATTAAGAATTTAATTTTTTAAGTTAAATAGAAAAAAGGGGTGGGGCCAAGGAGGTGGCAGAGGTCCAAGAGGTGCTTGGCCCAGAAGAGCAGGGGAGAGGGGAGTCTCTCTGTCCCTCCTTATGGGTGGGCTGCAGGGTGGGGGGTGTCTTCCTCTTTTCCCCACCTTCTAGTGCCAGCCTCCCCCTCAGCCCTCAGACAGCACGCCCTCTTTCCGCATAACAGCTGGCATTTCCTGGGAGCCCAAAACGGGGAGAGGAGGGCAGAAATGGCCAACCCCCACCCCAGATCGGACCTCCCGGGGCCTCCACGCCCACCCAGTTCTGGATGAATTGATGCACCGGTTGCTAGGGAAGTCTCCTCCCAAGAATGGGGAGGTACACCACCAGGGGGGTACAATTGTGGGACAGGGCAGGCTCTGGACATAAGGACAGACTGGCAGAGGAGCTGAGGGACTGATGCCCTATCCCGGAAGGGGCCCACCACTGTCCTCCCCGCCCGCCCCCAGGGCAGAGACACCCATAGGCAGGACTTCCCTCCCTCCCTCCCCCATCCTCCCCAGGGTGGTCCACCTAGTGCCAGTCCACTGCCCCGGGGAGCCCCAACTTGCTGAGAGATCCCAGAGGTCCTGGGGCCACCTGGGGTCTAGAGATGGGGTTCAAGGAGGGAGCTGAGAACTCGTCTGATGGGCTCCCTGGAGCTGTGGAGACCCCTCTGTCCAGACCCAGGTGAGTAGTGTCAGCCCAGGCCAGGTACTGCGGGCAGAAGTGGCTGCTCCCATCCCAGCTCTGCTGGGCTGCTCCCATTCCCTGGGTGGCAAGGGTCACCCACCTGCCAGTTCATTCGTGAGGTCACTGCTGCTCCCCCCAGTTCTTCCCAGGGATTCCTGGAGCGGTGCACAGGCTGGGACGGGGAACAGGAGCCCTCTTCCCTGAGTTCACCCCTCAAGCCTGGACTAAGCCCCTTGCCCACAGGACTGCGGGACAAGGGTCCCCGCTAAGCCGCCAGCCTCAGTTTACTCGGCTCTGCTGAACCCTACTTTGGGCTTGGCTTTCGGAATAGCCACTTGCGGTGGTTCCCAAGTGGGGCGCGGTTCCCCCAGGAGGAACCAGGTTCCCCAGGGAGGGAGCGAAGCCTAGGGACAGTTCTGTCCACCTGAGACCTGGGTGGAGGGTGGGGTCGGGGGCCGGAGGAGGGGCTCCTAGAGTCTGAGTCCCAGTCCGGGTCTTGGGATCAGACAGCGCCCCCCCCCCCCGCCCCCGCCCCGCGCCCCCGCCCCGTGCGGTCTTCTCCAAGCTCTTCAAGTGGACGCCCCACCCGGCGGGGTCTCCTCGCACCCCCGGGTCCTGGGCTACCGCCCCACCCTGCCCCCACCCCCGGGCCGGGCGGGGCGTCACAGAGGCCGGCGGTCCCCATGGCAACCCGCGGGACGCGGCAGCGCGCGCTGGGCGCACAGTCAGCCGGTTGGCTCTCTCCGCTCCGGGAGGCAGGGCAAGTGGGCGCGCCTGGAGGCTGGAGGCTGGGCGCGGGCCGGGGAGGCGGGCTGGGGGCTGTTGGCTGGGAAGGGGAGAGGGAGGTCTGGGGGCTTCTGGAAGGCCCAGGAGGCTGTAAGTCTGGGAGCCGGGCCAGAGCACAGAGCGGCCCCCTCCCGAATGCACGACCAGCCCCTCTGGGATTTTCCAACCGAGAGACTGTTGGCGACTGGGAAACCTCCCTGAACCCACAGTCAGACCCGGGGCCAAAGCGGAACTTAGGCTAGGATTCCTGGGGTCATGCTTCGCCTCATCCCAGATACCCTCTCCGTTGTACCCAGGGCCTGGTCTCTTTTCTCTGCCCCAGGAAGGTATAGAGCTGGCCTCTGGGGAGGCAGGCAGACTTGGGTCCCAACCTTATTGCCACTTAGCAGTGTGGCCTTGGGCAGTCACCTGGCCTGTCAGCTTTCTTGGTAGCTCATCCAGCCCTTGGGTTGCCGGGACCACACGAGCTCTCAAGTGAAGCCGCTGGCCCAGCTGTGTGAAGGGGCTGCCTCACCGTCCTGGGGGCGGCTGGGACCAATCCAGCCAGATTGCTGGCCCCTTCTCCAAGGAGCCCCAGCTTACAGAGCCAGTCCCCACAGCCCCCCAGAGGTGGGAGCCCAGGCAGGGGTAGCACAGAAGGCGAGTCCGGCCCTAGAGCTGATGGGGGGCCTCAAACCCTGAGCTGAGAGCAAGCTGCAAGGCATTTTCACCTCAGGCCCCCCGTCTGTGAGGTGGAGTGATAGGACCTCACCACTGAGGGGCTTCAAGGCACAGAGTGGGGCTCAATCACTAGAAGTTGGGGCCTGGGGCCGCCCTGCCTCCTTCACCAGCTCCAGCCACCGCCTGGCCTTGTCTTTGGGTGAGCCCGGGCCCTTTGCTCTGACCCGCAGTGAAAGGGAGGCACGGAAGGTCCACAGGGACATGGTGTCCCCCAGGGGGAGTCCGGTGCCCCACAGACAGGATCACACTGACCCCTGTCAGCAACGAGGGAGCACCTTCACCCCATTCACACGACAACCTGAGGCTGTGGCCAGGCCACACAGCTGGTCAGTGGCTGTCCAGAGCCCATTGTGTCAGCCCGTCCCCATGTCCCTGTGTCATCACAATGGACAATCAGTAGAGGGGCCGCCCCTCAGCGTCCACTTCTATCTGGGTCGGCCACCGGCCTGCCTGGCCCCCCGGCAGCCTCTTCCCAGAGAGACGTGCTCTCCCCATGAGCTCTTCCCCCGCGGAGGGACAGAGGGCCCAGTATGGACGGCAGTGGGCCTGAATCCACACCTGCCTGCGCACACGCGCGCTGTGACTGAGCCGGGGAGGGGGGTCGGCAGAGCCCCGTGGGCCGCGTCCGCTCACACCACCCCCTCCACCCCCTGCTCCCAGACATGAGCTTCCGGGTGCCGGGCCCGGGCCTGGACAAGATGAAGCCAGACAGTGCACAGTCCTCCCTGGACCAGGAGGAGGCTGAGGAGGCGGAGGACCGGCAGCTGCTGGAGCCGGAGGCGTGGCGGGCCTACATGGAGCGCCGCACTGCGCTGCGCGAGTTCCTGACCGCGGACCTGAGCCCGCACCTGCTCAGGCGCCACCACGGGCGCATGGAGCTGCTCCAGAAGTGCTCCTTCCACATCGAGATCCTCCCCAAGCACCTGGCCCTGGGCGACCAGAACCCCCTGGTGCTACCCAGCACCATGCTCCAGCTCATCGACCCCTGGAAGTTCCAGCGCATGAAGAAGGTGGGCACCGCCCAGACCAAGATCCAGCTCCTGCTGCTCGGGGACCTGCTGGAGCAGCTGGACCGGGGCCGTGCCGAGCTGGGCGCCCTTCTGGAGTCGCCCGACCCGCGACCCTTCCTGGCGGGCTGGGGCCTGGTGGCGCAGAGGCTGGCGGAGCTGTCGGCCGTCATGGACAGCTTCCTGGCCATGATGGTGCCTGGGCGCCTGCACATGAAGCACCGCCTGGTGTCCGACATCGGCGCCACCAAGATCCCACACATCCGGCTGATGCTGAGCACCAAGATGCCCGTCATGTTCGACCGCAAGGGGTCGGTGGCCCACCGGGACTGGGCCAGCCTGCGCTGGTTTGTCACCATCCAGCCGGCGGCCCCCGAGCAGTTTGAGCTGCGCTTCAAGCTGCTGGACCCACGGACGCAGCAGGAGTCCACGCAGTGCGGCACCATCCCCGTGGCGGCCTGTGCCTTCGACATCCACAACCTGCTGCCCAACCGCTCCTACAGGTTCACGGTCAAGAGAGCAGAGAGCTACACACTGGTGTACGAGCCGTGGAGGGACAGCCTCACCCTGCAGACCAGGCCGGGGCCCCCAGAAGGGCCCAGCCCTAGTCGGCTAGGCAAGCCAGGCTTGCCCCTGACCGCACTTTCTGAGAGATGATTTTCTAATATTTATCCACTAATAAAGACTATAAACACACACACACAACTAAAGAAACAAACCTTACGTTTGACAGGCAGCAGCCGCCATGGGAGTGTTTGCTCAGATGCTGTCCAGCCCAACCCCCAGCCTCAGGCCCCCCAGGCTCCTGCCCCCTTTGCCAGGGGGCACCCCAGGCTGCACCTTCCGGGATAGCTGCCCCTGGAACGAGATGAGCGGCCCGAGAGCTTCTCCAAGGGGCCCTGCTGTGTCTGCCCCTCCCGCATCTCCCTGCTCCCTCTCTGGCACAGTAAGCAGCCCTGCGACCTTGGCACTGGCCCTGGCTACCTTGCCCTGTGTCCCAGGCCAGGGTTCCCCAAGGGGAACAATAACCTCATTGGGGGCAGTCGTGCCCCATCCTGTGGCTCCCAGCATCACTGGAGTCAAGGTCATGGGTGCCCAGACCAAGAGGACGTTTTGTCTTTTAAATGACAAAGTCTTCTCCCAAAAAGGAGCTGAACCACATCTGTGCTCCTGTCCCAAGGCGGATGAGGGCCCGAGGCAAAGGAGTCCGGCAGAGGGCCTCCCCGGGACGCAGGCTGGTGCCCAGCTGTTGTAGGGTGGCCCTCCCCACCAGCCGCCACGCCCAGCCCCCAGAAGGGGACCAGCCCCTCACTGCTGCCTCCAGAGGCTGTCCTTGCCAGGGGCAAGGCCATGCCACCACCAGTGTGCCAGCAGTTCCCTCGTTCCCCACGCTCACGTCCGGTCCCGACACAGGTGAGGCGAAGATCGGCATCCGTCTGCTGCTGCATCTGGGCTGTGTCCAGGTCCAGGAGGGACAGCACTGTGTGCCGTGGCCCAGGGGAGCTGCCAGTACGCTGACCCCTCCTCCACACCCTTGTCCACCATGGGGGTCACTAGGCCGCCTGAGAGCCAAAGGCCTGGGCAGGCAAGATGACCAGGAACAGGGACCGCCTCCCCCACCGGCAGAGGGGTGGTTTGGAGAGAGAGCAGGTGCCCAGCAGTCCCCAGGACTCGTCCCCGCCCCCAGCTCTTGACAGGTGGGTGGGGTCCTCCCAGGCCTCTCCAGTTCCTGACCCACTCTGTGTTACTGCACACCACTCCGGGTCAAGCCAGCCTGTCTCACACTGTGGCATCGTGTCGCTATGGTGCAGGCACTCCTGGGTGTTCCTCAGGGTCCAGTCACCCCAAGGCATCCTGGGGAGGGGGGATGGCAGGGGAGGAGTCGAGAGCAGAGCCTGGTGCTCCTCCTGAGCCGCCCCCCTCCCACCCCAGCGCAGTAGAGAGGGCTGGCGCAGGGGGTGGGCGGGCAGGGAGAGAAGCAAAGCTGGGCAGGGACCAGGGATGGGGCTTTGTGCCAGGTCCTACCAATCCCAGCAAGAAGGGGGCAGGTTGGAGTCAGGGTTGGTGGAGGGAGGCGTTTGTGGGTAAGGCGACTGAGGGTCCTCCCGGGTCCCCGCGCCTCCAGCCGTCACCAGGGACGGCAGCTGCCCAGAGGCCAGCCCCGCGGGAGGCCCCGCTGTGAGGGCCCCCGCAGCAGCAGGCCTGGCGCGCTCGCGTCTTTGAACCTCGCCGCACACAAAGCCAAGCGCTTTTCCTCTGTGCCGAGCTCCGTCTCGTTCGCTGCCTTGCAGAAGAACGTGCCTGACTTGAAACCTTGAGCCCCTCTGCGACGAGGCCCGCCCTCTGCCTTCGGCCCCGCCTCGCGCCGCCGCTGCGCGCCTGGGCTTCACCGCCCAGCTTCCCCGGCAGTCCGCGCGCACGCGCGTGCTCGGGGCTTCAACGCCCGCTCCTCCAAGAAGCCCTCCCTGATTCCAGGCGGAAAAGGTCCTGACTTCCTGCCTCAGGACGCCTGTTGGTCCTCCTTTCCAATGTTTTTGACCAGATGGTAAAACTCCATGCCTGTGTGGTTGGCCTAGAAGGCGGGGCCTGTCTGGCTCCCTCAGCAGCCTCACAGGGAACACAGTGGCCTTGGAGAAGGCTTTTGACTCTTTGACTGTGTGACCTCCACACCGGTCTGATACCCGTGCAGGCCCCCAGGGAAGCCAGGTCCAGACACGCCTTCCTCTGCACAGCCGGTGCTGTTGGAGGCCTTGGGCACTGAGCAACAGACCAGACAAGGAACGGCTGGAGTCGGCTTAGAGGAGGCATGCAGCGTGCAAGTGTCCTCGGGGAGCACTCAGACCCTGGGCCGCGCTGGACGCTGGCAGGGCTGGCCGCCTCAGGGACTTTGGACTTGGCCTGGGGTCAGCGTTCAGGAGGGTGGGCATGCCTGCATCTCCAGGGCCCAGCCCGTCCCTGTCGCCCATCTTTGCCCAGTCAGCCCCCAGCCAGCTTCCGCTGTCCAGCCACAGACCCTGCTCAACCCGCTGGCCGTGCTGTCAGCTGCGACACAGGGACAACAGCCTCTCCCAGAGCGCTTGCTTGTCCAGCACCTGGCTAGAATGGGCTCTGGATTCCTGGCAGACTCAGGAGCTACCCTACAACCCAAAACAAGAGGAGGTGTCCCCAATAAAACCTCAAACACCCAGATGTGAGAAACACATCCACAGTAGTCTTTATAATAAAATTAGTATTGAATCGTATAACACAGAGTCCAAGAAAAGATATAAAAATTGGAATGTAGAAATTGATTTGTAGAAAACATCAGAACATCCCTCCCCACCCCACCCCTGCCCCCCACCCTGCCCCACTGCTGGCAGAAATTTCTGCAGCAAGGCCACGGAAGGGGGGGTGCGGGGGCAAGCCCCTCCTAGTGTAAGCAGCTTGTCTGCCACATCCCCCAGGCCACAGGACGAGGATGTGCAGAGACTCTGGGTCAGAGCTGCCTTGCAGTGGGGGGTGAGGGTTTGCTGAGGTGAGGGCAGATACCAAGGCAAGAGTTTCCAGACCAGGCGGAACAGAAATGTACCCAGAGGGACAGGGGGAGTTCCTCAGCCTTGCAAAGACAGACACAGAGGACAGGCTGTCCCAGAAGCCCTGACCTGGGAGCAGGCTTGAGTTTGCAAAGGGGAGGCAGAGCTCAGGCTGAAGGCACAAGGCTGCCCATCCAGGGGCACCTCAGTCTCGGTCCCCACCCACATACCCATGGTCCGGGCAAGGTTGTGTGTGCATCTGGTTCTGGTCTGCCCTTCCGCCTGCAAGGGCACGTGGCCCCTGAAGGACACAGGGCTGTGGGCCCCAGTAAAACAGGGTAGTGGGGACAGAAAAAAGGCCCTCTGTTCCAGGGAGGCCTCTTTGTCTAAGTTTGGGATAAGGAACCTGTTCCAGTAAAAAAAAGACACTGGCGTCTGGTTTATTTTAGAAAAAAGAAAACCAGGAGGCCTGGCTGGCTTAGTTGGTAGAACATGAAGCTCTTAATCTCAGGGCCATGAGTTCAAGCACACACTGGGCAGGGAGCCTACTTGTAAAAAAAGAAAAAAGGAAAGAAAGAAAGAAGGCTGAGCCCCACAGCCAGCACCCAGCGTGGTCAGGGATGGCATCCAAAGACCAAAGAGTAAACCCGCGAGGATTTCCTTCCCCGCCCCAAACCTTCCCAGCAACACCAGAAGGTCCAGAGGACCTCCCCCCATCCCACACCCCTGAGGTGTTCCCTGCAAAATGTCCCAACAAAGGCAGCACAGCAGGGAGACTGGGGAGTCCCTCTCTCCTAAGCGTAGGCACTTGCTGGCAGGGCAGGGCCTGGCCTGCCCCCCTGTCCCGGGAGAGGCCGAGGCTCCAGAAGAGGATTATTGCTCAGAACCCCAGCGCAGACCCAACTGGGGGGCGGGGCGGCCGGCAGTACCTAACCCTAACCGAAGGCACTGTGGGATTCTGCCGAGTGCGGCCTGACAAGGCACGCTGCAGAAGCGGGCTGGGGCTTTGCCTCGAAGTCCTGGCAGCCCGAGGGCAGTGGGCAGGCAGAGTGGGCTCTTCAGGGAGACAGGGCAGGCCTCCTCCGAACGCGCACCTGGCTGGCGGGCACGAGGCTCTGCTGGTCCTCACAGAAGTCCAGGAATCTCCGCCAGAGAGGGCAACAACGCAGGAGGCGGTGGTCCCCTGTACAGGTTGAGGGGCCGGGGTCCGTGGTGGACCCCAGCCCCGCCCAGGCCCTCCCTGCCCCGCCCTGGCCCTCCTGCCCCAAGCCGTTCTGCCACACCCCCAGGGAGAAGCCCCGCCCCATCCTGCCCCGCCCCCAGCCATGCAGCCACACCCCCAGGAGAAGCCCCGCCCCGGCCCGCCCCGCCCCCAGCCGAGCCGCCAAGCGGTCCTACCAATGAAGCAGAGACCCTCTTTGGCCCGGGTGATGGCCACGTTCACTTGATTGGGGTCCACCACAAAGCCCAGGAACCTCTTCAGCCAGCTCTTCGTTGGCCGCTGGTCCAGGTCACTCTCGGGGCACGTGCGCACGGTGCTCACCAGCACGTAGCGCCACTCGCTTCCTGCGCAGTTGGGTGCACGTGATGAGGCCCCTCCCAGGTCCCGCACCCACCGGCTGGCCCGCGAGGCCCCTGCCCCAGAGCCGCGCTCACCCTGGCTCTTGGTGATGGAGCACACGCTCACTCCAGTGACACCCTCTTGCCCAAGCCTCTTGCTGATCTCCGCAGCCTGAGCGTTGTAGGGCGTGAGAATGGCAACATCCTTGGAGTCCACGGCCCTGCCCAGGGTCAGCTGCTTAGCAATGCGGACCTGAGGGACCAAGGGGGTGCTGCTGGAGCAGGCCCTGGCACCTCTCCTGCCCTGGACACCCGGACCTTACCTGTTCCCTCAGTCTCTCTGCCTCCTCCTCCAGGAAGGCCTCCCTGACCAAGGGGCACCAGGGAAAGTCTCACTGACACTCACCACCTCGGCCACCTCCTCCGGGTTGGCCTTGGAGTTTTCATTCCCTTCATCTGTGGACACCAGTAGGCTCTGCTCATGGCCCTGCACATGGCCAAAGATGACAGAGCAACTCTCCTTTCCAGCGTGGCCCAGGACGCTGGGCGGCCGCTTCAGGCCCGGCCAGGTCTTCAGCTTCTTCTTGTAGAACTCCGTGGAGGGGAAGGCACAGATGTCCGCGTGCTGCAAGGCAGGGCGTGAGCCTGGTCACCTGTCCAGCTGTCCCGGGGCCAAGAGCTGGGGGTCTTGGAGGCCAGGGTGGACACAGGAGGTCGAGGTGTGGGCAGCAACCCCTTGGGCATCCCTGGCCTCAGACCACACCGCGGCCAGAGATGGCGAGGCTGGGACCGGCTTACCATGCGGTACTGTGTGTCTAGCAGGTAGGCATCCGCGTGATACCTCTCGAAGAGAGACCGGTCCAGCCCCAGATTCTGTAGCTGCTCACTCCTGACCACAGGCCGCAGTTGCTTGTGGTCCCCCAGAAGAACCACCTGCAGACACAGGCAGCCACAGTCCTGACACCTGCAGACCTCGAGGTACCAGTCCTCCGGGGTGAAAGGCCACACCCACCGTCACCCATCTGGGGCTCCCAGCTCAGCACCCAGCTCCCTCACCTTCTCCACCCGTGAGAAGGCCACCAGCGGAATGAGGGTCTCGGGCTCTGTGGCCATGCCGGCTTCGTCGATGAGGACCTGCCGCACAGCCAGCCTCCTGAGACCAGCTGAGGCAGCACACGAGCACGTACACAAGATGACCCGGTGCCGCTCCAGCTCAAACTTCCGTGCCTTCCCCAGCACCTGCTTGTACCTGTGTGGGGACAGCCCTCGGTCACACAGGGAACCCCCCACACACATCTCCACCGTGGAGACAACAGCACGGCCCCAGCGGCTTACCGGTTGAGGTCTTCCTTGGAAAAGACCTCCCCTTTCTGCACCCGAGCGTCGAACCCCCTGATGTCCGCCGCGTAGGGGTTGGAGGTCTGCCGGACCCTGTGGTGCAGGGTGATGCTCCTGGGGTGGGAGGGACAGCCGTGAAGCCCCGTGTTAGTCCTCGCCCCGACAGGACTGTGGGGGTCCTGCACCCACAGACTGCCAAGAGACCGCACCTGAGGCTCTGGTTGGGCCTCCCCTCCCGAGGGGTCTTCCTGGGCGGGCCGCTGCTGCCCACACTGGGCACCGGGAATTCAGTGGCCTCGGCCTGCTCGCTGTACACCCGCAGCGGCTTCAGCTCTGCTCTCCTACTCAGCAGCAGTCCTGGCGGCAACAGAACGTGAGTCACCGTCCCCCGGGGCCAGCACCGTCAGGCAAAGCCCCCACACAACCAGCCCAGCGCACCTGCCAGGACGTCCACTGACTTGTTAGAGGGACCGCAATACAAGACGCACGGGCCCCCCAGCAGCTCCTCCTCCCTGGGGGCGCCCCAGGCCATCACCTGCTCCTCATTTGCCTTGTGAAACCAGAACACGATGTGGAAACCCACAACAGTCTTCCCTGTGCCTGCGGGCAGAGAGCGTCATGAACAGAGCCCCTGGTGGCCAGCGCAGCAGCCCGAGGCCCCAGCCCCGTAGCACAGGCCCCACCTGGCGGGCCCTGGATCACTGTGAACGGCTTCTGCAGGGCCGCCCTGACAGCCCGGTTCTGGCTGGAGTTCAGCGTGTGGCAGCCTCTGGGGAGGTCGAACATGCGTTTCTCCAGGAGCCTGTTGTACGTCCCTAAGGAAGGGTCAGGCCTGCCTGAGCAGGGGCGCAGGGCAGGACCCAGGCAGGACAAAGGGACATGGAAGAGCTGGAGGGTCCCAGGACCTACCTCTGTGGAGGGTCTGCTCGGGAGCAAGGCGGCAGGGCGGAGGGATGGGCCGGCCCAGGGCAATGCTGACGACCAGCGGGGATGCACGGTCCAACATACTCACAGCTTCTTCCTTGCGACTGGGGGCAGGTGGCAGTGAAGAGGGACCCGGGGACATCCACAGGACTCCCCCCAGAAGGGGACCCAGGGAGTTCTCGCCCCACCCGGCCCGCTTTCCCCCAGCTTCTCCCTGTGGAAGCTACTCACATGTCAGGAAGCTGCTTGGGCAGCACCTCAATAGTGAATCGCCTGCCCGGTCTCAGCACCTCTTCTGGAACTTTCTCCATGGGCATGTGCTGGACGAAGAAGTACACCTGCTTGGAGGTCTCCTGCCGGTCGGCCTGGCCCTCCTTCGGGTCCCAGTGTTCTGTCAGCCCGTGGGCCACCCAAGTGTACGTGTCAGGGTCAATGCTCAGGAGGGGAGGCTGGCCAGGGCCAGCTGGGGAGTGCGGCCCCCCTGCAATGGGCGTGGCCGGCAGCCCCTCGAGCCGGATGCAGAGGTAGCAGTGGCCGAAGCTGAGGTCAATGCCGTGCTCGCTGAGGAAGGACGGCTCCAGGCAGAAGGAGCCACGCAGCTGCCCCTGCGCCACCTGCTTCGTGTCCCAGGACACGCTGACCTGCTGCAGCGTGATGGAGTCGCCCTCCGAGACGGCGCCTGTGGCTGACTCCAGAGAGCAGAAGGGCCCCCACACGCGGGCGTACTCGCCCTCATCAAGACACCGGTCCTGCGCCGCCCGGGGCGCCTGGCCCAGGAAGCAGCCGCTGGGCCGCTCCACGTGCTGCAGGCAGAGGGTGAGGCCCGGCGCCACGGTGCACAGCTGCAGGCTTGGCACCAGGAAGCCCCGCTGCAGGCTGGCGCTGAGCTGCACCTGCAGCACGTCCCCGCTGCCCAGCTCCCGGGACACCTCCACAAAGTGGCCACAGCGGCTGTGCCTCACGCGGCCCAGCTCCCGGGACGGGGGCTCCGCCGTGCCCAGCTCCTGCACCAGGGCCGCCGCCTCAGGCCACCGCTCCGCCTGAACTAGCTCCAGCAGCTGCTCCCACGGGGCGGCGTCCACCCGCCGGGTGTGGGGGTCCAGCAGGGCACCGGGCTGCGGGGAGCGCGGCCCTTCCGCCTGCACCGAGTAGATGCGGCGCCGCCATTCCAGCCGCAAGCCCTGCCGCCCGGCCAGGTCCCTGGGGTGCTCAGCCAGCTGCAGGGCACGGTACGGCACAGGGCAGGGGTCGGGCAGGGTCTCGGGGTTGGTGGGGAAGAGCAGCTTGAAGCCGCGGGCGCCCGTCTCCACGCCTGCCACGATGCCCAGCTTGGCGCGGGGCTGGGCCCTGAGCCGCACTGCCAGATGCAGGCTGCGGGCCTGGCGCTGATAGGCCTGGGCGCGCGCGTGCTGGTGGCTGAATTCCTGGCACAGCCCGTCGATGTCCCTGGCGGAGTAGGGGGCACCCCCGTGGCCCAGCGCCAGCAGGATCTGCCGCTGCAGTACCACGTCCAGGTACCTGCGGATGGGCGAGGTGGCCCATGTGTACCAGTCCACCCGCAGCGCGTAGTGCCCCGCCACCTGCTGCTCGCCCTGGCGGGAGCGGCCAAACACAGAGCGGCCCAGGGCCTTGCGGAGGTCGAGGCCCACGGGAGCCAGGGAGGGGTGCACGTCGTCTGTGGTGATGAGGTCCGCCAGCAGATTGCGGTCTCCGGTGCGGGCGGCGCGCTGCAGGTGCCTCCACAGGGCGGCCAGGAGGTAGACCTGTCGGCCGGGGGACCCACAGCCCTGTAGGTGGTGGTGCAGGTGCAGGGACAGGGGCACCAGCTCCCCGTGCTTCTCCCCCAGCGCCACGAGCTGGCGCTCACTGGGCGCGGGCTGCCACCGCAGCGGCGTGACCGTCCGCGTGCACTCGCTGTTCACAAGGAGCTCGGCCACCAGGCTGTTGAACTGGACCATGTACTCCTTGACCATGGCGTGGGCCGCGCGGAAGCCCAGCACGCCGTCCTCGCCCGGCTGCTCGTAGTGCGCGTCGGTCCCCAGGCGGGCTCGGCGCAGCACCTGGGAGAAGTGGCAGGCAGCCACGACACAGGCGTCCACAGAGTCCAAGAGGCTGGGCAGCTCCCCGCCAGCTCCCGGGTGCCGCCGGATGACATGCTCGGCCTCCTCGTAGGACAGCTGGCGGTCAGAGCGGATCACAGAGGGCGCGAAGTGCAGGCCCTTGAGCTGGTCGCTGCCCTTCTCAACCGTGAGGAAGAGGGAAACGGCCAAGCGATCCTGGCCCGGCAGGAGGCTGAGCGCGTCCTGGCAGAGGCTGGCCGGCAGCATGGGCTGCGGCTCCCGGTCGGGGGCGTAGAACGTGATGCCCCTTCTGCGGGCCTCCAGGTCCAGAGGCCCGTCCCTGGGGACAGCACTGGCCACATCGGCGATGTGCACGGCCACCTCGTACTTGGAGCCCAGATCTCGGACGCTGAGGGCATCGTCCAGGTAACGGGCACCCTGGGGGTCCACAGTGAAGGTCAGAAAGCCGCGGCAATCCTCCCGGCGGTCGGGTCCCCGGCTGAGCTCTGCCTGGTACTTCTGCAGCGCCCTGCTGACGGAGGCCGGCTCTGGCTCCGGTGCCCTCAGGCCGTGCTCCAGGTCAAGGATGCGGAGGCCCTGCTCCCAGGTGGTGGCCTCGGGTAGTACCTCCAGGATGATGCCCAGGGGGTAGTAGAAGCGGGGCCGCCACAGGACAACACGCACCAAGAAGAGTCGGCTGCCGCGGGCCTCGGCGGGGAGTCGCTCGTACCCCACACGCCTCACACGGCCCTGCTGGACGCAGTGCACGGGAACCTGCAGTGGGTCCTTCAGCTCGGCCACGAAGATCTTGGTCACGGAGCTGTCGATGGGGGTCATGATGCGAGGGTCCCACTCGTCCGTGCGGCACACGAACACCAGCTCCCGCCGCTTCCTCTTCAGCACGCCCACCACGCGGCCCTGAGGCCTCCCCGAGGGGCCTCTGTCTGTGCCCAGGACCTCCACCAGAACCTCATCCCCGCTGAAGGCCATCCCACAGTGCAGGCGGCCCCTGATGTGGATGGGGCCACAGTCCGCATCATCCAGCGGGACGGCCAGTGCCCGCTCGAAGGTCTCCTGCACAAAGGCGCAGGGGCGGTACAGCTCGGGCTCCAAGCTCAGCAGCTTCCGCAGCGCGGCCCGCGGCAGGCTCCTGTACTGCCAGGCCTGCTGTGGGGACTCGGGCCGGGCGATGGCGTCCAGCAGCCCGTCTTCCCGGACGGTCACCGCCACGTTCCGGGCTTCATCCAGGAGCTCCTGCAGGATGGAGTCGTCCGCGTTGAGCTCCATGTCGGAGGGCCAGAAGTCCGACTCAGAGTCCTCGAGGTCCTCAGGGTCCCCATCTTCCGTGGCCGGCAGCCCGGCCACTGCCTTCCCAGGGGCCACATCCCCCATCGACGAGTTCCCTGCTGAGGTCGTGTCCTCTGCCTCTGGGGGCACCATGGCGGTCTCCCTCACCAGTGGGCAGCCCCCTGCCACAGACCCCAATGCCACGTCCCCAGCCTCTATGCTCTGTGTGGCTTCATCTCCTGCTGCCCAGGTCTTGGAAGGGGATGTCCTCCCTTCAGCCCCTGGTGCCACCTTGTCCATGGCCACGTGCTCTGTGGCTAGAGCCCCTGCTGTGCCCTCTTCCGGGACAGTGTCCTGGGCCACGGCAGCCACAGCTCTCTCTGCTTGGAGGTCCCAGCGCTGCCTCCTGCTCTGGACCGCGCTCTGCTCGATGCGCTCCAGGGACAGGCTCTCGGGCCGGATGCTACGGTGCTTCACGCACTCGAGGATGAAGCTCTTCCAGAGCTTGCTACAGGCCCCGAAGGAGCAGAGGGCCACGGCGTTGCCCACAGCCACCACCTGGGACTGGGCGCGCGTCATGACGGTGTTGAGCACGCGGGCATCGGTGAAGAAGCCCAGGGCGGGCGCCCCCGAGCTCAGCAGGCTGCTGTGGTTGTGCACGGTGCTCAGCACCACAGCCCGGAACTCCCGCCCTGCGAAGGGGGGTGGTCAGGCCGGGGAGGAGAGCCCGCCCGGCTCCGCACCTGCCCCTCCCCACCCCCACACTCATCACCCACCTGGCAGGATCTCAAAGCTGCCCACAGACACCTGGCCCAGGTCCCTCTTCCTCAGCTCCTGCCTCAGTGCGCCCACCTGCAGACACACACGGCAGAGCAGCCGGCCCGAGTGAGCCCCTGAGGGGGGACACGAGGCCCACGGCCCGGAGCCCCGGCCCCAGTCGTGGGTTCAAGCCCCACACCGTGGCCTGGCAGATTCATCCCTCAGCCCTTCTCTCAGGAGGAGCCACTGAGGCTGAGGAGGTCCCCCCTTAGGCCACAGAGGGACCCGCGCCCTCCTCTGGGAGTCTCTGCCAGAAGTGGGGAGGTGGGCTGTTGTGGGCGGCAGGGGCTCACCTGGGCACCGTGGGACACGGCACAGATGTGCCTCTGCTCGCGGCTGCCCCAGCAGGAGGGCCAGCTCTGGTAGATCTCCTGCACCTTCTCCACGACCTGGGCGATCTCCGCCGCGTTTAGCCAGGACGCGCGTGACAGGTCCCTCTCGGGGTTGCCCGCCACGTGGCAGAACATGAGAGGGTAGTGCGTGGGGTGGCGAGGGACCCGGCCACTGGCATGGATGGGGCTGCCCTCGGCCAGGTAGAAGTGCCGCGAGACGAAGTGAAGGATGGCCTCAGTGCAGCGGTAGTTCTCGTGGAAGATGAGCCGGCTGTGCCGCGCCACGGCGTGGGCCTCCCGCTGGTAGTGCCAGAAGAGGCGGCAGAGCAGGGTGTGGCCTGCAGCCTGGGTGCCCGGCACGCTGAAGAGCCTGGGCGTGACCTGCCGGTGGTCCCCCGCCAGCACCAGGCGCGTGCCGGGCCCGGCGTAGCGCAGCGGGATGAGCGCCTCGCACTCCAGCATCTGGGCGGCCTCGTCGATGAGGATGTGCGAGAAGAAGCCGCTGGGCACCCTGAGCTCGCGCGCCTGGGATGCCGTGGCCACCACAATGCGGTGCCGCTCCAGCTCGGCCTGTGTCGGGGCGCGGAAGGCCCGGCGGTCCGCGGTCAGGAGGCAGTAGCGCAGCGTGGCCGCGTCAGTCTGGCTGGGCGGGCGGTCCGTGAACATCACCCGCAGCGGAGTGGCCTCAGGGTGGCCGCTGCTCACGTAGCGGTGGAAGTGCTCCTCAATGTAGATGTCGGCCGCGCTGAGGGGAAGGGCACACGGTCCACCAAAGCGTGTCCTGTGAGCCCAGCCCGGCCTGGACGCCAGGAATTCAGCAGAGGCACACAGACCCGCCCCACACAGCTTTGACGCCAGCAGAGGGGACAGAGGATAAGGTCAGAATGGGACGAGAACCGGGAACAGCACAGAGGGTCTGGGTGGTCAGGAAGGGATCCCTGGAGGAGGAGGTGAAGGAGCTGGCCGTGCAGAGAAGCAGAGAGGGGAACCGCGGGGGCCCCTGCCTGACATAGCCCGGGTGGCCAGAGGCTGTGCTTGGCCCAGAGCTCAGCTCCCGGGGGGCTGTCAGTGGGTGTGCAGTGACGAGCACCAGCTCTCGGGAGCAGATGGAGAAGCACCGAGGCCAGGGTATCCCGGGGACATGCGAGAGCCCCCAGGCATCTCTGCAGGGACCTGCTCCCCAGGCCCCCAGGGATCCCCAGGCCCACCATGGGAGAGACCCCTGCCTGGGCAGCAGGAAGTGCTGGGAGCTAGGAAAATCATACCAACCACAGGGGATCCGTTAAGAGAGACTGAGGGAAGACAAGAGCAGAGCCTGGCCCTGGGAACTGCAGGATGGGCCACGCCAGACGCCCCCCCAACAACTCTGTCTGGTCTGGGGTCTCTGTGGAGGCACCCACAGCCCCGCCCACAGACAGCAGACCCTGACGCCCCAGGGCACCTTGCACTGGGCCCAAAGCACAAATGTCCCATCTCTTTTAGCCCAGGGAAAGTCCCAAGGATCAGAGTGACCCTGACCGCCCTAAGAGCTGCACTGTCCCCTACCCCTGCAGCGTCCACGGGGCAGCCAGAGGACCCAGGCCCAGCCTAGACCCTGCTTTGCCGATGGCCAGGCAAGGCCGGCGACCCACTCTAGCACAGGCTGCCCAGGCCTCCAGGGACCCTGGGAATGCCCGGCTCCCTTCCTCCTCACAGGGATGTAGCATCCAGCAGCACGCCGGCCCCGGCCAGCAAGCAGACGGCGGCTTGGGCTCACCTGTTGGTGTGCGTGCAGATGAGCACCCTGGTGTGGGGCTGCCGGATGACCTCTAGGGAGGCCATGGCCAGCGTGTAGGTCTTGCCTGTGCCAAAGGGGCCGTAGATGAGCAGGGGGGCAATGGGCCGGACGCCCCCCGGGCTACTGCCCGCAATGAGCGCCACGGCCAGCTTCTGCTTGTGGTTGCCGTGCATCGCGGGGGGTGCGGGCAGAGGCCGGGGCAAGGAGCACGTCGGCAGGTCCGGCACCACCAGTCGTACGTCAGGCAGCGCGTCTACCGCCTGGTGCCAGAAGCGGAAGGTCAGCGGGTCGATCTGGAACTGCACCTCAAGGAGGGGGCTGGTGTCGGGCCGTAGCCCCAGGACCACGCAGCAGCGGGCTGGCAGCAGCAGCCACAGCGCCCGCTCCGAGCTCGCCCGCGTCTCCAGCAGCACTTCAAACACCGTGCGGTCGCGCGCAGGGACGGGGGCCACCAGGGCTGTGCTGACCGCCCGGCCCAGCAGAAAGCCCTCGTCCGTGTCCGGCGTCCGCGAGGAGGGTGTGGGGACCTCGGCATAGAGGGCCCCTGATGGTGGGAAGAGCATGCCCAGGGCCGGCGTCTCCAGGGCCGTCCGCAGGGACACCGGGCCCCGGAAGTTCAGCCTGGCGGGGAGAATCTGGTCAGCGCTCAGGGGCCGGGACTCTGCGGCCCCACAGCCCAGTGACCCTCACTCACCTGGCCACCAGCCGCTGCTGAGCTGCCTCCTCCTCATAGAGAAACTGGTGCACCCTCGGGCGGTAGTCGGCGCAGGACATGGGGCCTGGGGCGGAGCCCCCGGGACAGAAGTCCAGCGCCAGGGCGGGCACCTTGTACTTGGCCACCAGGGCCACCTGCTCGGCTGTCCGCTCCACACCAGGCACCACGTGGCGGTTGCCCGTGTGCCAGCGCTCCAGCTCCTCGGCGTGGCCGCACGCCAGCCTGCCCTGCTGCCCCGGGCAGCGCACCTGGCCCAGCAGCAGCCCCAGCTTCCGTAGCAGGGCAGGCCGGCGGCCGAAGTCGAAAACCACCCACTGCTCGAAGCAGCCGAAGGAGGCACTCTGCACTCGCACCTCCACCCGGAACCTGGCTGGGGCGGCGCCTGCTCGAAAACGCTCCCCCTTTGCATAGAGCTGGCCCAGCGGGAGGCGGGGGGCCACCAGCGAGAAGTCTGCTCCCAGCTCCTGCTTGAGCAGGGCCACGTGCAGCAGGGGTTCCTGGGGGAGAGACTGGATGGGGAGGCGGCCCCAGACCCTGCCCGCCCATCACCGTCCAGGTGGACACTCAGGCCCCTTCCCACACTGCTGGGCTTCCTGGCTGTGACCCCAGAAGGGCGCTCGGCCTGTCTGAAGCTTGGGGTTCCTCCCTGCAAATGGGGTCCCAGAGCAGCCCCTGTGGAGGGTGAGCGAGGGGCGGGTGTAGCACGGGACGCCCAGGGCACACGAGCTAACGCGCCTGGTCCTCGCTCTCTGAACCAGACATTCCCACCAGCTCGTCCCAGAGACCCACGCATTGCTTCAGACCACACAGGCGGCTCCAAACCCAGAGCCCAGCCACCTCCCCTCCCCGGCCGAGCTGATGCCTTACCTCAGAGCAGATGTCAAATACCCAGCTGTGCTGAATCTTCTTCTCGGGGGCCTGATGCACCAAGGGCTGGTTGCACGTGACGAACACACCATCAACAGTCTCCGCCAGCTGCACAGAAGCCGGGCCGTCAGCGGTGGGGCTCTGGCCCTGGCAACCCCTTGCCCACCTGCCTGGTCCCCACTTACCACCAGGACCTCACTTCGACTTCGCTGGTACTCAGCCAGCAGCCGAGCCTGGTAAGACACCAGCCCCTCCTGCCAGGCGGCCTGCTCCCTCAGCTCCAGGCCCTGCGCCCGCTGCACCCACTCCTGCAGCTCCGGCTCAGAGTGCGCTTTAGTGCAGGCGTCCCCGTACTCACAGAGGTCGGGTCTGGGAAATGGGAGATCAGCAAGAAGGGCAGGGGTCAGCCCTGTCAGCCCAGTGCTGGCCTGTGGCGGGAGGCAGGGTCGATTCCAGGCCTGGGGCAGGGCAGGGGGGAACAGGGCCCCCCTCCATCCTGTGCCCACGAGAGAAGGCCTCCATGCGCCTCCCTCGACCACCCTCCAGAGGCAGGGGCGGGGACCAGCTGATTGCACAGAGGGGACAGAGAGCCCCTGGTCCCGGCTGAAGGGGGGCTTGTCCCCCACCCCCACCCCACTGTCCTCACTTGGGGCAGAGCTCAAACGTGGAGAGCCCCGTGGGTGGGCTGCGGTGCTCCCAGAGCTCGGCCGGGTCCAAGGCCACCATCTGTGCGTGCTCCAGGGATGAGCAGTGGTTCTCGAAGGCCTCCTGGGAGGGGCAGGTGACCAGGCAGGCACGGCAGTACAGCCGGACACTGAGGGGCCGGCCGCAGGGGGCTGCACGTTCGTCCTCCTCGGGGGCAGTGGGTGAGAGCAGGTCCTGCCGTTGGAGCCCCCCCCAGCTGCTCGGCCTCCCACACGGCCATCTCCACCGCGCTGTGTGCGTACTGGCAGCGGGAAGCCCCGTGCCGGCACGGCCGCCCGCGCCCCACATACATGCAGTAGGCCAGCGGCTGGCCGTACCGGGGCTGTGGCCGCACCTCCACTACCTGCCGCTTCCGGCGGCCCTCGGCGCTCACGTGAGCCAGGAGGGAAGGGCAGGCCCCGTGCTGGGGGCAGTGGCCCTGGGCGTCCATGGGGCAGAGGCGCGGAGGACAGCTCCGGAAGCAGTGAGAGCAGAGCAGCTGGAAGTGGCCGCCGTGCTCGGCGCGGATGGCGTCCGCGGGGCTGTGCTGCTCCCCCTGGGCACCCCCGCCCTGCAGCTCAGTCTTGAGCCACAGACGCCCGACGTTGTGCTCACGCTCGAAGTTCCAGACCAGGGCCTCCTCCCGGCTGCGGGCGAAGGTGCACTGGTTGCCGTGCCGCCGACAGCCGAGCCCCGGGCTGTAGTACCAGCAGACGTCGTAGCGGGCAGGCCGCGGGAAGCTGGGCCGGCGGGCCACCTTGCGCCACACCCGGCTCTTGCTGGCTTGCCTGAAGCGGGCCAGCAGGGTCTCTCGCGGGCAGTGGTGCTCTGTCCGGCGCAGCACGTACGTGCTCTCATTCAGGCGCTGAGTACAGCGGGGGCAGCCCAGGTGCAGGTCCACCTGGGCACACAGCCTGGCCAGAGACTGCTCCTTGGCGGCCATGGGGCTGGTGGGCGAGGAACCAGACCCTGGGGACAGCATGCCTGGCCTGGCTCTGCGGAGGGCCGTCCGAGGCTCACAGCATCACCGGATCCTCTGGGGCTGTTGGCCCATGATGAGAAGTCTGGAGCGGGAGGAGCAAGGAGCACGGTCAGTCCCTGAGGCCAGGAGCCCCACAGGTACCCAGGCAGAGGCTCAGTCACACTCTGCCTCTCCTCCAGGCCAGGCAGAATTCTATCCCGCAGACAGGCAGAGGGACTTGTTCCTCCAAGGGGCTGGGCCCCACTGACCTTGACCCAACCAAGACCCATCCCACTTCTGGGGGGGTCTCTGGGCCAGCCTGTGGGAGGAAGGGTGCCCTGGCAACAGGGGCCCTGGGGGCCCACGGGCTCTCCCGGCTCCCCCGGGAGCCTCCCTCTCCACGCCCTCCAGCCCTCCGCTTGAGCAAACACACGGCAGCCCTGCTCCGCGGGCCAGGCTGGCTCCGGCGACCTCCGCACGGTGGGGGCCCGCAGGACGGCACCGCGCTCAGGCAGGAAGTGGGGAAGCCCCGTGCGAATGGGACTGGCCGGGGAAACTCTGAGCGCGACACCAGCGCTGTTTTGAGAGGAAGCGGTTGCAGCCTCAGCCTGGAGGGGGGACGCCCAGCCCGGTCCGGCTGCAGAGGGACGGGGCTGAGAGCCCAAGCCCGGGGGACGCTCCGAAACGGGACTGACACTCGGGTTCCGGCCTCGGGGCGCAGAGATCGCGGCCCCTCCCCAGACCGGGGCCAGGGTCGCAGCGACCAGGCTGCCCCGCTGCCCCGGGGGCCGGGCGGTGGGGGGGGGGGGGGGCGCCCCGGGGGCTTCCGGGGGCCCCCCCCGCCCGCCCCCGCGCCGCACGCCCCCCCCGCGGAGCACGGCCGCCCCCTCCGCTCCCTCGCGCCTGGGGGGTCCCACGAAGCCCGCCCCGGAGGGCGGCCGAGACCCCGACCCCTCGCCCGGCGCTTACCCTGCGCGCGGAGCCGTCCCCGCCACCGGCGCCCGCCCCGCGCCGAGCGATCACTTTCGTTTCTGCCCGCGGGTGACTCGGAGCGCTGACGCCCCAGCGCGGAAATTACCTCACCGCCCCCCCACCCCCGCCCCGCCGCCCCGCCGCCCCGCCGCCCCGCCGCCCTCCCCGCCCCCGGCGCCGCCCCCTCCCCCCACCCCCGCCCCTCGGCCGCGGCGGCCAGGGCCCCTGAGGTCCACCCCGGCCCCAGGTGCCCCGCGCGCACGCACATCCGCGGGGCGCCCGGGCCGGGCAGTTTGCAGAAGGGGCCAAGCCCGCGGCGGCGGTGAGCAAGCCGGACAGCAACGCAGCGGGAAAGGGCTCCGGCTTGTACGACCCTCGGCTGTGGAGCGGCTCCACGGCACACCGACCTGTCTGGACTGGGGCGGGGGGTGGGGGGCGGGGGGGCTGCTCGAGGACTGGGAAGGGGAGGGGCACCGGGAGGCTTTTCTAAATGATTCCATCCAGTCTAGATTGGAGGGACCTGCCTACCGTCCTCTCTGAGAAGGTTCTTACTGAGGATGCCCTGGGGTTATAGCCAACCCCTGGACAGAGAGCGCTGCCCCATGCCAGATGGCTGGAGGGTCAGGAGCACTTTGCGGCCTGATTGCATCTGCCCCCCCAACTTTCCTGCACGGTGCCATCCTCGGTCACCCTTGAGGAAACTGAGGCCCTGCCCTCACGGGCTGAGGCCCAGCAGTCAGCTAGCTAGCAGAGCACCCAGTCCCCCCACTGCCCCCTGATGCGACCCCAAGGATCCTGGCTTCCCAGATTCATAACCTTGTACACTTGAACAATGAAGAGAGCCAACAGACACAGCAGAAGTTTGACGGCGGAGACTGGGCCAGAGGACATGGCATCCTCCCAGCCCGCTCAGGCTGACAGTGGGGCACGCCGGCCACTGTGGCCTGAAGGCAACGCGCAGCCTGGCCCACAGTCCCCTGTGCCAGGAAGGACTGAGGCCCCCTGCCGAAGCCCAGCACCCGCTGTCTGAAATGTCTGCGAGTCATCCCGCGAGAGGACCCTCCGGAGGACTGCAGCCCCGGCTCCGCCGCAGCTGGAGCCCCCACACCTGAGCCTCCAGCCAGCTTCCAACTGCAAGAGGACACGTGCTCAACGTCGTTTCAGGCCAACAGGTCTTGGGGAGACTTCTCACACAGCCGTGGAGAGCTGGTACACCAAGACTGTTCCCAGTGAGAGGCAGCTGTCCCAGAGCAGGGCTAGCACCATGTTGGGGGGGCAATAATGAAGCGTCCCATCGAATTCAGAAAGCTGGCTGGGTGCACCATTATTAATCATACTAGGAGCCTCAAGATACACAAGCATCAAGTTCGAGGACATAATAAAGTCTTCCATAAATGATAACAACAGAAGACCTAGGGATGAGCTTACCAAGAAGCAAAACCCTGAAATGTTCCCAAGAGACACAACAGAACACTACCGACAATGGAACGGAATCCTAGGAGACTTAATATCACATAAAGATACTAATTCTTCCCAAGCTTATCTAGGAACTTAATACAATCCCAGTAAAAATACTAAGAAGAATTGGGGAATAGACTAGCTGATTTTAAAATTCATTAAGAAAAACATTATAGGGGCGCCTGGGTGGCTCAGTGGGTTAAAGCCTCTGCCTTCGGCTCAGGTCATGATCTCAGGGTCATGGGATCGAGTCCTGCATCAGTTTCTCTGCTCAGCAAGGAGCCTGCTTCTCCCTCTCTCTCTCTCTGCCTGCCTCTCTGCCTGCTTGTGATCTCTGATGTCAAATAAATAAAATCTTAAAAAAAAAAAAAGCATTACACAAGCAAGAATGGGCAGGAAAATTATTACAAAGAAGAGTAACAGAAAACTGAAGAGATCACTTTCAAACTCATCTTACAAACCCAGCATTACCCTGATCCCAAAGCCAGATAAGGATACCACAGTAAAAGAAAATTAAAGACCAGGATGCCTGGTGGCTCAGTCGGTGAAGCCTCTGCCTCTGGCTCAGGTCATGATCCCAGGGGCCCGGGATCCAGCCCCGCATGGGGCTCCTTGCTCAGCAGGGAGACTCCTTCTCCCTCTGCCTCAGCCTGATGCTCCCCCTATTTGTGCTTTCTCTTTCTGATAAATACATAAATAAAATCCTTTAAAAAAAAAAAAAAGAAGAGGGGCGCCTGGGTGGCTCAGTGGGTTAAGCCTCTGCCTTCGGCTCGGGTCATGATCCCAGGTTCCTGGGATCGAGCCCCGCATCAGGCTCTCTGCTCAGCAGGGAGCCTGCTTCCTACCT
>NW_019154090.1:462839-549337 GCF_002288905.1 Enhydra lutris kenyoni | reverse complement strand
TCCTGGGATCGAGCCCCGCATCAGGCTCTCTGCTCAGCAGGGAGCCTGCTTCCTCCTCTTTCTCTCTCTGCCTGCCTCTCTGCCTGCTTGTGATCTCTGTCTGTCAAATAAATAAAATCTTTAAAAAAATAAAAATAAAAAAAAGAAGAAGAAAATTCAAGACCCATAGCCCTGATGAATATAAAAGCAAAAATTCTCACCAAAATATCAGCAAACCAAACTCAACAGTACATTTAAAGGATGCTCCAGCATGACCAAGTGGGATTTATCCCCGGGGTGCAAGGATGGTTCAACATCTGCAAATCAACAGAAGCAACACGTCACATTAGGAGAATGAAGGATAGGGTCACCAGGGTGGTGCGGTCGGTTCAGCCCCCAGCTCTCGGCTTCGGCTCAGGTCGTGATCTCAGAGTCATGAGACTGGACCCCACGTCCGGCTCTGCGCTCAGCACGGAGCCTGCTGGAGAGTCTCTCTCCCTTTCCCTCTGCCCCTCCCACTTGTGTGCATGTTCTCTCTCTCAAATAGATAAATAAATCTTTTTAAAAAACAGAATGAAGGATAAAAATTATATGATCATCTTAATAGATGCAGAAAAAGAATTTGTCCGAATACAACATCCTTTCATGATAGAAGCGGCCAACGAACTAGATGTAGGAGGAATGTTCCTCACATAATAAACACCGCATGCGACAAGCCCACAGCTGACATCCTACTCAGCGGGAAAAAGTTAAAAGCCTTTTTTCTGAGATCAGGAACAAGACAGAGATGCCCACTCCCTTCATTCCTCTTTGACGTAGCACTGGAAGTCCTAGGCACAGCAATTAGGGGAGAAACAGAAATAAAAAGTGTCCATGTCAGAAAGGAAGAAGTAGAACTACTTCTGAGTGCAGGTGACATGATCTTACATATAAAAAATCCTAAAGACTAAAAAACTGTACCACTAAAAAACTGTAAGAATGTGAATGAACTTAGTAAAGTCTCCGGACATAAAATCAACACACAGAAATTGGGTGCACTTCTATACGCTTACAACAAACTATCTGAAAAAGTATATAAAGAAGCGATCCTACTTACAATAGTATCAAAAATAATAAAATGTTTAGGAATAAGTTTAACAAAGGAGGTGAAAGATCTGTACGCTGAAGCCCATGAGATTCTGATGAAGAAACTGAAAAAGACACAGAAGCAAAAATGGCAAGACATTCTGTGCTCACAGATTGGAAAAAATTCATGTGAAAACGTCCATTCTACCCAAATCAATCGACAGATTCCCTGTGATCCTAATGAAAATTCCAACGGCATTTTCCATAGAAATAGAAAAAAAACTATCCTAAAATTTATTTGGAACCACAAAAGACCCCAAATGGTCACACTGAGAAAAAAAAGAACAAATCTGGAGGCATCACACTCCCTGGTTTCAAGCTATAAGACAAAGCTGTGGAAATCCAAACAGTATGGTCTTGGCACACGTACAGAGACACAGACCAGAGGACTAGACAGAGAGCCCAGACATACACCCACACACGTACGGCCGGTTGATTTCTTCGAAGGGGAAAGGACCGTCTCTTCAATGGGTGGTGCTGGGAAGACTGGACGTCCACCTGTAGAAGAATGAAAACTAGTCCCCGCTCACAAAAATTACCTCAAAACGGATCGGAGATTAAATGTAAGACCTAAAGCCATAAAACTTCCAGAAAAAAAACATGGGAACAAAGACCCTTGACGCTTGTCTTGGCAATGATTCCCTCCAGGGGACACCGAGAGCCCAGGCGGCGGACACCAGAACAAACAGGTGGGACGACCCCAGACTACAGAGCTCAGCAGAGGCCACTGTCCGCACAGGAAGTCATCAGCAGGACGCACACACAGCCACAAACCGTTTCTCTGATGGGGCGAATATCCCAAACCCACAAGGAACACATACAGCTCAACAGCGAAGAAATAAATAATCAAATTTAAAAACGTGCAAAGGGGGTGCCTGCGTGGCTCAGTCATTAGGCGTCTGCCTTAGGCTCGGGTCATGATCCCGCGGTCCTGGGACTGAGCCCCACATCGGGCTCCCTGCTCAGTGGGGAGGACTGCTTCCCCCTCTCCCGCTCCCCCCGTTTGTGTTCCCTCTCTCTCTGTGTCCCTGTCAAATAAACAAAATCTAAATAAATAAAAAAATAAAAATAAAAATGTGCAAAGGACCTGAACAGACTCATTTCCAAAGAAGACGTACAAACGGCCAACATGTCTGTGAAAAGATGCTCCACGTCACTCATCAGCAGGGAAATACAGATCAAAACCACAGTGAGATCCCACCTCACACCAGTCAGAACGGCTAGAACCGACCAGTCAGGAAACGACAGGCGCCGGCGAGGATGCGCAGAAAGGGGGACCCTCCCGCGCCGTCGGCGGGGACGCAGGCTGGTGCGGCCGCTCCGGAGAACAGCGCGGAGCTTCCTCAGAAAGTTGACAAGACAGCTGCCCTATGACCCCGCAGTCGCACTACGGGTATTTCCCCCAAAGATGCGGACGCAGGGACACGAAGGGGCCCCCGCACCCCGATGCCCATCGCTGGGAGCCACCCCTCCTTCACTGGCACCCCCTCCCTGTGCCCCGAACAACTCTGAGGCCATAAAAGGGGCGGCATCTGAAATGTGGTGAAATGCAGTTTTTTCCAAAATACCTTGTTAAAGAAGAAAATTGAAGTGACCACAATGCATCCTGGGTTTTTAAAAAAAGAACCGTAAAGTTTATGAAGTTCAGAGGCGCCGGGGGGCACAGTCAGATGAGCACCTGACTCTGGGCTTCAGCTCAGTCACCGTCGTAGGGTCATGGGGTCGAGGCTTCCGCCTCTCGTACCTAGAGAGAGAGCTCAGAACTCAGTTCCAGAGTCAGAAGAATCAGGACTGTACGGCCGGGACAGGGGGAAGACTTACTTTTTTCCCTCTACCTTCTTGGACGTTGAGTTTGTATTAAGTGCTCATATTCCTTACGCAGATACAAATGAAAACTGTGAAAGGCACCAGGTACCGAATTGTGAACCCTTGCCGAGTTTCCTCTGCCCTTTTCCAGGGGCTCGTAAACGGGGGTGGCAGCCCTCACCTTCTGGCCTCACAGACCCTTTAGAGGCTGATGGTGACAACTATCCTCTTCCACAGGGGTCCCTCCCTGAAACCCAGACTCATGCCTCACACTGCCCTGGGCCCCAACCTTCCCCACCTGCTCCCCCAACAGCCTCCCAGTTCAGCAGATGAGCACCCCATCCTCCCCGGTGCCTGGACCCCTCCCACATCCCACCTCCAACCATCGGCAAATGCCCAGCCCCAAAGCTGAGCAGACACGGAAAGCAGAGAGCCCTGTGGCGGCCTCCTCACCTCCACGTCCACACTCCTCCTGCTGGGAGCACAGCCCTTCCAAACTCTGCTTGGCAGAGTCAATGCAGAGAGACAAACAGAAATGGATGGGGATGACATTTGCAACCGTCACAGTAATAATAGAGACAGGGTGTCCATGCAGCCTCAAGGGCATCTCCCCTGGGAGACCTTGTGCTTACAGCAGAGAAACTGTCAGACCTCGCCTGGCCTTGGGATCAGGGGTCCTATCACCAGCAACAGGACAGACTGACATCGTGCACCCCAGGCACGGCACTTGGAAGACACACACCACTCCCATAATTCCAGCCCAAAATGCAAAACCTCACACCAGTCCCAAAGAAGAATCACCATCTCTACGAAACGACCACCTCTGGAGAAACGTCCAGACCACAAAAGACGGTGAAAAGCTGGGGCATCGCAGATTCTTGGACTAAAAGCCACATGTGCATATATGTGGATCCATGAGCAGCGAAAGGAGAAACGTGGCCGTGGGCTATCAGGAACGTGGCATCCAGGCCAAGAGTCCTGGTTTAATGAGTCACAAAGTACACGTTCTAGGAAGCAGATGCTAAGGGGTCAAGGGTCAAGAGCTCCTTGAGTTCCACTCCCTCCCAGGCGGCTCAGACTTCAGTTCACTTACATTGTGAACTAAATGGGACAAGACGTTAGAAACTGAGAATCTAGATGAAGAGTATACAGAAGTCCTTTGCACTATGTTTCCCACTTCAGTGTAAATTTGTTTGAAATTATACCAAAGTAAAGACAAATAAGGCATCAGCCAACACGCCCCCACCCACTTCACCAGGCCTTTCTCACCCGGAGAATTTCCTTGTGGCTGAGGCTCAGCCCTTGCCCTCCATGGCCCTCTGCCATCCCCTCTGGAAAGCTCCAGACACCCTCCCCAGCATCACTTTGGAGAACGGCGCTCAAGGCGTCCCAGGGCTCAGCTAGTCCTCCCAGGCTCAGGTTAACACTTACCCAAAGAGAACTTAATACCCAGGTACAGGCCCACAGGACCCGCCCAGGGGTCCTTACCCCCAGCCAGAAAGTCACACCCCGGCCTGGGAGCATGGAGGCCACTGAGGTGGGGGGGTCCCAGTTTTGCCTGGGGGGCAGGGACACAGCTTTAGGAGGGCCCATGGGGCCATCCTACCTGACATGGGGGCCAGGAAGGGGGATGTCTCACCCCAAGAAAGGTCTACACAGCCCGGTGATCCCAGCTGCTCTTTCCACCCTGACCCTAGGGGGGCTCTACCCCACCCTCCGTGCACCCCCACCCCACACTTGGAACCCTTCCTGGAGCCCCCAGACCAGGCCCTGAGCCCCTGGAAAGTGAGCTTTGCAGAGCTGATGAGGTTGGTCACTGTGAAGATTGAGGACAATCCCAAAAGCCCCCAATATGTCCCCAGAAAAAGGGAAAGGAACTGGCCAGCCTCACTGGGGGCAGGGCTTCCTGCAGCTGGGTCAGACCCCTCCCAGCCAGCTGGCCAGGTGGAGGGCGTGTCTGCTCTCCCGACAAAGGGAGGAGCCGCTCCTGTTGGGGGACTGGCGCTCTTGGGGGAGCTACAGATCCAGCTTAGATCCCCAGCCTCCCACCCGCACCTCACCACTCTGTTTGACTGGACACCGGGGGTGCTGTCAAGTGGGCTGTACCCGCCTTGACCCCAGCCTACTGGGGCAGAGAGGGAAGGAAGCTGAAGCCACCAAGGAGGAGGCAGGTTGAAGGGTGGGAGGAGGTCCTCAGAGGCCAGAGTCCTGGGTCTCCTCTGGGGAAACACAGACGTGGCCAGAGGCTCAAGTCCACATGCCTGACCTCTGGGCCTCCGTCCTCAGCATGCAGCCAGCCTGCCTTGTCACTTCCCAGGCAGGTCCTATCCCCAGCCACCCATGGCCTCCAGGACCTGGTGTGGTCAGAGGGCCTGGTCGTGGAAAGGTGAGTTCAGGACAAGGAGCCCTGACTGAGCAGCAGGTGCTGGGGAGACACAGGAAGTCCCCTGCAATCCAGAAAGGTAGAAGGCGGATCACAGTGTCACAGCAAAGGTCAGGAGAGCAACTGGGACTGACCCACAGCTGGACCTTCCGAAAGTATGGGCTTCCCAGCAGCTGACTCGGGGGCAGGAGCTGAGCCCTACCTCACACCACACGAAACTGACTCCCCGTGGGTCATCTCGGTGTCAAAGCCCAACTGTAAGGCTTCTACAAGAACACGGAAGAAATCCTCACAGCCTCGGGGTAGGCAAACATCCCTCTACAAGAACATGGGGACGTGTGGGCCTTTGGCTCAGGTCATGATCCCAGGGTCCTTGGAACGAGTCCCAGGTCGGGCTTCCTGCTGCTCAGAAAGACTGCTTCTCCCTCTGCCCCTGCTTGTGTGCTCTCTCTATCAAACAAACAAATGAACAATAATAATAATAATAATTAATAATAAGTAAACAAAATCCTTTTAAAAATGAGCAAAGTATTTGAACAGACCCTCCATATAGGACAAGATGCACGCAAGCTCGCGCACGTGAGAAACGCGCCCGCCACCGCCGGCCACCGGGGAGGTGCAAGCCCGGCGAGAAGCCGTGGGGAACACACGCCGGCCAGTCTGAGAAGATGAACGGCAGGGCCCTGGGGAGGCCGCGAGCAACCCCAAGGTGCAGGCGGGGGGTGAGATGGCACAGCCGGCCCGGTGCTCCCAACACAGTTCACCGAGTGCTGGTGGGACGGTGGCTCGAGGTGTCTTCCGGGGAGAGCCACGCGCTTCTTCATTCTCGAGTGTGCGTGTGTGTGCGTGTGTGTGCGCACGCGTGAGCGGGGAGACGGAGAGAGAGACTCTCCAGCACGTAGCCTGAGGCGGGACTCGATTTCGTGACCCTGAGATCAGGACCTAAACTGGAGCCAAGAGCCGTGTGCCCAGCCCCGGACTGCACCCCGGAGGGCGTCCTGCGTATTCCTTCTGAAGGACGCCTGGGCCGGGGGAGCGCCTCCTGCTGGCCGCAGGGGTGGGGGCTGTCCCTGTACCAGGGCCTGCAGGGGCACGACGGCTTGGCTCGCTGTAGCCCAAAACTGGAAACAGCACTAACCTTCACGGTCGCCACGGGATAAACGGACTCTGGTGTGTGTGTATAATGACGTGCCGCCCAGGATGGCCCAGCACAGCGGCCGCGCTCGCGACAGCATGGCCGGACCCCAGGCGTTCTGCTGAGCGAAAGCAGCCAGGTCCCAAAGGGTACTTAACGCATGACCCACGTAGACAAAGTTCAAGAGCAGAGAAGGCGTTACCACACCAGGCCAGTGGCACACAAATTCGTCCTGCTCTGCTGGTGCCGGCACCCTGAGCGGCGAGAAGTCACGAGGAATTCAACCTACAAACCCACAGGTCCTGGCTGAGGCACAGCAAACCTATCTTGCAGAAAAGCCTCCCACTCTGCCGTTGCAGCCGACAGGAGACCAGCGGATGGGCCCCTCCCCAGGCCTGGCCCCTTCGGCCACCAGAGAGAGAGGAGGACCCAGACGCGGCTTAGAGCGGGAGAAGCTGAGGAAGACACAGCATGTCCCGCATCATGTGGCTGCATGAGAAAGGACCCCAACCTCAGTGCAATGAAGCAACCGCTTCCTCTGCTCCTGCGGGCGGCAGGTCGGGAACTGCAACGGGGGCCGACTCCACGAAGTCCGGCGCTGCAGCCGGAAGATCCGTGCTCTGTGGCGGGAGTCATCGGGGGCCCCGCCCTCCAGGTCCAGCACGTGGGCTGGGGGCTGGACCCGCAGCGGCTCCTCGAGGACCTGTCTCTACAAGCACACGGTCTCCCCAGCCGGCAACCCGGGCTGCAGCCCCGGCGTGTCCGCAAGAAGAGAGAGAGAGCGGCGGGTGGAACCACTCTTGCCTTTGCCCGGCCCAGCCTTGGAAGTCAGACACGTGGCTTCTGCCGCGTCCCGCCGGGACGGGTGAGTCCCTAAGGCCAGCCCACAGCAGAGGGAGCAGGGTCCGTCTCCAGCTTCAGTGGGGTGAGTGTCACAGAATCTGCGGACGTTTTCAAGCCCCCACACAGAAGAGAGCTCCGTCATTGCCACGGCGGGGAAGAGGGAGGAAAAGACAAGCAGGGCCAACCCAGAAGAAAGCACGAGTCCCAACAACCCCTGTCCAGCCCTTCAGCCTCCAGGACAGCTTGATAAGAGCCTGAACCCAAACGTACCAGTCATTACACCAACGTAGAAGGACTGCATTTATCAGGACATTGAGAATCTGAGACCGGGTTCTGGCAGGAGACTGATACAACTACTGGCTACCCAATGACGCACCAGAGCACAACAGCACAGTAGGGTCAAAACAAAACAGGGCGATGTACGCCGGGCAGCTGCCCACCGAGAATAGATAAACGCGGCTATAGCAATAACTTCAGACCATCTGTAATTAAAGGCAAAGTAAAGAAAACCACCACAAAATAAACAGCTGTAGGAAGGAACAGTGCTTCGCACAAGAGGGAACCCTGCACAAAGGGTGTTCCTGAAGCTGTTTTGACTGGGATCTGCTGTCCAGAAACCAGAGTTGTCATTGTGCTGCTTCTGGCACGGGAGGTGCCCCGGGCGGGGCTCGGGGGAGCAGCAGGTGCTGCTGGAGGGCTTCGGGGCGGTGCCAACAGTGAGACGCTGCGATGACCTGGCAAAACGTCTTTCCACGTTTGTCCAAATCCACAGGAGCCACAACACCAAGAGTGACCCTACTGCCCACTTTCCACCGATGGTCTCTCCAGGTCGTCTGCTGAGCAGTGATGCCGCCTGGACCCCCTCATGTCCCCTCTGCCCCTGGAGAGGGCTGTGCCCCTCGTTAACATCCCCGTGACAGCCTTGCCTCCTGACACTTCTTGCCGGTGGCTCCTGGGACCCACGACAAAGCTGCCAGCAGGAGCCTCCAAGCTCACTGAGCAGACCTGCCCAGGGCAGGCACCCACGGCCCCACAGCTGAGGACACAGGAGTGGACAGCCACTGCCCACCTGGGCTCACAGTGCTCCTGGGGGCAGGAGTCACCACAGAGGGCCCTACCCCTCCCCACACACCTCCCCAAGAATGAACCCTTGGTATGAGGGGTTGGTTTCCTCCTGAAAGGAGTGGGGAGCTCTCAAAACCTCTTTAGCAAGGACTCCTAGAAAGGGCTGTGGAGCCCAAGATGATGGGCGACACAAACAGGCCCCTCAGCCCTACTGCGGAAGGTGCCCCGCTTCCGCGAAGCCCCCCCAGGCCTTCCGTCCCCCCAGGCCTCCTCCCCAGCTGCCCCAGGGGAGGGGGCGCCTCTGCTTCTCCTCGTCCTGGCTATAGCTCCCAACCGGGCAGGGAGCCCGGATCACAGCCTGGCTCTGCCGGTCTCCTGGCAGGTGGCTCAACCTCCCCCATGTGACAAGGGCGGGGGGCGCCCTTCCGCTTCAGCACTGCGGCCCTGCATTCCCACCTGGGGAAGCCCTCGCAGGTGGGGCCCCGAGACTCCTGCTTGTGGGCAGTCCAAGTGCGGCCAGGGGATGAGATAAACCGGACCACGTTTGTAGGCGAGGAAACGTACCCAGTCCGCTGGCCGTGGCCCCCAGTCTAGGGCATCATCATACCCCCCTTGACTCCCGGAACGCTGCTGGGGGGGGTGTGAGGAAGTCCGCCTGGTGCTGATGAGCAAACAGCTCTGGCCTGAGGGACAGAGGATGGGCTTTGGGGCGCTGACCCCTCAGAGCAGGCGGCGGGGTGTGAGTGCCGTGTGCAGGACACAGCCCCACATGAGCCTGCCCCCTCCACTGGCTTTTATCAAAAGACTCAGACACATTATGAAAAATGTTTTACTGTAAATCAAAGTACCAAGCAGATCCTTGCAAAACAACATACAAAGTAGAACCCAGATGCTTCCCTCCCCAGGCTGCCCCGATCCGGTGCCTGGCACCCAGAGAAAAACCCAATCCAGTCCTGCTCCCCAGAAGCCACCCGTGGTCCCACCCTGAGGCGCCTGGAAAGGGGGGGCGGCAGGGACAGAGCTCCAGGAACCCTTCCCTGCTCAGGGCCCCTCCAGGCACAGGTGTCTGCCCCCAGCCCGGGTGGGAGGAGGGAGGGGCTGCCCTCATCGTTACTTCAGAAGCTGTGGCTTCTGCTTCTATGGCCCTGAGGCGCACCTCCCTCCCACACCCCTGCGGTCTGAGGGCAGGGCAGCAGCTTCAAAGGGGGGGCTTCAAAGGGGGCCGCAACCACGGCCAAGACCCAGTTTTATCGGCCACGTGATTTCTCCTATGGTCTGAGCTGGTGCAGACGGACAGGCCAGGCCAGGCCAGGCGGGGCCCACCCCGGGGGTCGCGGGGCCCACCCCGGGGGGTCGCGGGCCCAACAGCATCAGGACTCCATGAGGTTGAGGACATACACCAGCAAGTAAACATCATGCTGAAACCAGCTGACCCATGACAACAGCAAACAAGTAGGCAACAGAAAGAAAACAGAAAAAGACCACCTCAGTGGCTTGACTTGGGGGGGCAAGGCCCGCTCCGGTAGGTTTGGGGCACCTGAGGGATGGAAGGACGCACAGAGCCCAGTTCCCTTCAAAGCACAGTGGGGTGGCAGCTTGTCCTCGGAGCCCCCTCCCCTTCTCCCCGAGAAGGGTGTTCAGCAGGCAACAGAACTGGCAGGTCTAAGGGGACCTGCCTCTCAAGGGCTCAGACGGGCCTTGGGGCCCTGCTGGAGAAGGCCCCAGGCCTTCAGGGGAACCTTGCCCACTCTCCCTCCTGCATACAAAATCACACCTGCCGATGGCCCACAAATGGCCCTGCCAGTGAGCATCCCAGCCCCCACCACGACTGGTCCTGGCGCAGGCGCATATGAAGGCCCCAGGCAGCAGCGTGAGCCAGCAGGTGCATCTCCACCTCCAGGCGGGGGCTGTGGGGACTTGGGGGGGGGCGCGCTAAGGCTGTCATGGTGGCCCATCAACAGGCTGAGCACAGGAGTCACGAGCCCCCCCGGGGGGGGGGGCAGAAGCACCCTTGGCCCAGGCCATCGTCCTCAGTTCCTGTCTGGTTCTGTCCACACTCCCAACCCTTGGGGCCGAAGCCCCAGGGGCACACGTACCATCACTCTCCCTGGACGGCCTGCTGGTGCCACTTGCTCACGGCTGGAGCAGCGGGAACCACCAGCACACACAGTCCCCCGTGGGCCATCCCAACAGCTGCTTGTGGAAAGCACCCTGGAACCCAGAGCGAATTCTGGGAGCCAGGCACCCAGCATTGCTTGGGCTGAAAAGGCTATAAATCTGCCTCTTCCTAGAAGCCTACGAAACAATTCACTTAAAAACACCCCCAGTGCTTGTGCGACAGCCCCCGGGTGGGCCCCTCGAGCCCTTGCCGGGGTGGAGGGAGGTGGGCAGACGGCAAACCCTGCTGCTGGGGCTCTGTGGCCCCCTGCTCAGGCGGGTGCCAGGGGGGTTCCCTCCAACCCACCCGGGTGCCCAGGAACCCCAGCCCAGCACCGAGGCCTGTTCAGAGACAGGAGGACAGGGTGCCAGGCCACACTAAACCTACAGAAAACTGTGGGAAGAAACCAAATCCATAGGATCCATGGGTTTCCACACTTGGGGACGGTTCCCAAGACACGTGTTAGTGATACCCCTCCCCCAGCTGGCTCAGGCCCCCGAGAGGCCCCTTGCACCACGGGGTCTGTGCCCCGCTCCCCGGCTCTGCCTCCTCGTCTACCTGGCTCCCGATCAGGCCCAACGTCTAGACAGCGTCAATAAGCAACGGATGGAAAAATGTATTTCCTAAGAAAGAAGGGGGAGGAAGTGCGAGAGCGAGGCTGGCCACACAGGTCTGTCGTTCGCGATCCCTTTTCCTCCTCGTCTGTTTTGGTGTTTCCTCTCTTTGGTTCAGCCCCACGTCACCCGCGGGGTGCCAGGGCCACGCTCCTGCCCGGCCACGGCCTGAGGAGAGGCGGCCGACCCTGTGCCCCTGAGGGGCCTCGCCTTCCAACAGTGTCTACTTGTGCTCATGGCCCTCTGCCATGGCGGCCACCTCGATGGTGGCCGTATGCTCCTCGGGTCCCGAGGCGGCCACGGCGCTCTCGACGGCCCCCGTGGGCACTGTCACGATGGTGCTGCCCCCAGGTGACACCTGGGCCACGTTCTGCAGGGTGGGGCCCAGGCCCGGCAAGGTGAGCAGCTGCAGGGGGCTCACCACCTTGACCACGGTGCTGCCGTCCTGCATGGCGGCCGTGCTCAAGACCGTGAGGCTCGATGCGTCCGGGTGGATCTCCACCGCGCCGGGGAAGGCGGTGCCCGACGAGGCCAGCACCGTGTACCCCCCCCAGCAGTGGAGAGGCGGGGGAGCTGGCAGGAGCGGCCTGGGGGGGCGCCTTGCCCAGCACAGGGGAGGGCAGCGCAGACACCACTTTGCCGAGTGGCACGCCAGCCAGCTGGGACACGGGCACGCCGGGGCTGAGGGCGATCTGGGCAGACTGACTGAGCACCTGTGAGGCAACGGCCGCCGGCCCGGATGTGGCCCGAGCCAGCCGGGGCCGCTTTGTGGGGGGCGGCAGGGACACGGGGGTCAGCGTCATGAGCACGTTGCTGAGGTGCTGGGACTTGTGCTTGAGCTCCTTGGCCCGACGGCGGTGCTCGTCACACTGCTGCTCCAGGGCTGCGGGAGACAGGCAGCGGTCACCATGGGGACCGGGGGGTGCAGAGGTTTCCGCAGGGATGGGGGGGCAGAGATCACTGCGGGGACGGGGGTGGGCAGAGGTCTCCACAGGGACCGAGGGAGACAGAGGTCACCACGGGGACTGGGGGGGCAGAGGTCTCTGCAGGGACGGGGGGCAGAAGTCACTGAGGGGACCGAGGGAGGCAGAGTTCACCGCAGGGGCCAGGGGTTAGATGCAGGGACGGAGGCAGGGGGCAGAGCATCACTGCGGGAATGAGGGGGACGAGGAGGGAGGACAGCATCACTGCAGGGACAGGGTGACGGGGGGGGGGCACCAAGTACCAGTGCGGACCCGAGGAGGGGACAGAGAGCATCAGACCACACACCCCCTGACACAGGGCCTGTGCTGACCGGGCACTGATGTTCTGTCCCTGTGCCACCCCGTCTCCCACAGGGATACTGTCTGAGGGCCTGTGGGGACCGCCCCTCCGAGGAAGCAGAAATGCCGTCTCCCAGGTGGCCTCCTAGCTGCCAAGCAAGAGGACGGACCTTCCCCATTCCTACTTTCCGCTCCTCCTCACCTCCGCAGGGCAAGTGTGGTCGTGATACGCTGAGATAAAAGGGAGGGAGGACCCACACACACAGGGGCCGGCTGCACACGGCCCAGCGCGTCCAGATGCCGAGGGGCCACCCGGAGAGAAAAGGGGACCGTGGGAGCCATGCTGGCTGCTGGTCCCCTCTCCCACTTTTCTCCTGCACACAGCGGCCGGGGCGGTGCCACACGCAGGCCCCACGTCACGGTTTCCCTGCTTCCCTGCGTGACAGCGCAGAGCTCCCCTGGCCCTCCCCGAGTCCAGACTCTGCCCCAGTGCTCCCTCAGGGCAGCTGTCCCACGGGGCTGCGAGCAGGGACGGCCGAGTGGGTGCGCAGCCACAGGCAGGCCCCGCCCCAACGCACCTGCCAGGTCCCGGGCGTACTGCTCCCGCGAGCGGTCCATCTGGCACTTGTGGCTCGCCAGCACCTTCTTCACCAGGTCCAGCAGGCCGAAGCTCTGCACGATGTTGTTCAGCAGGACGGCATCTTAAAGGGGCAAGCGCACACTGAGAACGGGCTCCCCCGGACACACGGCCAGAGCCTGGGACGCATGTGGCCCCTGCGCGGCCCTCTCCGGCCACCTCTGCTCAGCCACGGCACAGCTGGGTCCTGCGCCTACAACTCGGTTTCATCCCAGGGGTGCGGCAGGGCGGGACAGAGCACCCCAGCACCCCTGCCCCTGCCCAGAGCAGGAGGGAGCCCGGCGGGTGGTGCCCACCGATGCCAGAAAGACGCTGAGCCCCTCACCTCGGAGCTGTAGGGGGGGGTCCTGGACCCGCTGCTGCAGGCCTTTCATGGTCTCCATCAGTTCCTGGTGGAACTCTTGTATGACTTCGTCCAGCAGACCCGCGTCCTTGAGCCCTCGCCAGAAGGAGAACGTGTCATCTGGGGGGGGCGGAGAGGCTCAGCGAGCAGGAAGAACCCACAGAGCAGGCGCGGCGGGCTTCCTGCCACAGGCAGGGGCAGAGGGCTGCTGGGGGCCCGGGGTCCAGCGCACATAGGTCCAAACGGGGGCCAGGCACAGCTCCACCCTCTGCACTGGCATTTCCTCCAGGAGGCCCCTCGGGCCCGCCCGCACCCCTCCCAGGGCCGCCCAGCACATCCCCCACCGCCCGCCCACAAGGAGCCCACTCAGAAGGACCTGTACCTCCAATGGCCGTGGTCCAGTCACTGGGATCCTCACAGGTCTCTATGGTGATGGTAGCGGGAGACCCATTCACTGCAACCCAGACACGGCCACCGTGAGCCTCTACAGCTAGCAAGCAACCCTCCCGACCCAACACCCACTCTCGAGCTCTGAACCTCAACTCTGCACCACCTTCCGCAAGGCCCACAAACACGGGTGCCAGCGCAACCAAAGGATGTCCTTGCTTCTGCGGAGCATCCGCTCTTAGACTTAATCACAGACGTCTTCAAACACACACAGAGGAGAAAGAACTGCGTCTCCGTGGCCCCACTGCCAGCTCGACAATCCCCAACATCACGCTCCTCTCGCGGCATTTACAAGCTCCCCAGCGCGTGGTGGATGCAAATGGCCACCCGGCCAGGCTCCCTCAGCGAGGAAGGAGGCGGCCGCGCCGGAGCGGAGGCCGGGCCGCACATACCGTCAGCCGTGGCGGGAGTGAGCGGAATGTACTCGGCGGAGGTGGGGCTGCTCAGGGACACACGGGCGCCCGAGAGGTCGATCTTGGTGCTGCGGCAGGTGTTGGAGCAGACCTTGTCGTGCTGGTAGAAGTCCAGCTCCCCAGAGTCCATGATCTTCCTGTGGCAAAGGAGACCCGAGACGGAGAACACATCCAGGCACTGGTGGGCACGGCCGGTGCCCGGGGTGCTTTGCTCCCCTCCCATCACCCCACTCTAGTGTCCTCAGATCCTGCTAACAAGGGAGAGGCTGGCCTGGGGGCAGGTCCCAGGACAGGCAGTGGCTGCAGAGTGGCTACCACCGGGCGGGAGGTGGGCACCACGGAGGCTGCAGATGGGCCTCTCCGATGACCCCAGCCAGCGCTCTGTGCCAGCGAGGGCCAGGACGCAGACTTCCTGCTGGCAGCATAAGCAGGAAGTCTGTGAGGACCAGAACCGCAGTGGCTGGCGCCCAGAAGGAGAGACGAAGGTCCTGGTGGGCAGTCATCCCAGAGATGCTGGTCATGGGCACTCACGCCTCCGGGATATTCTGCCGCCGGCTGGCCCTGGGGAGCGGGCCCATGGCTAACAGGAGTGCTGAGGACACCCCCACACACTGACTGTGAGGCAGAGGGGGACAGAAAACCCTCCCGGAGCAGCTGGGCCCTCTGTGTGCAGGGGAAAAGCAGGACGGTGCTGGCTTCTTGCTCTGCACCCCGTTCTCTGCTCTCGCAGGAGGGCACAGGACGTCCTCCGCCCGCTGGGGACAGGCTTCCCAGGGAGGCCCTTCACTAAGGCCCCTCTGGAGGGCCTGGCTTTATGTCTGGACGTGTCAACTCACCCCCCTCCACACGTGGCCTCCATGTCGCGGGGCCTCTGCACAGTGTGCCTGCGCCAGCCTCGGGGCGCACTGCGGACCCATGGTGCCCCTCCCCCGCAGTGCTCGTCCAAGGAAACGGCCTGTGGCCTTCTCACAGCTAGGCCACCAAGACCCTTTCCAGAAAGCGAGGGGCCCACCTCATGGGTGGGGCTGAGAGAGGAGCCCTGAGCCCTGCACGAGGGAGCACAGGGCCGACCTCAGGGCGCCAAGCGGCAGGCACGCTCCAGGAGCGCAGGTTTAGCAGGCCGGCTGGGTGTCTGGCTGGGGCGTCCACCCATGCCACCCCACACCGTGCTTCACAGGGACAGTGTCACCAAGGCCCACAAATGTTCCCCGGCAGCAAACCCACACCCAAGGACAGCGCAGAGCTACTTTTCCTGGGAATAAGCACATGGAGGACAAAGGAGAGCCCCCACTTCAGCAGCAAAGTGACCCAGTCTCGCCACGCCAGACACCGTCACAGACGGCAGCCCTCTCTGCCCTGGCATGCAGGAGGGGCCGTGCAGCGAGCCCTGGATGCCAGAGAGAGGTGCCCCTGCCTCATCGGAGGGGGGTGAGCTCTCACCACAAAAGCAGGAACGTGAAAACACGAAGATCAGGAATCGATGTCCTCCATCTTCTCAGAAGGGGCATCACCACTTGTTTCACAGGTGATGGGAAAAGGGGCAGAAGGCCATTGGGGACAGGTCACACACATAGGGAGGCCAGCAGAGCGGACACTGGCCTTGACACCGGCCCATGCAAATGAGAGGCAGGCCCCTTGGGACGCTGGCACAACCATCGGAGACTGAGGCACAAACCCCGATCAACTCTCTTCTGGGATTTGATGTCTGTGAAGGAGCTGGGAGCCAGCCCAGACCTTCCTACAAATTCCCGATTAATCTCAAAGGGAAAAGGAGGTCTGTGAGGAGCAAGGGGACACCGCACTTGGAGCATACCACCACCGACAGCCAGAGACGGGGCGCCGACCCAGCACCCGCTGGCAGCACAACCGGGAGCGTCAGGGACCAGGACTAGACCCTCTGCAAACCCACCCGCCTGAGAGAAGGCCCAGGAGATGGAGGTGCGGCCACTGGACACAGGCATGGTCTGGACGGGACCATCACCAGGCAGACAGGCTGTGCCAGAGAGGGACAGGTGGCCAGACGGACACACACTGCAGGTTCAAGACCTGAGCCCGTGCCCACGCACTCCGGGGTTCGGCGGCTGCAGCGGGAGGCGTGGGAGCACTCTCTCCAACACGGGGATGCACAGGGAGGCCGAGCGAGGGCCTCCAAGGCCAGCCCATCTGACAGGGCCACGGCCAGCAGGGCTGTGAGCGGGAGCCGTCCCAAGCACCATCGGCACTTGTGTCTAGGACGGGCCTCATCTTAGAAACTCAAAAGCAAACAGAAGGATGCCCGGTGCGGCCCCCAGACACGCGCGGGTGCTAGCCGCGCGCCAACACCCACCTGAGCATGATTCCGTTCATGCGGATGGCCCTCTTCCAGTCCTTCAGGGTGGACTTGCCGGCCAGGTGCACAAACTCCTTCGGGCTGATCACGTGCTCATCATACTGTGGAGGGAAGCACCGCAGAATTGGGGCGGGACGGCCCGTGACCCCCCTCTCTTGCCTGACCGCTGGCCAGAGCCCGGCCAGTGAGGGGGTGTGGGGCGGCCGGCAGCTGCGGACTGGCGCTTGGTCTGACAACTCGGGCCCGACCAGCTGCATCGTCAAGGAAGGAAAAGAATAATTCACGTAACACAAGCCATGGCCGCTGTGCCCCAGGGCTGGCTTCCGGCTGCCGGCAGTCTGCGGCCTGTACCGCCCCTGAACCCAGGGAGGGAGCTCAGAGACAGAGATGGTGCCCTGAGCTGGGGGAGCGGAGGGGACCACACCGCCATGAAAGGCAGGCTCACTCCTTCCAGATACGACTCAACAAACCCACTGCCACAAGACTTACTCCGCTAGTAATACACGTGCATGACGTCACAACAGCACGAGACCGCGTGCGGGCTAAGCGGTGACCCAACCCCTTCACCCCACCCTGCCGACACCCTCACAGCACACATCTCGGGCACCAATGCACACTTATCTGTTTCAATGTCAGGGCTTGGGGCCGGTTTCCCCCCGTGTTGGAGCTCAGATGGCCCGAGAAGCTAAAATACCCTATTCCGTTGTGTTAAGTAATTACTGGAACTGAAGAATCAAAATGAAACTGTATTTCCTTAGGGAACAAGCAGGCAGGAGAGAGAGGCACCTCCCCGGGGCCCCGCTGGCTGGGCTCAGGTCCAGCCGGGGTCCTCCGGCACAGCCTGCCAGGGAGCACAGAGCGCCGGGTCCTCAGATCTCCAGCAGACCCAGGTCACTGCCTGGGCAAGCAGCCTGGGGATACCCGCTGATGCGAGTCCTTTTCCTAAGGTCCTGAGCACCCACACACTCTCTCACTGAGTCTGGGAAGCCTCTCGACCCCTCGTCTAGCCGATCAGGGAAACAGGCTGTGAGCCCAAGCAGCGGGGGCAGAGCACCTATCTGGCCGCTGCCAGACACCCCCACTCCACCAGACAGGACACTGTCCCTGCCCCTCCTCCAAGGCATGACATCATCCCCCCTTCCCCTAGGTGTGACATCCTCTCTCCCCCACCCCCTGTAACACCGTTGGGGCCGCGGTCCCTCCACCCCAGCTACACGCAAGGGATCCATCGCTCCCGCGCCTCACGCTTCACTCCACTGTCCTGTCTACACATGCTGCCACTCCTTTCCTGCCGCTGTCTGGGCCAACCACCGCTCATCGAGTTCCAGAGTTTTCTTAGTAGTTGGCACGTCCCACTCCCTTCTCAGGCTGGGTGCTGTGCCTACCTGGGCTGTCGGGGGTCCGGGGCTACGTGACCCCACAGCCGGGGGCCACAGGTTTTACCTGGCTAGGAGTCTTCCTAAGACGTGTTGTCAGAGCTGTGGGCTCACCCCTATGTTTCCACTTCCTGGACACCTGCACACCTCCTGGACCTAAAAACTCCCATCCGGGGGCGCCTGGGTGGCTCAGTGGGCTAAGCCTCTGCCTTCGGCTCAGGTCATGATCTCAGGGTCCTGGGATTGAGCCCCATATCGGGCTCTCTGCTCAGTGGGGAGCCTGCTTCCTCCTCCCTCTCTCTCTGCCTGCCTCTCTGCCTACTTGTCATCTCTCTCTCTCCATCAAATAAATAAGATCTTTAAAAAAACAAAAAACTCCCATCCAGAATCACTTTCCTTCTGCCTGAAACGCACTTCTTCCCCAAATGCCCTTCAGGGAGGACTTGCTCGTGGCCAATGCAGTTTTGTCTGAAATGTCCGCACGCCCCCTAGATTGGAAAGAGGGCTTCACTGCGTGCAGTCCTTTCTCTCAGCCCAGGACCCCACTCCTTCGTCCTCCGGCCGCTACGGCACTTTCAGGAACCCCGCCACCGGTGGGACCCCTGCTCCTGAGGACCTGTCTGCTCTCAGCCCCGCGAGGCCTTCTCGGCCTCTTGCTGTGTGGTTCCGTTATGACGCCGTCTGCGGTAAACCTCCTTTTGTTTCTCACCCTTAATTTGCTATTATTTTGAACTTGCAGAATGAGTGGAAGACTAGCACAAAGTCCCAGGCTGCCCAGCTGCCTGCCTGGGGCCCTTCTCCCTGCCTCCCTGCCGACTGCTCCACACGAGAGGACTCAGGCCCTGTCTTCCGCACCCGCGGTCCATTTCCTGAGGGCAAGGCTCTGCCACACAAGCACCACTCTCGAGAGCAGGAATCAGCCCTGACGTGTGCTGTCCCTCAAGAGGCAACAGGCAGCGCTGCTCAGTGGCCCAGTAATAGCCTCTGTGGCAACCTGACTCCAAGCCAGGCCCCAGCCCAGACAGCGCAGCACACCTGCTCCCTGAACAGTCCACCCTTGTCTCCCTGACCTTGAAACTTCTGAAGCACGCAAGTGAATGTCTTGTTGACTGTCCCCTGCATCTTCTCAGGACAAGAGTCAGGCTATGCCTTTCTGGCAGGAATGCCACAGATTTCCCGCCCATTTGATCAGGAGACCCATGACGGAGGTCTGTCCTGACGCTCATGTCATCACCTGGTTAGGGGCCACCTGCCCGGCTCCCCCTCCAGAGTGCTTTCCCTCTCCATGAGCACCATGTGGGACAGGCACAGAGCCTGCTCCCAAGCAGCTCTCAGCGGCCAGTCCTGGAGTCCAGGCCCCCTCAGCCCTGCACGTCTGCTAGCCGGCATGCCAACAAGAGAGCTTTATTTCTTGATGCGAACGCCACGGAACACACAGCAGTACACACAGCCCCGTGGCCTCTGACTTCACCTGAGTCGTAACCCAGACTCCGGGCAATGATCGCAGTGTCAAACTGCCCCGGGCGGCGCCGGCCCTTCGGGCTGCCTCCCACGGCTGCTTGACATGGGGCCGGTCCCTCTCCTCATTCGGTCTGGGATTTGCTGCGTGTCTTGAACTGTGCACGGTCACCTTCTCTCCATTATGAACATCCTCCGATCCTTCTTCTCTTCTTCCAGAGCTCAACTGATGTATCAGCCTTTCTCGAGCCTCTCTGCCCTCTTCATTTCTGCGGGTTGTGTTCTGGATAACGTTACTTCTACCTTCCGGTTCACAAACTATCTCCTCGACTGGGTCTGATCTGCGATAAAACCTATCCCTTAAGGGTTCTATTTTAATTCTATTTTTCGCTCCTAGTTTGTTTTCCTAAATATATTTATGTTTTTTTCATGTCAGCCCTCTCTTATTTCTTGAGATAAACTGAACATAACGATTTTATATTCCCTCTCAAAATCCCAAGGCCCGAAGCACTGTGAGTCCTGTGCTATCTGTGGTCTCTGGGCCGTCCTCTCCCATGTTCAGTGCTTCTGCTTCCTTTACAATGAGCTGCTTCTCCCTTGAAACTGTCTGCCAACATCACTCAAAACCTGTGATGAAGAGGAGTTCCTCCAAAAAGGACATGTGCGCCGGTCAGATTCCTGGGGGAACTGCCAGCCAGGAGCCGCCTACAACCAGAACCGACCGTACAGCTCCCCCACGGGTCGTCCTCCAAAGGGTCCCCCATCCCTCAGTGCTCAGATGGGCGGCAGCAGGCTCCCTGTCCACGGGGACAGAGTGGGGCTGGGCCCCCTTGTTAGTGGTCTGCCCTGACGCTGAGGGGACAGACCTCTACAAGTAAGAGCACCCCAGGGGACAACCCCTGCCCTCAAGCACACAGCTCAGGAAGCCCTGGGCTGCACCTCTGGCCTCCAGCCCTGCAGGGCTGAGCAAGCCGGGGGCAGGCAAAGGCTCTGCAGGCTGCACGTGCTGCCTGGTCTCCCCCACAGCCCACCTCTACTCGGACCGTCAGCTTGACTGTTTCAACCATTTTTGCTGGCTTGCGGAGGCTTCCAGAAAGTGTTTTAGGAAAGTATCTTCACCAGCATTCTTGGCTACTTTCCCACAGAGTGAGTCTGGGTACTTAATCTACCTTGGCAGAAAAGAGAGCACCTCTCCCATTCACCTGACTCCTGGCTACTCAGTGAGTCTTTCCAAAGCACACCCCTCATTCAGTCCACCACAACAAGCAGCTCCCAGCTTGCTGACTGTGGCTGCCCCTGGCACGATCAGGGTTACTCCCCCAGCCCCTCCCCATGGCCGCGTTCCAGAAACAAGGAACTGGTACCTCCTGAGCCTTCCCCTGGGCCTCAGCAACAACCCTGTCCGTCCCGGAAGACCCACCCCTTTCTCCTCTCTTCTCCCAAGCACATGCGACCCCCGCGTCCGCACCCCCACCCCCGGCTGGCCTCCAGGTTGCCGTGCCACGAGGGCCCCCCTCCCCCGCAGCGGGCACACATGTCTGGGCTGTGCCCGAGCTGGAGCCCCACCTGAACACACTTGACGTTGATACCCGGGCACACAAACTTCCTCCAGATCAGGTTGGCTCTGCTGTCTCCGCAGGTAATGGGGTACACGATTTCAGCCTCCAGACTCTCCTCCTCTTCAGCCACCTTCACTTCTCACAAGGTGTGGGGACAGGAAAAGGGTAAAAACAAAACCAGTTACAACCTTCCCAAGATACTCTCTGCCAAAGCGCAAAAAAACAGCCACCAACCAGAAACTGGAAACCAAGACCCAAGAAGGACTAAGACAGGGCAGGGGCACTGCTCATCAGTCCCAGGTTAGAGGCTCAGGTAAGACCCCAAAGATCAATTTTAGGAGAGTAGAATGACCATAACCACATTAAATGGGGGTTCAACAGAAGAACCACTTAAGGAAACAGAATCAAGCTTTACTTGAAATGATTCTAGAGAAGCTTGCTCTTACTAACGTGAGGGGTCCTGAGGCCGTGAGCCACAGTCACACCCTGATGGTCTAACCACCAATGGAGCTTCCGCCCCGCCACGGGGAGAGGCTGAGCTGCCCCCGAAGACTCCAGCCAGGCCCCACCTGGGAGGACCCTGGGGCATGAGCCCATGGGTGGCCCCTCCTTGCCTGGAAGACCATCCTGCAGGAGCACGGAGTGGGCAGGCTCCCTACCTAACACGGCCTCCTTGAGCTGCGAGGAGGCTGTGAACGCAGCCGCCGCGGCCGCTGCAGCGTTCTCTGTCTCCATGCTGTCCTCCGCCAGCTCGCCCCTGGGAGGGAGGGAGGGAGGGAAGGAGACGTCAGCTCACACAGCATGCCGGGCACACCCGAGTGCTGGTGCGCCCCCTCTCCCGATGCAGCCCACAGTTCCAGCAGTGGCTGTGCAGGTCAGGGACCTTGCGGGGACAGTCACTGCACTGCTGCTCCCAGCAGGCGTTTCCCTGAGTATCTCCAGTGCCCATGGCCCCTGACATGTGCGGCCAGCAGGACACGTTTGTGCAAACAGTGACACCTATGTGGGAACTTTAAATCTCCTCTTTTCTTTACGATATGACTTATTATTTGAGAGAGAGAGAGAGAGAAAGGGGACACACATACAAACACGGCGGAGGGGCAGAGAGAGAAGCAGGTTCCTCACTGAGCAGGGAGCCCGATGTGGGACTTGATCCCAGGACCCGGAGATCATGACCTGAGCTGAAGGCAGACACTTCACTGACTGAGGCCCCAGGCACCCCCTCCTTCTTTATTTATTTTTTAAAGATTTTATTTATTTATTTGACAGAAATCACGAGCAGGCAGAGAGGCAGGCAGAGAGAGAGGGGGAAGCAGGCTTCCTGCCGAGGAGAGAGCCCAATGTGGGGCTCGATCCCAGGACCCTGAGATCACGACCTGAGCCAAAGGCAGAGGCTCAACCCACTAAGCCACCCAGGCGCCCCTCCTTCTTTAATGAAGTCTTTTTAAATTCTGGGGTACCTGGGTGGCTCAGTCAGCAAAGCCTCTGACTCAATTTCAGCTCAGGTCATGATCTCAGGGTGGGAGATCGAGCCCCGTGTCAGGCTCTGCACAGAGCGTGGAGCCTGCATGGGGTTCTCTCCTTCCCTGTCCCTCTCCCCATCCTGCTCACTTGCTTGCATGTGCTCTAAAACTTAAAAAATTTAAAAAAATATATAAAGTTTCTTATTTCTATTATAATGATCTCATACTTTTGATAAAACTATCAGAAAATATAAAATGATAGAAAGTGGAAAAAAATCACCCACGGCCTAACCTCCCATCAAAATAAATTACATATATAAGTCAAATGTAAACGTAAAAACTAAACCAGAAAAAATGTTAAAAGGAGGGAAAAAGAAAACAAATTTAATGGTTTCAAGGTGGTGAAAAGTTTTCTTAAATAAAACAAAACATAGGGCCCCGGGCAGCTCAGTCAAGTTCTACTCTTGGTCTCAGCGCAGGTTGTGATCTCGGGGTCATAGGATCGAGCCCGGTGTCGGGTCCAGGCTTGCCAGGGAGCCCACTTGAAGACCCCTCTCCCTCTCCCTCAGCCCCTCTCCCGCACCGGCCTGTGCATGAGGGCGGCCCTCTCTCTCAAAAAATAACACAAAATCCAGAAATAAAAGAGATGACAAATTTCCCTTAAAAAAATAAAAATAAGGGGACGCCTGGGTGGCTCAGTTGGTTAAGCAGCTGCCTTCGGCTCGGGTCATGATCCCAGCGTCCTGGGATCGAGTCCCGCATCAGGCTCCTTGCTCATCGGGGAACCTGCTTCTCCCTCTGCCTCTGCCTGCCGTTCTGTCTGCGTGTGTTTGCTCTCTCCCTCTCTCTCTCTCTCTGACAAATAAATAAATAAAATCTTTAAAAAAAAAATAAATAAATAAATAAAAATAAGGCTCGCCGCTCCTCCCCGTTTGAGAGACAGTCGCATCTTCTGAGGCAGTGCCTGTCCTGTCCCCGAGACACGACCGTGAGGGTCGGAGTCAACGCATTTGGCGGTACTGGATGCCTGGTCACCAGCACGGACTGTAGCTCCAGCAAAGTGAATATTGTCGCCACCAGTGACCTTTCGTTGACCTCGACCACATGGTCTGCGTGCTCTAGTGGGCTCCACTCACAGCAAATTCCGTGGCACAGGAAGGGCCGAATGGGAAACCTGTCGTCAGTGGAAAGTCTGCTCCTTCTTCTAGGAGCGAGATCCCACGAACATCGGATGGGGTGATGCCACTGCTGAGAATGTTCTGGAGTCCCTGGCGTCTCCCCCACTACGGAGAAAGCCAGGGCTTGCTTGAAGGTGGGGCCAAGAAGGTCATCATTTCTGACCCCCCACCTCCACCCCGTTGAAGCCCCCGTGTTTGGGATGGGCACGAACCGTGAGAAATACAACGGCTCCCTCAAGACTGCCAGCAAAGCCTCCTGCACCACCAAACACGTGCCCCTCTGCTCAAGGTCACACACGACGCAACTTGAGCACCACGGAGGGACTCGTGGCCACAGTGCATGCCGTCACTGCCCCTCTGGGAAGCTGTGGTGCTATGGCCGAGCAGCTGCTGGAACGTCATCTCTGCTTTTCCTGGCGCCAGCAAGGCTATAGCCAAGGTCATCCCCGAGCTAGCTGAATGGGAAGCTCACTGGCACGGCCTTCCGTGTCCCCACCGCCAAGGTGTCCGCCGTGGATCTGACCAGCCGCCCGAAGAAAGCTGCCAAACACGATGACGTCAAGAAGGTGGTGAAGCAGGCACGGGAGAGCCCCCTCGAGGGCACCCTGGGCTCCACAGAGGACCAGCTTGGCTCCTGCGGCTCTAACAGGGACGTCCACTCTCCCACCTCCAATGCCAGGGTCGGCACTGCTCTCAGTGACCACTGTCATGCTCCGTTCCTGGTCTGACAGTCGGTTTGACCACAGCTACCGAGTAGTGGACGTGATGGTCCACATGGCCTCTGAGGAGTAAAAGCCCCTGGGCCACCAGCGCCAGCAAGAGGAAGAGAGAGGCCCTCAGCTCTGGGGGTCCTTGCCCCACTCAGCCTCCCGGGCACCGAGACTCTCCCGACCTCCAAACAGTTCCTATCCCAGACTCCCTGAGGAAGGGGAGGGGCTTGGGGAGCCCGACCTCGTCATGTACCATCAATAAAGTATACCGTAGCCAGACAAAGACGAAGAAAATAAGAAAATAAAAATAAGAACTACCCGTATGGGGAGGAACCCCATAAACAATTACTTTAAGAAAGAAAACTGGGGGAAAGGTGTACGGCACAAGGAAGACAGCTTATTTCTACTGTTACCTAAGGAGCCCTGAGATCGACAGGACAGCCCTAAGGAAAACAGACCAAAACCTAGGGCAGAGACAGGACCCACACCCAGCACACTCGAGCTGGAGACATCTCTGGGCCTGGCAGGCAGGGGGCAGAAATGCCAGACAGTGTGCACCACTCTGACCTGGACACACACTTGTAGGGACTAACCCAACAGATGACGTATCCCCACACCGGTAAAGCCCCGTGGGAGAAGCAGGTCTGAGGCCTGGATGGGACGCCGCAGGTGTACCCCCTCCTGGCCACTGAGGGCCACGCAGGCACGTCCCTGTGGGAAGAGGTTTGGTCACACACAAAGGCACAGTCAGGAATGGCTTATGGGCAGCCGTTCACTCACCCAGCAAACCATCCCAGGCACGGCTCCTCTCGTGGTCTCTGTCTGCACCCAGGGCCTGGCCAGGCCTCTCAGAGCAGGCCAGGTCTGAGGCTCTTCACACCCAAATCCTCCCATCTCTCCTTCCTCCAACAGGGTCAGACCTCTCACCCGCGCCCTCCTTCCCTCCTGCACATCTAATGCCACCTGCTCCCTGGAGAGCCGGAACTGACACGGACTCAGTGCGGCCCAAGAGCAACACACCTCCACTGGGGCCCCTCCCCCGCGCCACAGACAGTGCCGGGCAAGGCCCACTCTCCAAGTCTCCGAGGCCTTAGTCCACCTCCAGCCGGGTCAGAAGTGAGAGCTGACAAGAAACGCAAACCTGGAGTCTGGTCTTTGGGCCCCACTGGGAGCGACTCCTCCATGAAGAAGAATCAAGTGAGAGCATCAGCTCTCCAGAGAGGGCACACACGCAAAGGGCAAGTGTCTTTCCCAGCCAGACCTGGGAGTGGAAAGGACGATGATGAAACAGGGAGCGTGCCCCTTCACACAGGAGAACCAGGCCGATCCTAAGAACAGTGAGTCAGGAGTGGGACACAGGGAGGCGCCAACCCAAGACAGCCACAACCACGGCCCCACCAAGGGGTGTGTGCACATATGCAGCAAGCCCTCCGTGGGGACCACCCTGGGGAAACCCAGCCGTGACCCCACTGCGACCGAAGGGTCATCCAGGAAGGCAGACACAGGGGACAGACCGCCTGTGCCTGTGTGCCTGCCCAGCGCTCTGTCTCTGCCCTAGGTCTTGGTCTGTTTTCCTGTCTCGCTGCTTTCAGCAGAAATCAGTTAATTGCCTTTGAAAAATGTCCACTTTACTTAAAGCAAGTGCTGGTAGGAGCTGTTGGCTACCTACAAAACGCTTTCTTCTTCCCAGCCTTGGCCACGCGTGCCCATCGCCATGGCAAAGCCATGATGGGAGGCAGGCTCAGCAGACTTTCTCAAATGAGGAATCTCCCAAGCTCTCCCCCAACTCCCAGCCAGAACACAAATCAGCACCCAGGGGCGCCTGGTGGCTCCGTGGGTGAAGCCTCTGCCTCTGGCTCGGGGCATGATCTCAGAGTCCTGCGATCGAGCCCCACATCGGGCTCTCTGCTCAGCGGGGAGCTTGCTTCTCCCCCTCTCTCTGCCTGCCTCTGCCTACTTGTGACCTCGGTCTGTCAAATAAATAAATAATTAAAAAAAAAAAAAGAAAGAAAGAAAGAAATCAGCACCCACAAAGCAGTGAACCGGCTTTTTTGACACACGCTTTTTTTAAACAAACAGCAAGAGCGACTCTCAGCTTCCAACTAATAGAGTAGTAGGTAAAACTTCTCACAGAACAAGAAGAGAAGTAACTTTAGGCTCTTTAAGATAAAGCTGGCTCCGCTGAAGGCGTGGGGCCCTCCTTCCAGGGAGACGGCACAGGGAGCCTCTCCTTCCCTCTGTTAGCAGCCGGCCCGGTGGCCAGCCGGCAGCCGTGCTTTGCTGCCCTGGCTCCCGGCTACGGGATGCGGCTCCCATGCCTGCTGCTAGAACCCTCCACCATGAAGCCAGCCAGGAAGCAGTCCTAAGCAAAGAGTTTCAGCCACCCCAGCTGGTGAGGACACACCAGGTCACCCAGCTGCGCCCAGCAGCACAGGCCTACGCTAGAACCACGGCCTGGCCGGCCAGCCTGGCCCCACAAAGCGCCAAATTCACAGTGTAGTAGCCCCCTGAGCCTGGGGCCGCTGTGCAGCAAACCCAACGAAGACACCGTCCCACGAGTGGGCTGCTGTCACAAAATCCTGGGAGAAAGCAGCTAAGCAGAAAGAGATGGTAAGCGGGGGTAGGCGGAAGACAGGAGTGGCTGCCGCAGCCTTGGAAAAAGGACCGTGCACCATACGGCGGAGGAAAAACTGGGAAAATGTGAGCCACAGTCACAAAGAGGAAAAGCCCTGAGGGACTTGAGTGCGAAGCTCCTAAGGAAAGTCTCAGGGAGAGCAGAAAGCGACAGCCAGCTTCCTGGAGTGCAGACAACGGTGTGTGAAAAAGGGAGACAGTCATCTTGCGGATGCAGAATTTAACGGAACGTGGGGGTCCAGCTGCTTCACATCTCCAATTTCCCACCTGGCAACAGATTTCAAAGTAAGAAATGGCCTCAGGATAAAGACCAAGTCAAGGACCGGCTAGATGGTCCTCTGTTCAAACTGCAGGCTTTCGGGCCAGGCCTAGCCAAAGGGCTCCTGAGAATCGTCGGGCACTGCCCACGGCACCCTCCCCAAGCAAGAGCGGGACCCGCCTCAAGGAACCCACGATGAACGCGAACAGAGTAGGAGAAGGGCTGAAACATGTCAGTGTGGAAAAGTGGAGATCACGGAGCACCAGGAAACCAAACCCGAACAAAACGCAGCCCTCACAGTGGGATCCGTCTCATCCGCGGGGCTGCAAGGGAGCGTGTGGCGGTTCTGGGGGGCGGGAAACACCGCTCTGTGTGCACAGCACTGAACAACAACAAGGCTGAGAGAAGACAGACTCGTGCGTGTTCGCACGCGAACAGGGCGCCTGGGAGGGACGCTGCAGAGCGCCAGCTGCGGCCGTCTCCGGGTGGCAGTAACACAACCTGCTTTAATTTTTGCTCATCAGTATTTCCCCAGTTTCTGCCACGTATTTTGTTATAATAAATTGTTACTTCCGGGCACCTGGGTGGCTCAGTTGGTTAAGCAACTGCCTTGAGCTCAGGTCATGATCCTGGAGTCCCGGGATCGAGTCCCACATCGGGCTCCCAGCTCCACAGGGAGTCTGCTTCTCCCGCTGACCTTCTCCTCGTTCACACTCTCTCTCACTGTCTCTCAAAAAATAAAATGTTTTAAAATAATAATAATAATAAATTGTCATTTTCAATTTTTAAGAGCCTGTTGTAAACTTCACAGTCACATGGCAAATACAGGTGAGAAGACACGCTCCACACCCAGAGGCTTGGGCATCAGCTGCCTCTGGAAGCAAGGGTGAGGGACAACCAGGGGAGGACACGGCTGAGGCCGGGAAAGCCCATCCCTGACACCGTGCCAACCTCGCCTGGCACAACACCCTGGGAGGAGAAAGGGGCCTCCCGCGCCCCCAAGTATGGGGCAGGCCCTGCCCTGAGAGGGGAGGAGAGGGGCACGGAGAGAACCCAAATGACCTGGACAATGGGACCCCTCCCGCCCCCAGCCCAGCCCCCTGAACACTGACAGCAGACAGTGGCCCTCCAGGACAGGGTGGAAGCATGAACTGGGTTGAACTGTGTTGCCCCAAATTCATCTGGTGAGGCCCCGACCGCAACGGGACTCCCCAGTGTGGAGAGAGGGCCTTCAGGAGGTAATTCAGGTTAAATGAGGTCATCAGGACTGCGACCTTATGAGAAGGGCAAGAGAGAGGGACCTCTCTGCCCACCAGGTGAGGGCACGGTGAGGCTGGTCCCAGACTTCCCGGCCGCCAGCTCCGAGAGCAGGTCAGTGTCTTTGCCGTCAGCCGTCCCGTCTGGGGTACTCTGGTGCGGCAGCGGAGCTGATGAAGACACACGCTGTTGGAGGGTCCCACAGCCCGAGGACACCACCCCAGACACGCTTGCGCTGGCTGCTCCGAATCCTGTCAGCCCACGGCAGCAGGCACCACTCAGAGGACGCCAGTGTGGAACTGGACACACCCAAGAGTCCCTCCCCGCCCTGCGGGGGGTGGGTACCGCGAGGCTGGTGTGACCGGGACGGGAGCGGGCCAGCCAGAACGGCTGCTGGGGGCTCCTCACAGCGTCCAGGGCGCCATCGGGAGTGCCAGCTCTAGAGCCGGGAGTTAGTCACAGTCGGTCCCAAACCCGGAGGGGGGCTCGGGCACTGCCCACTGGCGGGGATGGGAGGCTCTGGCGTCGTCCCCTGGGAACCCAGGGGCTCGGCAGGAGCCGCGCCCTCCTCCGTCCTGTCCTGCGGGCGGGACAGCACGGCTGCAGAGGAAGCGAGGCAGGAAGCATCTCCAGGCCCGAGGAGGAGCGCAGCAGCCGCAAGGGACCCGTGCGGAGGAATGAAAACCCAAGCGACCCCTAGGCCAGCAGTGCAGACCGGAGCTGAGCTCGGGGCTGATCTAGTGCCTCCCGCTCAGAAGTTCTATCAGACGGGAAAAGGCAAAAGCTCACCCCCACTGCAGGGACGTGCAGAGGTCAGTGTGAACGTGCCACACACAGCAAAGACGAGAGCGGCAGGAAGACTGCCCTCCCACCTCCCGCCTAAATCATAGGAAGCACGAGGGGACGCCAGCGCCCTGCCCAGGGTGACCTGCTCCTTTATGTCAGCCATTCTGCCCCTACGCGGTGGCAGTTCCATCAGGTCCCATGTGGACTTTTTTGCCACCCAATATTCTTTTTTTTATTTTTAAAAATTTTTTGAGAGCGGGGGGGGGGGAGGGGGGAGAATCTCGACACCCAGTGTGAGCCCAATGCGGGGCTCGACGTCCCCACCCTGAGATCAGGGCCTGAGCTGAAGTCAGGAGTCGAACCCTCACGTAGCTGAGCCTCCCAGGCAGCCTTGCTGACTGACGGCCTACATGCACGTTTATTACAAGAGACGAGGGAGAAACAGCTCCCAGCTTCACTTTGAAAAACAGTCCTACTGTCCATCTCATTGAAAGAGAAATCACGTATTTTCAGAAACGAGGACCGCGGGACCACACTGACGGGGAGAAGAGACACAGCATGCGCCTTCTCTCTGCTCCCTGGCCGACGTGACATTTCTATTGCTCCTTCACACTCTCTACAGACACGGACACTCGAGTCCAGTTTAGAACATTCAAGGAAAATGGGTGCCTGGGGGGCTCAGTTAGTGAAGCGTCGGCCTCTGTCTCGGGTCATGATCCTGGAGTCCCCGGATGGAGCCCCACATCGGGCTCCCTGCTCCATGGGCCATCTGCTTCTCCCTCTGCCCCTCCCCCTGCCCGTGCATTTTCTCTCAAATAAATAATCTTAAAAAAAAAAAAAAAGGCACACTCAAGGAAAAGAAACTCCTAACGCCCGCCCCCCCCAGTCCTTACACGATGCCAGGACCTCCACCAGAGCCCGAGTGGCCCTCCCAGGACAGAGGCCCCGTCTCACCCGTGGGGAGCCAGGTTGGTCGTCACCAGCACAGTCTTCACCTCCTCCACGCTGCTCCCGTCCACTGCGCTGTCCGGCGTTGTGACCACCACCACCTCCTCCATGTGGACACTCACATCCGGGGTTGCCATGGCTCAGCTGAAGAAGACACTGGAACCAGGACTGTCACTCCGCCAGGGTCCCAAGTGCTACAGGAAATCACAAGGCAGGGCACAGGGTCTCAGGTGGTCTCAGACTGTGCACAACAGAGCTCCGAGCACCTGTGCCTGGAAGATCCAGCCTTCAGTCCAAGCCTGCTGCTTTTTGAAAACAACAAGAGAAGGACTATTCCAGCGCTGGTTCTGGTGAACTTGAAATAATCACAGTCCCCCCATCTTTGCCTTTGTAAGAGCTAAAACCCCTGAACAGAACACACGGGGCTGCTGCACAGGGGCCTGAAAACTCAGTGGTCACACAGCAGGGGACAGGACAGGAGACCAGGATCCAAACGGACTCCTCTGCAGGTAGGTCCCCTGGTCTCACTTCAGGAATTCTGCATTCCAGAACTGTGCGCAGTAAGCATCTGGGGACAAGTCCAGGCTCTGGTTTACAGAAACGGAAGGGAAACCCACACATGACGAAAGAGGGGGAAAGGCCCTGCTTTTGTTATTACTTTTTTTTTTTTTTTTTAACTGGCTCTGCCTTCTAGCAAGCTCTGGTCCCTGCTAAAACCCTGTGATGGTAGTGGCCCAGCTGTCACCAAAAACTGAGGGACTAGAGGCATATAGTGGGACTGGGGGTCCCACTGCTTTCCGTGCTAACACTCGCCCAAGGGAGACCCAATGCGGGGGTGTCACAGCACAGAGGACACACCAAAGCCACAGGTTTATAAACAGAGGATGGGGACCCTGGGCCCAGAGAGTATGTGGGAGACTGTGCAGAGGAAGGAGGTATGGAAGGGGTGCCTGGGTCACCCCACAACCATCTGTGTGGGGGTCTGACCCTAAACGGCAAACCAAAGGTTTGGAGAACTAACCCTACAGGACGGTTTCAAAGAGCACCGCGGCGGCTCTAGAGATGGAGCTCATGTCAGGACCGTGCCCACAGGAGGAGCTCAAAGCTTCAGCCTGAACCTAACCCGGCTGCCTTCCCGCTCCAACAGAAATGTCTACATTCTGAGATTTAAAGAAGACCCAGAGCCTCACAACACAATACTCAAAGCATCCAGAAGACAATCCAAAATCTTTAGACATAAAAAGCAGGAAAGTCTGGCTAGTTCTCAAGAGAAAAAATTATCAAGAAAAGCCCACTCTGAAATGAATCGTCAGAGACCTGAAAGCAGCTGGTGTACCAGGCTTCAGGGAGGAAGACAGATACTCTTGAAACAAGTGGAGAGAGAAAATGTCTCAACACAGGGACAAGACTTATAGCCAAACGGAGATCTGAGAATGAAACAGAAAAAGTTAGTGCGCCTGGGCAGCTCAGCGGGTTAAGCCTCTGCCTTCGGCTCAGGTCGTGATCTCAGGGTCCTGGGATCGAGCCCTGCATCGGGCTCTCTGCTTGGGAGGGAGCCTGCTTCCCCCTCTCTCTCTCTGCCTACTTGTGATCTCTGTCTCTGTCAAATAAATAAATACAATCTTAAATAAAGAAAAAGAAAAAGTTGTAACAGAAATAAAAAACTCTCTGGATGGGCTCCCTATCCGAATGGAGATGGGAGAAGGTGGCGGTATAGTAAGGAAATGAACGGTCAGCACAAATTATCCACGCCGAACAACAGAAAAACGGGTCAAAACCAAAATGAACAGAGCTTAGGGAATGTAGAAAAATGTAAAAATTGGACATTGTATCACTTGAGTCCCGGAAGCAAAGAAGTGTGAAGCTGACAACATTTTTTTTTAAGAAATCATAGCTGACCGCTTTCCAAATTTAGTGAAAGGTTAAAACTTACAGACCCAAGAAGTGCAGCAAACCTCAGACAGAACAACCTTGAAAACCCCATGCCCAGATCATGACCAAACCGCTGAAAACCAGAGACAAAAGGAAAAGCATTTTGAAAGCAGCCAGCCAAACGGAACCAACCACGGGCTGGAGAACCCCCTCCATAGGACCCAGAGCCATGGCCAGACAGCGGCGGGCCGGAGGGCAGGGACAGCAGGTTCGTGCTGAAGGGGGAGAGCTGCCTGCCCAGCATTCTACAGGACTGAACAGTCCCTACAGGAATAAAGGCAGAACAAAGACATTTTCAGGTGAAGGAAAAGTCAAAGGACTGGTCACAGGGAGACCTGCTCCAAACGGGTATTATTCTGACAGAAAGGAGAGGACCGCAGGAGACCTGTGACATCAGGGACGAACCAAGAGCAGCCACAGTGGTATCTGTGTAAATGCACACAAAACCGTTTTCCTCTTACGTCTTTACACAACAGCCTGCAAGCAACAGTCCTAATCTATCTGGTAGAGTTTCCAAGGCAGACAGACCAGCCCCGTCCGCCAGAGTCGGGCCGGTGCGGGGGGCCCTGGGGCCGCTTCCCTGCCCCACCCCAACTGTGGAGTGCTGTTCTGAGCCCACTGGAAAGGACCGAGTCCTTCAAAGTTTCCTTACGATGGAATATCGTTCAGGGACAAAAATAAGTGGGCTCTAAAGACTGAAAAAGACACGCAGGAACCTTAACCGCAGCTTGCTAAGTGAACGCCGCCCATCTACGAGGCCGACTGTGGGCCCGGGGAGAAGAGGACTGGTCACCAGAGGCCAGAGGGGGAGCGGCATGAAAAGGCAGGCACAGGGGGCTTTAGGACGGTGATAGGACACTGGAGGCTGCTGCAATGGTGGCTATTTGACACCATACATTTGTCAAAACCCCACAGAATGTAAACCACAGACGTATGGTTGCTGTGACATGTGTAGGCTTGTCCTCTGTCAGATGTGCACCGTCGTGGCAGGGGGATGCTGATGGCGGGAGAGACCACGTCCTGGGCCACACAGTCCTGGGGCAGGACCTCCAGGGATCTGACAACTGTCTTCAGCCGCCTTTAGCCAGAAAAGCTGCAACAATGAATTCACGGACACGCACAGATTTCCTGCCCATTTCTAAAATATAGCTTTTGTGTTCTAGGTCTAAGCTTTGAAACCAAGCCCTTTAAGCAAACATGCATAAAAGTCTGCTTCAAAATGGCAATTAAGGGGCGCCTGGCCAGCTCCACCGGTGGAGCACACAACTCTCCATCTTAGGATTTTGAGTTTGAACCCCCCAGAGAGTATGGAAAGCAGTTAAAAAATAAACTCTTTTAAATAAGTAAAATTGTGGGGCGCCTGGGTGGCTCAGTGGGTTAGAGCCTCCTCTGCCTTCGGCTCAGGTCACAATCCCAGAGTCCTGGGATCGAGCCCCACATCAGGCTCTCTGCTCGGCGGGGAGCCTGCTTCCCTTCCTCTCCTGTCTCTCTGCCTGCTTGTGATCTCTGTCTTTCTAATAAATAAATAAAATCTTAAAAAAAAAAAAAAAAGTAAAATTGTGCTTGAAATAACACTGAACTTTGGTGCTGACTTCTCCAGGTTTGGCCGCCTCACCAGGAAGGGACCTCTACTTTCAGTGGGTGGGCCCCACTCAACAGGGCCGCATCACACTTCAACCAGACGCGGCCGAAAGCAGAGAGGCCCCCCACTCGCGGCCGTAGTCCCCCCAAATTTCAAAGCTTTGCAGAGCACAAATCTGAGTTCCGGCCTCTGCAATGCCAACCGTGCTAAGTTTCACAACACACCCGGAAGTTACCGCACAGAACAGTTTGGTCCCTGGCATGAGGACATACAGAACACGCCCCACAGCGAGCACTCCTCGTCCCCCTGCCGCCAGAACCGCACTCCCCAGCGGGCCAGGGAGATCTTTGTGGCCCCCGGCTTGGGGCCGACGGACACAGAAGCCCCGGTCTCCCCCCAGAGCTTGCGTTCCTGACCAGTGTGAATCAAGCCCCAAGTAATCTTAAGGTAAATAAAATATTGGTATTTTTAAAACATCATTCTTGAGCACAGATGTGGGAAACAGGACAATGATGCTGATGTGTGGTCAGCAGTGGATTCAGACCTGGCTTTCCAAGCCTCCTGCAAGATCGCGCATGTCTCCTTCGATAAAAACGCGGCTAAGAACACAGCCGTCGCGTTCGCAGTGGCCCACGGGCACCATTTCTTGGATCCTCTCAGGATTTCAGAACTTTTTAATCAGTTGCCAACTTCGTCAAAGTTCACAGGATTCACATAAAAAAGGTCCAGATTCCCAGCTTCTCTTGCCGCCTGAGGCGACCCCACCAGTCCTTCCTGCGTCTGGGGGACAGTCTGGGCTGCAGCTGCCCTCCCAGGCACACGGTCCGCGCCCCGGGCCCAGCCGCCCGCCCGCGGCCTCGGGCTCAGAGAGCGCCGGCCAGTAGCCTCCGTTCTCAGCCCGGGCCTGAAACGGACTGTGATGTCGAGCCTCGGATCTGAACGCGGTTTACAAGCTCGGACTCACGCCAACACCTCCCGCGGGGGTTCGCGTCCCCGAGTCCCTCGCCCTCCCAGGGGACCCCGCATTCAGAGCCGCCTGCGAAGCACCGACTCTGCCCGGGGTGCGCCGCCAGGGGCACGGACGCCGCGGCGGCTCGCTCGCAGGCCTCAAGTGCAAGCGCCGCTCCACGCAACGCGCACGGCCGGAGCAGCCAGCCTCGGCGTCCCCAGCCTCGACGTCCCCAGGCGAGCTCCGCGCTCCCGTGGGCGGCCGCGCCATGGAAACCGCCGCACGCGCGCAGGAGGGCCCAGGAGCACATGGCAGTGGCCGACGGACCAGCGCCTGGGGACAGCGTACTCGGGGGACAGGCCGCACACGGGGCAGACGCTAACGGACTCCGCTCAGACGAGGGCTCTAGGCACGGCCCGGGGAGCGGGAAGCCCCACACAGCACCTCTGGCTGCCGACGCCCGGCATCCACCCTACAAGGCGCTGGAAGGTGCAGGCCTTCGGGCTCCACGCTGCCCTCCCAAGAGCTGAGGGCGGAGCGGCCGAGCGGAAGGACGCCCCGCGCGGTCCCCGCCGCACACTCGCCCACGCATACACGGAAAGCGGCGGCGGGGACTCTGCTTCCGCGGGGAAGTCCGCCGAGCCGACCGAGCAGCCGACCCAAGTCCCTAAGCAGGCCGGGGCCCGGGGCCCCGCCTACGCAGTCCTGCCAATACGGCTGCATCCGCGGGCCCCCCGAAGAGGCCTGCTTGGGGCTCCCACGGGCGCGGGGGAGGGGGCCGCGTGGACGGGGCTCCCACGGGCGGGGGGGGGGGGGGCCTCGTGGACGGGGCCCCCACGGGCAGGGGGAGAGCGGGATCCGCGTGGACGGGGCTCCCACCCGCGGGGGGGAGGGGGCCGCGTAGACGGGGCTCCCACGGGCGGGGGGAGAGCGGGGGCGTCCACACAGTCCCCACACGGCCGCGGTCCGCGACTAGCCCGAGGGCCATCCCCACCGCCCCCAGCCGCGCGCCCTCCGCCGCCTTCCGGCAAGATGGAGGCGGACGCCACCGCCGACGCCGCCTGACGCGGGCCCGTGACGCCCGTGACGCCCGTGACGCCCGCCGCGCGCCGCCGCCCCTCCCCCGCTCCCCTCCCCCCGCCGTAACGTCCTGACGCTCCGCAGGGACCCCTGACTGGACGGCGGCGCGCGGCGGAGCGAGAGGCCTCGCCGCGGGGGGGCCGCGGGCGCTTACCTGGGCCGCGGCCGGGCCTGCGCGGGCGCCGGCGGGCGGGCGGCGGCGACGGCGTCAGGCGGGAGGCGGCGGCGGCGGCCGCGGGGTCCGCTCCTTGTTGGGGATTCGGCGGCGGCGGCGGCGGCGGCGGCGGCAGCCCGGGCGCGCGCTTCCTAGTGACGCAGGCGGCGGGGCCGCGCACGTAGGGCGGGGGCGGGCCCGGAGACTTAATTTGGCGCTCATTGGGAAGGCTTGCAACGCCGAGAAATAAGGGCTGGCGGGACCCTGCGCGCGTGCGCGGGGTTCAGGGCGGGGCCCGGGGCGGACGCGGCGGCGCCCTCGCCAGGCCCCGCCCACTCAGCTGCAGGACGGGGAATTTCCGCACCGAGCGGTGGTTCTGGGAGACTCTTTGAAGGACCGGGGCAGGGGACTGTGTGCGAACAGGGCCGCCTGTCTTCCGAAGCTTGTGACGGGTGCGTGCCCAGAGACGGCTCCGGAAGAGGAGCTGTCTGGTCCGGTCCTGCGGCCGGCGGGGCTCCCTTCTCGCCGGGGCGCGCGCCGGCCACGGCCCGGCCACCCGGCCCCCGGGCTCGTCCACGCTGGAGTTAAGTCGGGGTCAGCTCCTCCGCCCCCGCCGAGCAGTCGGAGACCCCGGAGGTGGGGCCCGGAGCTCTGAGCGCTGCGCGCCCCGCTCCTCGCGGGACTTTTAATTACAGGTCAAGCCCTCGAGGTCCCGGCAGCAAGAAGGGGCGCGTCCCTCGGGGGGTGCGGAGCGTCCTCGGCTTGGGAGCCGCTGGAGCCGTCCCTGCTGCTCGACGGAAGGTGCGCTGGGAGGCCGCACGGGGCTGCTTGTGGACCTTCGTCCGCCCGGTCTGCGGCTCCGGGCCTGAGGACCGCGGGGCGGGGCACAGCCCCGGGTCCGACTGTGCGGGGTCTCCCTCCCTGCGCGCCCCCGGTGGGGCCTGGGGAAGCGGGAGGACCGTGTCGGGAACCTGGGTTCACGCTCGAGCAGGAAGATCGCTTTCCAAGCGGATTCACCGCACTGATGTTAGAGCGCGTTCTGTTTCCGGTCACTTGGCGTGAACTTAGACCAGAGATGGGAAGAGAGTAAACTGTTCTTTTTAAGGTTGGACTGTGGGGCGCCTGGGTGGCTCCGTCCGTTAAGCATGTGACTTTAGCTCAGGGCGCGATCCCAGGGTCCTGGAATGCAGCCCTGGTGTGGGCTGCCTGCTCGGCGGGGAGCCTGCTTCTCCGTCTCCCTTGGCCCCTGCTCTCTTTCTCTCAAATAAGTAAATAAAATATTTTTTAAAAAGATTAAACTCTTGAGCATGTGTCAGTGCTGTTTTATTGTCTGGTAAATACGACAATGGCTGTGCATGGCCCGTGTCTCTACTTGCCATTTATCCCATGTTCTTCAGGTGATGCCCATAGAGTCGAAAGGACAGGGCCCAGAAGGGCACCGGTGGCAGAGACCAGGCCTTGTGGCACAAAAGAGTGCACACAACCCACTGTGTCTGCACGTGTCTGCACAGCTGCCTTCCGCTGTGGCCACCAGTCCCGGAGTCTGCGGGGTCCTGACTACCTGGTCTCTGTTTGCAGTGCTGTGTGACCTCCACCTGTTTCTGTCCCGGGACCTCAGGCCCAGCATCGGAACGTGTGCTCCCCTCTTCTGTCTGCCAGAGAGCCGAGTTACAGCCAGCTCTGCTTGGCGGACGGGATGGATCAGTTTGTCCTGGGGGCGGGGATGGTGATTTCTCCCCAAGAACACCCACGCGAGAGGCCAGCGCACCCGGCGCTCCCAAGAGGAGGGGAGCTTTTGCTCTTGGTTTGTCACAAAGGAAAGGAAATCACACTGTCCTGCAGGTCACTGACATCAGACCTTCTGACAATGAGAGGCCACAGGACTGTGAGTGTCATCCAGGCCAAGGACGCTGTGGGGTCGCCATGGCCCACCGTCTACCGGGCTCTGCTTCAGGCAGCCCCTGACCAGAGAGGAAGCAAGATAAAAGCAGGCCCCAGGTCCGTAGCAATCGCTTTACCTTCCCTCCAGCGTGTGGCAAGCCGCTGGGATTCCCGAGCCCCAGCAGGTGCAGGCGCGGGCGGCTGGAGGTGCGGCAGGAGAGGGCGCATGCGCGGGGAGCTGCAGAGCCACGCCCACTGCATGCTCTGCACAGCCCGGGTTCGCACCATGTCAAGCTTTGGTTTAATTTTTTTTTTTTTTTTAAGATTTTATTCACTTATTTGACAGGCAGAGATCACAAGGAAGCAGAGAGAGAGGGGGAAGCAGGCTCCCCGCTGAGCAGCCAGCCGAGCCCGATGCGGGGCTCCATCCCAGGACCCTGAGATCATGACCTGAGCCGAAGGCAGAGGCTAAACCCACTGAGCCACCCAGACACCCCGGGTGTATCATTTTAAACGAATTGCTATTGTTTTCATTTCTGAGTTTTAATTCCTAATGTGGTAAATGTCCATCTGTATAATCCACATAAGCCAAAAGTTTATGAAACCAAAAAGTGGGCGACGTTTTCTCAAAAGCCCCAGTACATCCATAAAATAGATGACGGATGACCACACAGCCATCAAAGCCATGCTTACGACGTGGGAGAAATGCCAGCGCGTCACTGTGCGCAGTTCTCAGAGGTTTGCAGGGTTCCCTCGGCACTGCTGGCGGTCGGATCCCCTCCGCAGGAAGGGAGCTCTGGCGAACCACGGTTCTTCTCTTTGTACTTTGCAGTGACGGCGTGAACACGGATTACATGTATAACCAGAAAGGAATCTTAATGACATAACAATAATGTCTACCCTGTTTTCCTCGTAGTGGACTTTTTTTTAAAGATTTTATTTATTTATTTATTTATTTGACAGAGAGAGATCACAAGCAGGCAGAGAGAGAGGAGGAAGCAGGTCCCCAATGAGCAGAGAGCCCGATGCGGGGCTCCATCCCAGGACCCCAAGACCATGACCCGAGCGGAAGGCAGAGGCCCAACCCACTGAGCCAGCCATGTGCCCCCATAGTGGACATTTTGAAGGTTAACATTATAAAGTGCCTTGAAAACTCATAAATCACTGTGAGTGCATAATGTCTTACAGACTAGCACAAGCACTCTCATGGGAGGCTGTGCTTCTGAATCAACAACATTCTCTAGAGTGAGGAGCACATGTAGTAAGAACTCGCTAAAATGCTGAATACATGAATAAATGTGTGAATGTTTTAAAGTTAACTATTCGGGGTGCCTGGCTGGCTCAGTTCGTGGGGTGTGGGACTCTTAAACTCAGGGTCCTAAGTCCAATTGGGTGTAGAGAGGACTTCGAAAAAATAAAGCTGTGAGTTACATATCTACAACTTCTGTTTTTGTTTGAATAGTATCCCCCAAAGGTACGTTGACGTCTCGATTCCCAGAATGTGACCCACACTCAGAATGTGACCCTATTTGGAAATCGGGTTGTTGCAGGTGTGATGAACTAAAATGAGGCCATATTGGCTTGGGGGGCCCGAGTCCAGTGACTGGTGTCCCACAGAGATACACAAAAAGAGGGGGCGGCATGTGACCACAGAGATTGACATGACACATGCATAGCCAAGGGACGCCAAAGATTGCAAGTGTCTCGCTCTGCCTCCCCATCCCAGGGAGGACCCCTGCTGCGTGAAGGAGAGCAAAGCTTGTCACAGTGCCAGTCGCCTGGGTGAGTGTCCAGACACTTGTGCCCACCGTGTCCCAGCATTGGAGTCGCCAAGGAAAGCGCGACGCAATTACGTGCTGACACAGCAACGTTACTCATGCAAGGAGGAGACACACACGGTCTGCTAGGGCAGCTGGTCCCTGAGCACATACCCCTCCGGCGCTGTAGTGGGAAGACCCAAACCCCAGAGTCTGGAGTACTGAAAGTGGGGGGCATACCTGAGGGTGCTCACCCAAGCAGGACAACAGATCACTCACTGAGCTTACAGCAGGGAAGGATGTCTGGTACAAGTTCTGTGGGCTCCTTATTTGTTGGAAACTAGGGTTCCAGGCCCAAAGCCCATTCTTTTTTTTTTTTTTTAAGATTTTATTTATTTGTTTGACAGAGAGAGAGAGAGAGATCACAAGCCCAAAGCCCATTCTTAAGTGGTTTTGTTTGTGGTGGAAAGACTGCCTTTCCCAACAGCCAGAGTTAGGAGAGGCCAGGATGACCCTCTGACCCAGGCTTCAGAGGAGGCATGGCCTTGTGACACCTCAATTTGGGGCTTCCAGCCTCAGATTGGTGAGAGACGGAGTTTCTGATGCTCTCAGCCCCCAGTGCGTGGTGCTGTTGCAGTAGTCCCCGGACACTGCTGTGGATGGGAACTAGCTGAAGGTCTTCGGGAAAGAGAGAAAGAACCGAGGTCTGTGCTGCCCTGTTCCACCCCAGCTCCCGCAGCGTCCGCTGAGCTTGCCAGGCAGGAAGAGAGTGAGCAGCTGCAGGAGGCCCCGTGTGGACACACGGCTTTCTAGGCTACCATCTTGCCTGTGTTGCTAGACACTGTATTTTGGGACATCGGCCTGCTGCAGCCCCCGGACACTGAGTGAACACCAGCTGTGCCCAGAACACACAGGGTCACTCAAGGCATCCCGTTGGCTGTGGTTTTGATGCACACGGGTTCTCTACGTCCCTCCACTTCACAGGTGGCGTCTGACTCTGCCAGCACAGGCTCTTCCCTGGGGGGCACTCCTGACACAGAGAATGTGTGGGACTCTGCCCGAGAGGAGTTCATGCAGCTGTCCCCGTCCCTCTCTAACGGCTCGCCCTAGGGGGCCAGCGGTCATGGGCTGAGGATGCCCACGCAGCCCTGGGAGGACCTGAGGTCGCCTGCTGACTCTGTGTGAGTGAGTTGACTTGAGGACCCTCCACCCCAGTCTGGCCCTGGCGGGACCAGAGCCTCAGCCAATGTCCCAACTGCAACCTTGGGGGAGTCCCTGAGCCAGACAGCCCAGCTCCTGAAGTGGTGAGACGCTGCTGCTTCAGGTCACTTGTGACACACTGCGGATAGCTAATACAGGATTGGCTCCCCAGAAGGACTCCCATCTTTGTTTTTTGTTGTTGTGGTTGTTAAGAAAAGCATGATCTGTCTGTGAAGGATTCCCCATCCTTGCCTGAAGTCAGAGGCTCCATGCGGTGACTGTTACAAATGCCATCTGCCCCGTAATGCCTGCTTGGGTCCCCTAAGAGTTGAGAAGCCTGGCCTGTGATCAGCTTGGTCCTCTGGAAATGCCAGGCTGTGTTTCTGTATGTGGCATGTGTCTGTACACCCAGAAGAGCAGCACACAGAACTCACGCCTCATAAAAATACGCTCAACACACTCGCTTTCTCTCCTTTCTTCCGGCTGTTCCTCTTACTGGTTTCCAAGGTCTCTGTCTCCTGGGCGGCTGTGTGTCCCGGATTCTGACTTTCTCACCTCTCCCTGGGCAGGGGAAGGAGGAAATACGGTGAGAGATCCTTGGAGCCTGGGGGAGTATGGCTGCCCCCGGAGAGGTCGGTGAGTGTGGGGGAGAGGTGAGGGGTCTCTCTGGATCCTGGGGAGCAGGCACCACCTATCTGGGACCTGGACCTGAGGCCCATGTGGATGCCTGAGCATAGCCTGCTTGGACATCTAACAAACGTGCCTGCTCCCTAGCAGAGGGGTCCCTACTGGGCACCCCAAGTGGCTGTTTGGGCCTTATGGTACAGGCAGGCCACCAGTGTGACTCAGGATGTCTGCTTAGTCTCTTTGCCACTCTAGGTCTCCACCTCCGGGCCGGATTTGTGTCTGTGAATGATCAACTGCCCAGTGGGGGCCACAGAGCCACGGGGTGCACCCCAGCGGCCTGCTTAGACCGCTAGGACCCACTCCACATCTGAGCAAGACCCACAGGGCACGCAGTGAGAAGGACAAGCCTCAGATGTCAGACCCTCATGTGTCCTCCAAAGCAGCAGCCTGAGGCCTGGAGCCCAGGCCAGCAGGAGCGCCCGGCCCTGGGGAGAGCTGAGCGTGGGCCCCACCTGCCCCCTCCCTCACACCCCCACTGTCTCCTGGTGTTCCAGAAAGGAAAACAGACTTGTGTGTCATATACACACTCATTCCTCAAGGCCTCCATCAGCATTAGAACTACCGGCAGTTGTGGTAAGAACACACGTGACAACTGGCTTCAGTCCAGAGCTCTGTGTGTCACATACCTGCACTGGCCGGGAGTAGCCCTTCAGCCCGTTCTGACCCACAGATGCAGAATGCTCGCGGGGATGGTTCAGCCACTTCTTACACACAGGTTTCGGGTTTTTGTCTTTAATCATTCATTTGATTTCATTGAAGTTCACTTTCACTACGTGGATGAGATGGGTACATATCACACTAGGCTTCCACTATGAGAGAGCTGCCACTGCAGAGAGAAATCCAGCCCTCCGCTCTCTTTCCATGTCCCTTTCTGAGTCCCGCAGGAACCACGTGGGGGACAGTGGGGTTCCAATCCTGGCTTGTCATTCCCCCGGAGACTGTGGGTGGGACAGGGAGAGTGGGCATGGGTCCCTGCCTCCCCCAAAGCCTGTTGTAGCGGCCAGCGCCCAGCTGTGCTTTCTGGCTGGGCCCTGGCAGTCCACCAGCATGGGCTTCCATAGGATGGAGGCTGGGGGCACCGGGGGGGGGGGGCGGCCACCCACCTGGCTTCTAAAGCCCTGGCTCTGGGTCCTTGCAGTCTGTCCCTCATGCTTCCCACCCAGAGGACGGTCAGCAGGGACCCTGCCCTCAGTCCTCAGCTGTGGAGTGGGGCTGCCACAGAGGATGGGGCACAAGGACTGGACACCACCCTCATGGGCAGCAGGTGACAGTCCTCAAAGGCCAGCACTGGGAATCTGGAGAGTGCCCTAGTCTGACGGAGGAAAAGGAGCCCAGTCCGGAAAGGTGTTGGCAGGAAAGGCCTAGTGCCAGAGAGGGCCACAGGTCAAGAACGTCAAGGAGGGACTAGGTAGAAGGTGGCTTGGGAACCCCGCCCCCCACCATCTGAGGCAGCTGGTCCCCTACGCCCCCCGGCCCCCACCATCTGCTCCCTGAGGGGCGCTTGCAGCTACCGCTCACTCAGACCTAGCCACACCTGTCCAGAGCTGAGCCTGAAAGCCCCATGGCCCAGAGCATCATGGGAGCATTTTTTTTTTTTTACCAGGGTTAGGGCACACAAAAGGACCAAGACTCCAAAGAGCTCTAAAGACAGGGTCCTCCAAGGATCCGTAAATTCTACGGGGAGGAGAGGAATGGTGATGGAGGAGGGCCTTCCTCACACCAGTACTGGGCCAGAGGCTCTTAGAAGGTGAGCACTCCTGGGAGGAGGGTCCACCAAGGAGTGTCTGTGCAGCCCACAACCCTCTAGACCATGGCCACTGGCTCATGGGTCCCTGGTGGAGAATGCCCGCTCCCCTGAAGACTCTGGCTGGGCCACATCCCACCCTCCCACTCCCCACTCCAGCCACAGGCAATGACTAAACCTCCCAGGCTGGTCCAAGCTGCCCACTGCAGGCCAGGTGGTCTCAGAGGACCCCTACGCACTAATTCCAAAGCATTCCACTGCACAGGTGGCTCCCACGACTGACCCAGAGGGCTTTCCTTCTTCCCCCGCCTGCTCCCACCGAGGGCCCGGCAGGCGGTGTCACCTCAGCCTGTCAGCGGCAGGGAGCCGGCTCAGAGGACATGCCCGAAGTGCAAGGTGCTCACAGGACAAGCCAGCATAAGGACCCACACGTTCCTGCTACCACCACGGGATTTATTGAGGCTGTCACCACATCTAAGAGGGCCACCAACAGGGGACCCAGCCACTGCCTGGCCTGGTGCCTGAACCGAGGGACTGTGTGCCACGCCGTGGTGGCTCCTTGATGGAGAGCCTGTGCAGGACTGGACAGCTCGGAGCGGAAAGAGAAGCAGGAGCTGGGAGTGCAGGGGAGGGAGGGAGGGTGCAGGGACAAAAGTTGTATCTAGACGAAGTAGGACAAGACGAAACCAGAGCCCGCATGTGCTGATGTCGCCTCTCAGGATCCAGGCGCCTGTGGCCCACAGCCCCTTAGCCAGACATCTCCTCTCGCTGTTCCTTGTTCCTGCGTACCTCCGCTGCGTGCAGCTCCTGCGAGGACCAGTAGGGGTGGGTAGGCGGGGCCCTGCGTACGCGGAGCCGCCGGGGGCGGGGGGAGAGGGGCTGGCCTTTCCCCCACACCCAGGCTTCAGGGACCCTCCTAAGTGCGACCCACGAGGACACCTTAACGACCAGGACGGAGGAGCAACAGAGAGCAGGGGGAGACCCACGTCCTCCCCTCATAGCGCGTCCTGAGTGCGGAGGCCGCCCCCAGTGCGGCAGGGGTCGCACCCAGACCAGAGGGAGAGCCGTGACTCCGGGGAGCTTCCTCGGGCAAGCTCTGGGTGCCCCGCCCCCGCCCCACCGGCACCAGCCTGGTCCCTCCCGGTGGGCTGCAGCCGAGGCCACGCCGAGGGGGCTCCGGCCGGGGCGGGGCCTCGCCTCACTCAGGGCTGCTCCCCGCAGGACCGGGAGCGGCCGGGCTGTTGGCGCGGGGGGAGGGCCCGCCAAGGAGGGGACTCCTAGGGCTGCCCTGGCCCCCCGCCTAACGCAGCGCCTCCCCTGTTCTAGCGCCGACCCGCGTCTTTTGGGGCACTTCTGAAGCAGCGGCTCCCGGCCGTGTCCCCCCCCACGGGACTGGACCCGGGCCTCCGGCGAGGCCCGAGGCGTCCAGCAGAGGCAGGCGGAGGCCCTCCTTCCTGCTGCCCGGGCACCGCCCCCCTGCATGAAGCCCCGCCCCTCGGGAACCGCCCCTCGGCCTTCGCCCCGCCCCTCCCCCATTCCGGGCGCGCACGCACCTTCTCGCGCAGCCGCTCGCGCAGCGCCGCCAGGTGCGCCTCGCGGATCTCCTTGCTGAGCTCCATCTTGTAGTTGAGCTTCTCCTCGGCCTGGCGGCTGAAGTTGTTGTTCTCCTCCAGCGCCTTGTGCAGCACCTCGCGCTCGTGCTCGCGCCGCTCCGCCAACTGCTTCAGCACCTGCGCCTCCTGCGTCTGCGCGGGCGGACGGGGGCGCGCGTGGGCGGCGGCCGGGCCCCGGTCCCCGGGCCCCGGCCCCCTGCCCCCTGCCCCCGGTCCCCGGCCCCCTGCCCCCAGCCCCCGGCCGGCCCGGCCTCCCCGCGCGCGGTCAGGGCTCCGCCCAGTGCCCGTCACCCTGCCCTGCTGCCCGCCGGACGCGCGCCCTCCGGGAGCTCAGGTCTCCACGGCCCCGCCGACGGCCAGGGTGTTCACCGGGTCTCGGTTTGCCTGGACTTCTGGCCTTCGGCCCCGCAAGATCCGCGGGCGCGCCCGGAGAACCCCCAGCCCCAGACACACCGGAAGCTGCTCACCCTTTCCGTCCGTCCTCGGCCGGCGGAGCCGACCCTCCTGCTAGGCGGAGGGCGCCCGGCAGCGAGACAGGCTCTCGCCGCCCCGCCCCCCAAGCCCGGGGTGCGCTCAGGGAATGTTGGAGGAGCAAATTCAAAACTTAGGGGCCGTCACGGAACCCGCACGGCCTCCTCCTCGAACGTCTGCCCGCTGAGCACAAAGTAGGTGCTTGATCCGCACTGGGTCCTGAGTTCCCTGAGGTGTGGGGGCGGTGGGAGGGTCCCCAGGGCTGCTGGAGCGAAGAGACTGGGACAGCCGGTGCTGCTGCACTGCCCACCCTACTGGAGGAGGGGGCGCCTGGAGCCTGGGGGAGAGGTGCGGGTCACAGCGCAAGGGCTGTCCCCTCCTGCAGAAGGCTGCTGGGCCCACCCACATGCCAGTCACTGCTAGTTAACCCTAGGAGGCCTGGGTCGCCAGATTTCACTGGGACATGCTCTAAGGGATTTGGGGCCAGTACCCCTGCCCAGTGGGCTTGGACACCAGGACTACATGCTGACAGTATTTTGTGTGTCCGTCTCCATGGGGCTGGTGTGAGGGGAAGGGACAGGGAGGGACCCTTCGGCCATGCCCCCCTTCTCCCAGGGGCCCTCTGAGCTCCCTGCAGGTGTGGGCTTGCAGCCCTCAACACATGAGAGTCCCTTTCTTCTCTACCCTGGAGATGGATGACAGCCCAGACTCACGTCCCAGGACCCCTTCTTGGCCATGGCCAAGGACACCCCCTCCAACAGTATCTGGTTCCTGTCCTCTCCAGCTGGCTGCCTTTGGGAACCTTTCACCTTCCTGTCCCTTCTGATCCCCCAAGTGGAGGTCCAGGGGAGCCATGACGCCCTCTCCACTCCGGGCCAACAGCCAAGCAGAGGCTTGGAGCATCCTGTGCCTTGGGAACCCTGTCTGTGCCAGTGACGCCTTCTGCCCAGCCACCTTGATCAGGATCTGGGGCCGGGGGGGCCCTCACCTTCCTTCGTTCCTCAGCTGCTTCCAGCCGCTTCTGCAGCTCCTCCAGGGAGGTGTCCTTCCTCTTGGGGGGAGAGGAGAGCACTGGGCTCTCGGGGGACAGGTCAGAAGGGGACTTGAGGATGACCTCGAAGCTCTGGCCAGAGGCCCTCTTGTCCAGCTGCTTCACCTCCATGTCTGCAAGACCAGATGGGGCCTCAGGATTCTGAGGGGCCATGTTCCCAGTACACATCCAAATTGAGGGCTAAGGGAGGGAGCACGGCTGCTCATGTGGGACCCCCAGGCCTGAGCCCCCAAGTTTGCCTCTCATCAGAGGCTCCCTCTCCAGAAGCCAGCTGAGCTGAGGTGGGGGCGGGGTGGGTTGGAGAAGCCATGGGAGCAAAGAGCAAGGAAAGGAGGAGGCAGGCACTGACCAAGCAGGAGCGGACAGCAGCCCAGGGCACACTCACCCCCATACTGGTAGATGGTGTTGGGGTGCGGCTGTGAGTAGAAACAGGAGCAGATGAGTGACAGCACTGACAGTTCCTTCATCTTCTCCTTGTAGGCTGTGGGCATGAGGCTAGCATGAGAGGGCGCCATGGCCGCCTCCAGACCTTGCCTGCGTGGCTGCCTCCCTCTTTTCCTCCCCAGTACGCCCCCATGCTGTGCCTCTCTGGAAGCCTGTGTATCTTGCTCCCTTTTCTGTTCTCTTGCCTCTCTACATCTCTCCTCTCCCTGTCCTAGAAGCTGACTTTGTCCCTGGCCACACCTTCCTGTGGGTTGTCCTGCATTGTTCTCCTAGTACCCCCCCTTCTCCTCTTTTTTCTCTCTCTCTTTTAAAGATTTTATTTATTTGACAGACAGAGGTCACAAGCAGGCAGAGAGGCAGGCAGAGAGAGGGAGAAGCAGGCTCCCTGCTGAGCAAAGAGCCCGATGCGGGGCTCGATCCCAGGACCCTGAGATCATGACCTGAGCTGAAGGCAGAGGCTTCACCCACTGGGCCACCAGGCGCCCCTGCCACCTTTCCTCTCTTGGCACTTCTATCTCATTCCTCTACATCGCTGTGTGTTTGTCTGTCTCTGTTCATCCTCCTGTCTTCCTGGCTCGGTTCTCTCTCTCTCTCTCTCTTTCCATGTCTCTGTGACCCTTTGTCACTGTGCATTTTCCTGACCCACCCTCCCTGGCCCTCCCAGTACTTCTCCCTCCTTCCTCCACTTTCCCTCTCGCAGATATTAACCAGCACACTCACGACTGGGCCAGCACAGATGCACGCAGCCCTTGGTCTGTACACTTGGGTGAAGCCATCACACTCCTCCTGTGTGGCGTCCCCCCCCCACCGCCATCTACCCTGATAGCAGCATTGCACCTATCCCAGGTCAAACCTGGCAGTCACCAGGCACACACTTGCTGTCCCTCTAGAGCCAAAGGGTGGGGAGCTGTCCGTTCAGCACCAAAGCCCGCCCTCTAGCCTTGCAGAGTCCCCACAACAGGTGCCCCCTGGTGCCCAACCAGAAAAGGAGGTAAGCTTGTCTGCTGAGGCCGTGAGCCCTGTCAGGTGAAGGGGAGAAGCCCACTGTCAGAATCGCAGTAACTGAGCTATTTGTGGTCTACTCATGAAAAGCCAGGTCCCTAGGTAGACACGCTGGCCCAGTGTCTCACTAATGTTTAACAGTCTTCAAGCCCAAGACCGTCCCTAGGCTCCACTGAGATGACACTGGGCCCAAGTGGCCGGGGTGACTTGCCCAAAGCCCCTCAAGTGGAATCCCAGGTGGTCTGTGTGCTTTACACCACTCCAACATGTCCTGGAGACTAGGAGACTCAAGGACCCATTCTCCCGCCTCCCTAGCTGGAGAAGCTGGTACAGATCTCCAGAGGGACACTCCAGAGAGGGAGTCTGGCTTCCATGAAGTGGTCTTCCAAGGAGTAGACATGAATTCGGGCAAGAAAGTTCCTCATTGGGGCACCTGGGTGGCTCAATCAGTAAAGCATCTTCCTTCAGCTCAGGTTGTGATCCTGGGGTCCTGGGATAGAGTTGCACATTGGGCTCCCTGCTCAGCGGGGAGTCTGCTTCTCCCTCTCCCTCTGCTGCTTCCACCCCACCCCAGGTTGTGCTCTCTAGCTTTATTTGACTGAGAGAGCCAGAGAGCACAAGCAGCGGGGTGGGGGGCAGAGGGAGAGGGAGAAGCAGACTCCCTGCTGAGCAGGGAGCCCAATGTGGGGCTAGATCCCAGGCCCCTGGGATCGTGACCTGAGATGAAGGCAGACACCTAAATGAGCAACCCACAGAGGCGCCCCTATAAAAAAAGTCTTCAAAAAAAAAAAAAAAAACAACTTCCTGATCAAATTTCACACAAAATAGTGTTTTAAATTGAGTTAATGTGAACTTGGGGAAAATGTTGTTGTAGAACAGCGCACAGGACAGAAATTACCAGGCCCTTGTCTGAGAGAGCAGCTCGTGGCAAGCACGGTTTCCTCACAACCAGAGGAGAGAATGAAGGTATTTGATCTAAATGTCCTGATGACCCAGGCTCTTCAGGAGAGAGCCCAAGAGACGGTAAAGGGAGCACAAAGGGATCCTGGGCCAGCAGCAAGAAGAGCCTTTAAGGGGTGGCGGGGGGCGCCTGGGGGGCTCAGTCGTTAAGCGTCTGCCTCCGGCTTGGGTCATGATCCCAGGGTCCCGGGATCGAGCCCACATCGGGCTCCCTGCTCAGCAGGAAGCCTGCTTCTCCCTCTCCCACTCCCCCTGCTTGTGTTTCCTCTCTCACTCCGTCTCTGTCAAATAAATAAATAAATAAGATCTTTTAAAAAGGGGGCGGACATGGAGGGGAAGCAGGCAGAGATCTACGCCTTGGTCACCAGCTTGGTCACCGGCTCCAGGAGGCTGGGAGGGAAGTGGGCCAGATGCGTGCGGCTTCAGAGGGGATTTTGGCTTCATTTTTTTTTTTACAAGCATAATCTATTTGTGCATTACTTGTGCTATTAAAAATTTATTTATTTATTTATTAGAATCATAGAGGTTTTTAAAAGTTTTTTAAAGATTTTCTTTGAGAGAGAGAGATTGAGAGAACGAGTGGGGGGAGGGGCAGAGACAGAAGCAGGCTCCCCGCTGAGCAGGGAGCCCAAGGCAGGCTTGATTCCAGGACCCTGAGATCACGACCTGGGCCCAAGGCAGACACTTCACCGAGGGAGCCCCCCAGGGGCCCTAAGAGGTCAGTTTAAAAAGGAGGCAGAGGCACAGCTCACACTACATGTGCTGGGGAGCTGGAGGGCGCGAGACCAGGCAAAAACAGCTCTTCCGAAGCAGCAGACTAGGAGGTATTTGGCCTTTGAAAAGGCTGGGGAAATAAGAGAGCCCTGTGCTCAGAGGGAGGGGCAGGAGGGGAGCGAGAGGGGGTCTGGGTCGGGGCGGGGGGCACACCTGGATCCTGGGAGAGGCCAGGAAGGAAGGGGCTTGGTCTAACCTCGCCACCACCCACCTCCCTGGCAACAGACACTGCCTCCCTGGCCTTCCCGGCAGCCCTTCCTCACCACATGTGGAAACCTCCAAATGGGTTTACCATGCATGCCAGCAGCTTGGGTTGGGGGCCTCACAGCTGCTTCAGCTCCTCTCTGCCTTGAACCTGAAGTTTTCCCAGGAATGACCTGCACCTTCATTACAGAGGAAGAAGTCTGCAGGCACATGTCAGGGAGCTCCCTTCCAACCGGTCACCTCAGCATGAAGGGAGCCTGGTAGCAATTCAGGGGCAGGACGTGGAGCTTGGGCAGGTGTGAGCACCGCACTGTTAGGATACAAGGGAGAAGGATGGGGGGTGCTGGAGACTGAAGTCAGAACTCTGAGGGCACGGACCAGCCCAGGGCACGGACCAGCCCAGGGCACCAGTGTCCAGCTAGGAAGTGAGGGCCTGACTGTGTCCTGCAGGTGGTAGTGGGGTGTGACTCAGTGTCTGATGGTCATGGAGACTCCCCAGGCTGGTTTCTCCCGGGCTGATGGCCCATGAGGCCCTTCCTTCCCAGAAGACTCACCCTAAGTAGGCAAGTGGGAAGGGGCAGTCCCCCAGAAGGGGGAGCCTGGGAGTGAGACTTGCTGTGTGGTCTGGCTGCAGGTTGGAGGGGACTGGACAGCAGGTGGGGACATTGGCAAGTTTGCAGAGAGTTAACAAGGGGAAGCCCACACATGGGGCTGCAGAGCAGGGCTGGGCCCAGCAGCTCCTTACACAGGAAGTTGGTTATACCTGTGTCCTCAGAGCTGGAGGGGCTTAAAGGTTAGGTCTCATCCCAGAGGGAAGAGGTTGAGGCTCAGACCAATCCAGGCCCTTCTCCGCAGACAGAGCTCAAGCCCCTCCACAGCTTGGAGGCTGTTCCTCCCTCTCACCAGGACCTGCCTCTTCCTTCCCCATCACTGACTTTGGAGAGTTATTAAAAGCAAATCTCTGGCATGAACTGGATTCCTTTCATCTTCCTCTTCCTCTTCGTATTAAATATTAAATACGCAAAACGCACATTGGCTTTCTGGATGCTTAGATCCTAGGTGAGCATGAGTTAGAAGGCACCCAGTTGGCCTACAGTGGAATGGTAACCATAACAGGGCATCCACGAGGTGGGCACATTCCATCCAGACTCCCAACTGACCCTCAAGACCAGCCAGCCCTTGTCCGAGTCATTTCTACTGAGGAAAGAGAGAGAGAGAGAGACAGTGTGTCAGAGAGCAAGGAGCCTGCTCAGAGTCACACAGCATGACAGGATGGGAGCCTGGTCATGAGCCCCAGCCTCTGACTACACTTCCCGATTGGGCGTCTCATGGTGGTGGGGGTGGGAGGGTGTTTATCGAGAACTGGGAGGGCAGGGCACCCATAGACGCCCACTCATCCCTAGAAGGGTCTTGGAGGGTGCTGCTAGTTGCTTCCCGACAGATGGAGCTCACTGCCACCCAGGCTACCCCTCTCACTAGTCAGACTCCCAGCACAGCAGAGCTCGCTGGCAGATCCACCTCTCTGGGGAGGAAATCCTGGGAAATGTGGCTGCAGGAGTGACGCTGCCCGGCATGGACTGGGCACCCAGCTCTTGTGAGGCACTGGGCCAAGCACCTTTCCTGAAATACCTTGTTCATTTCTCAGAACGGGGGGTGCCGCCACGTTCACCCCATCTACATGAGGCCCTGAGAACTTAGGTAGCAGGGCCAAGCCCTCTCAGCTCAACAGAGCTGCATAAGGAGACAAACGTGTGTGCAGTGCTGAGTGTCTGGGAAGGACACCAAGAGACGGTCACATCCCCCCAGCTGAGTCCCAGTGACATCGCCCAACAGCAGACGCTCAAGGGAAAGGTGGTGGGAAAGTCAACAGAGGAAGAGAAAGCTGAGGTCAATCTTGTGGTGACTACAAGGTCATAGTGGATGATGGGTCTTCCCTTGGGAACCCTTCCCCAGTCCCCAAGACCAAACGAAGCCCACCAGTGGGGCAGACATGCCACTGAGGCACGCAGCACCAGGGGCTGCTCCAATCAGAGACATTTGTTAACACAGAAGTCACAGCTGGGATTCACTTAAACTGATTTTGGCCACAATTACCGGTCTGCTCACCCACCTAAGAAACTGTAATGAAGGTGAGCACAGGCACACACAGGTGGGCTGTACTCTATCCGGGGCGGCCCCAATGGTAAGACAGGAAAGGCCCGTCCCTGCACGATTCTGGCCAGGGGCAATTCTCCAGCTGGCTCCCGGCACATCTGTGAGGCAGCGGCCGTGCTGGACGACACGGACTGCACTTATGGTTTCCCTTTTCACGTCAACAGCAACCTGGACACCCAGAAAAATCCTGGGACCAAGCATAGGTCAGCAGTGCCCCAAAGCCAGGCAAATAAGGGAAGGCTCGTGTAAGGGGGCTCTGAGGTCAGTGCACTTGTGCCCACTCTGGTGGCCATCAGCCCTGTGATTTTGGCTGCCCCATTTCACCCCCTAATTGTCTGCTTCCCTGTCAGATGGAGGGCAGGAATGAGACCCACTGAGTAAGGCTTTTACTAGAGAGAAAAGGCTGAGGGCATCTCCCACCAGTGGCTGCTCATTGTCCCCCACTGGGGCACAGACCCTGAGCCAGGGCCCAAAGTCCCGCCTCAGTGGGGACCTGGGCTAGCACTCTGGCCGTGGGAAGGACAGACCACCCTCAGTTCCTTCCCAAAGCTGAGCCCAGTATTTCTGGGGAGATCAACAGGACAGGACAAAGGGCAGACAAAGGCCAGGTTGACAAGCCCCTCACGGACTGCACGCAGGAGGGGTGTGGGCAGTGACGCACGTGGCCCCTCCCAGACAAGAGCAGAAGTCACTTGGGGCCTGGAATCCGGAGGGCCTGAGAAGCTGGCCAGGGCAGGGCACTTATGAGTGCGTGCAGCTCTGCCAACTGTGTGTCCACTCCAGAGAGAATCCGGCTAGCTAGGGAGAGGGGACCCCCAGAAGGGAAAGGAGGGTGGGCTGGGAGTGGAGTTCTGGGTCCAGGAGGAAATGGGGTAGAGGTGGGGGAGCCGTTGCCCAGATGTCCCTAGCTACTGGCAGTGCAGTGATGCGGTTGGTCCCTAGGGCAGCCAGACAGGGCAGAGTGCTCCTGGGGGGAGCAAGCCCCACGTCCTCCCGTCCAGGGTCCCCTGCAGCTCTCTCGCAGCCAGTAACTGCCCTGTGTCCACCCCTCCACGAGCAGCACTGAAGCCAGCCGGAAGGGAGGGAGGAGGGTCGCAGCTTTGGGTGCAGGGGATCCGCAGCTTGGGAGGCGGGGCGGTGGGGGAGGGAGGGACAGACCCCTCCTTGCTGGGAGGGCTTGAAAACTGCAGTGGCCCCTCCTCTATCCAAACCCCGTTGCACGTAGGGCGGTGGCTTTTTCGACCAGAGCGGGTGGCACCATGTCGCAGAGAGCGGTCTCCAAGCAAGCAGCAGCGAGGCGGAGTGGGGGGGACGACCTCACTAGACGCGGGTGCGGCTCCACTCCCTCCCCGCTGGGTTTCTCCTCCCCTGCCCTTGCACAGCGTCCCTCCAGCCCCCAGGGCGCTCCGTTGGCGCAGACAGGGCCTGGCCCGCCAGCCCTGGGCTAGGGCTCGGGCTCCTGCAAAGGGTCCTACCCTCCTGCCTCCCACCCTCGTGAAGGCGAGGTCTGACCAGGGTCTGAGGTAGACAGGCGCCTCAGGGGATGCTGTCTGCACCCCGCCCCCCGCCGAGCGCGCCCACCCGGGGGTACGGACCCACCCGCACCAGGGCCCTCGGAGCCACCCTGCCACAGTAGCGCCTGGCCTGGCACAGCGGCCATGGAAGGGGCAATGCACCCTCACCCAGGGTGCTCGCTTGGGCGCAGCCCCCGCCCATTGGCCCACGCCGGCTGCCCACGCGCAGCAATCCTTGCCCCGGGGTACCAGGTGTTCCCAACCCGTTGGCCCTGAACCCCAGCTCCTGTGGGTTTGGCCGGGCTGCGCCCCGCACCCTTGCAGAGCGTGAGGTCTGAGATGTGAAAACAGAGTCCGCCACCGTCCCCGGCTTCAGGCGAGGCGAGACAATGGCCTCAGCTCAGACCCACCGCTGCCCCCGGATATCCGCGTCCCCGACGCCTACCGGACAGGGTGCTGGCCATGGTGCTGGCGGCGGCGGCTGCTGCGGGAGGCCTAGGAGGCTCGGGCGGCGGCGGCTGCTGCAGGAGGCCTAGGAGGCTCGGGCGGCGGCGGCTGGAGCTGCAGTCGCGAATGCTGCAGTGCTGGGGAGGGGAGGGAGCGAGGGAGGGCGGGAGGCGGGCACAGAGAGGGAGAGGGAGAGGGGGGAGAGCGAGAGCTAGAGAGAGCGAGAGCGAGAGTGTGTGTATAAGAGAGAGAGAGACAGAGCGAGCCCGTGCGCCTGAGCAAGAGTGTGTGCGACGACTGGCTGGCTGTGGTAGGGGCTTGCAGCCGTCAGAGGGAGGTGAGGGTGGGAGGGCAGAGACCAGCTTGGGACATAAGGTCGGACACTGCAGCCCATGCCCATCCACTCCCTGCTTACCTCTTGGACTCGCTGCCCCAGTTTGGCTTTGTGCAGGCTTGGGGGTATGGGGAGACATGCCCCATTCCCCAGGGCCGGCACGGCAGGAGAGGAGAGGCCCCCACATCAGGCTGGGGCTGGAGAGCTCTTCATTAAAGCCTCTGAAGCCTGGGAGGTGTGTTCTGTGTGTCCAGGTCCATGCTGAGGGGAAAGCATGTCATAGACAGGAGGGTAGGAACTGGTCGGGAAGGCCTCCAAGGAGCACCCCAAAGAACGAGTCAATTCTGGGGCAGAAAAAGAGGATAAATGAGATGGTGAGGCCTAGGACAAACGCTTTGAAGTGAGATAGAGATGAGTTTCAACCCCAGCTCTGAGACCCACTTGCTGTGCGATTGGGAGCGTGTTTCTGACTTCTCGGTGGCTCTGTTTCTCGTGGGTAAGATACAGCCATGACGCCAGTCTCCAGGTGAAGAGAGATACAGTTGATGAGTGTGCGGGGGTCATGACTCCCTCCTCTCTGGGCCTAGAGATCAGGTTGATATCCCCCATGGGAGAGCTTTGCAGATGGTGGGCCCTTTTCCTGCAGTGACCCTCTCGTCTCACTCTGGCCTTGGGAAGTGAAATGGATAGAGTGTCATTTCCATTTAAGGGACAGAGCCACAGAGGTCAAGAGAAACGCTTGCCCCGTAAGCAACTAAGTCCTTGGGCCAAGAGTAAAACTGGGAAACCTCAGGAGCCTGCAGAGGGGTGAGGGAGGCCCAGAAAGGGGCCAGACACGGTCAGAATCCAGCTGGAGCAGGCCCAGCAGATGTGAACATCCGGGGGCGCACAGGGCGGGCCTGGGGCTGGTTGACATCTGTTGTGTGGCCCACACAGTGCCTGCCCCACCACAGGTAACCCACAGACCTGCAAGAACAGACTCAATCCGGATTTGTTGACTCCACCGAGATCTCTGTGTCTGCTGAGCGGGGCTGCTTATGGCCAGCCTCGGTGTCCACTTCCTCTCACCTTTCACACTTAGGCTCAGTACGTGGCCTTTATAAGCTAGAATTTATGGCAGGCTGGGCCGTCCCACGCGTGAGGGTGGCCAGGCAGCGCGTGCCTCAGCTGCGCCACTCGGGGACCTCAGCTCCGGCTCTGACCCCAGTGGCCCCCAGTCTCTGGGTCCTGCCTTATCTTCCTCGGCCTTCTGTGCTCTTAGAAGGCGGCTGCCGGGGAGGCGAGGGGCGCAACTCCTGGCTTTGGGAAGGCCGCTGGCCACCCACCCGTCCTTTTGTGAAGTGGGGACGGTGAGAGGACGCATCTCGGGGCCATTCGGGGGACAAGCGTGTCCACGCCTGCACGCTGGCGCCGGAGCAGCCGGCCCTCAGCAAGCGTGTGGCCGGCTGGGCTCGCCGGGTCTGCGACAGACCCGGTCTCCAGCGGCGCGGGCAGTGAGGAGGCCGCCGGCCAGCCCGGGTCCCCCTCGCACGCGCAGCAGACAGGGCACGGGGTCGGGCCGGCTGCGCCGGGGTCCTCTAGACGGGCACCGCCCTCGGGAGCGGCGCAGACGCTGGACGCGGGACGCCGGGCGGACGGCCGGCGGGGCGGGAAGGGCGCGGCCGCTCGCCGGCCGAGCAGCCATTCGCGGGGGAGGCGGAACGGGAACCCCGGGAACCGCCCCCGCAGGCTTGCGCCGTCGTCTGGGCAACCCGGGGACCTGGCCCGGGGCGGGGCGTGGATCGCAGGCTCCCGCGGCCGCCGCGTCGGGGGAGGAGACGGCTCGCAGCTCGGGTTTCCGCCCGCGGGCTCCGGGTCCGCGGGAGGGGCGGGGTGCGGCCCGGAACCGAGCGCGCGGGCCCTCTGCTGCGGAACGGTTTCCGCCGGGAACCACGCTCCGCGGACCGGAACTGGGGGCGGAAGTGCAGCGCGTTCAGGGACGACGGCCCGTCTTAGCCCGCCCAGTCCGAGCCGGCTGGCGGCGACGGGGACGCAGTGGCCCCGGCTGAACTGGGGAACATTCCTGGGCGGCCCCGGCGGCGGAAGGCTGTCCGCGGAGATAAGTGAGTCGTGAGTCGCAAAGACTCCGGAACTGGCTCTTTCACCAGCGCGCGCCTCCCTGAACTGCAGCTCCCGGCAGACCCCGCGCCGCCTCGGGCCCGCGCGCCGGTCTCTCTGCCGCGCTGCATTCTGGGGCCGGTGGTTTTCCAGTGCCCGTGGGTGGGGCCCCGCGCTCCGCGGAGCGGGTCTCCCGGCTGGGGTCCCGGCGCGGGGGTGGGGGGCCTCCCAGAGGGGCAGGGATCCGGGCGGTCCGGGTATCCGGGCGGGACGGCGTCCCGGCCGAGCGTGGGACTGGGGGCCCGGCCGAGCGGGGTGGAGGGGCCGTCAGTGTTCGGGTGAACTGTCCGCTGGCCCCGGTGCCCCGCGCCAGGCCGGGGATCTGACCTGTCGAAGCTCTGGTGCAGGTAAGCGAATTGCTGCCTGCAGAGCGCGTGGGGCTGTGCACGCCTCGCCTCGAGCAGGAAGGAGCCGCTTGGGGCCGGAGAGCAAGGCGGGGCCCACCTGTAGGTTCTTCCGGTCCTCAGACCCCTCAGGTTAGGGTGTCACAGGCTTGCCCTCCGACCTCGTACGCGGCGGGACTGCCTGACTGGTGGCGTGGCCTGGTACTCGGGAAAGGCTGCCCACAGGCTTGTCCCCATCTCTGTGCCATAGGGCTTCCTGGGGACAGTGGCATGTCGCAGAGTCGTGGGCTGGCGTCACTTACCTGCAGTGGCTGAGATTCCCAGGTGTTCGGAGGAGATTTTGTCTCCCACTCGCACAGCCGGTGTGCCAGCAGCCTCTGTGCCCTCCTGCGAACAGGCCAGCATGCCCAAGATAGCCCTGAGGGGTGTGACCGTGGATTTCCCTTTCCAGCCGTACAAGTGCCAGGAGGAGTACATGAGCAAGGTCCTGGAGTGTCTGCAGAAGGTACGGCTGCGGGCGGCCGCGTTGGTGCCCTGGGAGTGGGTCTGCGCGGTCAGAGCTTCCGCGATGTCCTCACGGGACGACCGTCCGCCTTCCGCTCACTCCCGCTGAGCCCCATGGGGTCACAGGCCTCCTTCCGGACACGGGACTGGTCACAAATGGCACCGGCGTTCTAGGAGAGATGATGGACAAGTAGAACAGCTCTTGGCTGAAGAAGAGTTGGGGGCCGTAGGCCTGGGAGCACCTTGAGGGTCTCTATGAGGAGGTGGCGTTTGAGCCGAGGCCGAGTGTGGGGGGCAGCCAGCCGTTTGAGGGCGGAGTAGTGTTTGCACGTGGAGGGCTAGCCGGTGCCTAATCCTCATTTTGGAAGGTCTGTAAAGCTCAGGAATGTGCCGGAAGGCAGAAGGAGTGCAGGTAGCTCTCCGTGGCTTCCTTAGTGTGTCGTGTTGTGCCCCGATGGAGCTCCCAGTGCCCGCGGGCTGACTCTGCAGCGGGGCTCCCGGCTGCTGTGTGCGCACGGACTGGACTCCTGCAGGGAGGAGCCCAGTGCCCGTTCCTGGGAGCAGCACAGTCTGGCCGGTCCACCCTGTATCTCCCCAGGCTTGCTGCTCAGGCTCCCGCGTGGGGTGCACGTAGGTCATCAGGTTCCGCGCGGTGGAACTTTGTGACCGAAGTTACAGAATAGCACTGTGTCGGCAGCCGCCGGAGTGGCGGCTCACGGTACGTTAGGCTGAGGAACACAGTTGCGTTCTGGGTAACGCTGTGTACATCGTCCGCTAAGCGGTGCGGAATCAGCCCGTAGCCGCTGGCTTTCGGGTGAGCGTGGAAGCGTGTCACGTTGCCGGCCTTCCGCAGGCCTTGTGCCGCGTCGGGTGGGCTCAGCCTGAGCAGAGCTCCCGCTGCTGGGCCGCCGGCCTGGTCTCGGCGGGCCGCGCAGTCTGCAGTGCTTCTCCCTGCTTCCCCGTGACCTCGTTGCTGACCCCATTCAGAGAGTCAACGGCATCCTGGAGAGCCCCACCGGCACGGGGAAGACGCTGTGCCTGCTCTGCAGCGCGCTGGCCTGGCGGGAGCACCTCCGCGACGCCGTTTCGGCCCGCAGGATTGCTGAGAGAGCGCCCGGGGAGCTCTTCCTCGATCACACCTTGTCGTCCTGGGGGGCTGCCACTTCAGATGGAGACACCCCAGGTGAGGCTCCCTTCAGCCCCTCTGGGTCTCCCCAGAGAGGCAGCAAAGGAATAGAGAGGGCTGGTGAGGCTCTGGCGCAGAGCTCCGCGCGGGGCGTTGTAGCCGCGACATTCTACCTCAGCGGGGGCGGTGCACCTGGGGGCAGAGCCCTGTGGCCAAACTAGAACTCCGCAGAAAGCCCCTGAGCTCGCTCCCCGGACCGGGCTGAGTGAGCCCAGCGCCCCCGGGTCCACGGCACACCAGAGTGTCGTCCCGTGGTGCCGTGACCCGCGCTGCTTCCTTACGTCCGGGCAGCTTGCTACGCGGACATCCCGAAGATCGTTTACGCTTCCAGGACCCACTCGCAGCTCACTCAGGCTGTCGGCGAGCTTCGGAAGACGTCCTACCGGTGGGTCAGGCGCCGCGCGCCCCTGCCTCTGACTTACGGGGGGTTGGCCTTGACGAGCTGGTTTGATGGTGGCGCTCTGCCTGGAGCCCCTCTGGACTGCAGAGCCCCTGCGCCCCGCTGCAGCCGCCGCACCGCGTGAGGTCAGGCTGTCTGTGCCGCCCGCACTGCGGAGAAAGCCCTCCCCGCTGCGCCAACCTCGGCTTAGCGCTCCGAGCCCCTGGAAGGCGATGTGGTGTTACCTGTGGGTGTGGGTCCATGTGGCGGGCATGTGATGGGAAAGGAGGCGCTGCCTCCTCCTGGGGCCCGGCAGAGCTGTAGGAGTCCTGGGGTCCTGCGCCAGCCTCCTGTACGGGGGGCACGGAGTCAGCGGGGTCTCCTCCCGTCTGCCCGTTTCCCCCACCCCGTCTCCTTGCTCAGTCTGGGCCATGCAGTGGAGAAAGCGCCTCCCAAGCCTGGGGCCCGCTATGGCCATGGCCCCTCCCTCTGGCTACCTGGTGCAGGTGTGAGCCCCGTCTCCCTGCACTCCCCGTGGGTCCCACACGCCCACGTTCATGCTGCTAGATGGCACCGGGGCTCTTGCTCCCTGGTCCTCAGACCCCATCATCTGTCTTCTGCCAGGCCTAGGGTGTGCGTGCTGGGCTCCCGGGAGCAGCTGTGCATCCACCCCGAGGTGAAGAAGCAGGAGAGCAGCCACATGCAGGTGGGTTTCTGGCGCGCGCTGTTCTCTCTGGCTCTTTTGGAGCCCTGGCCTCTGCGCCCTGGGGAGGGCCCAGTGAAGAGCTGGTGGGGGCCGGAGCAGGGCACAGTCGCCGCATGCCGGGCAGCACTGCCGGCGGCCTGTCCTGTGGCTGGCCCAGCACTCTGCCCTTCCTTGGCCATCGTGCTAGCTGGGGCTGCTTCCTTTATGTCCCAGATTCATTTGTGCCGAAAGAAGGTAGCGAGTCGTTCCTGTCATTTCTACAACAACACAGAAGGTAAGGGGTCTGGGGAGGCCACTCCTGCCGGTTGGTCTGCATACAGCCAGGAGGGCTTGGAGTGTGTGCTGCCTCCTAGACCTTGTGGCCTGCTGGCTCTCCGCTTTGGGGCTCCAGACTGACCCCATTGGTTCAGCGAGGTGAGGGGGTGAGGTGGGGTGGTGCTGGGCACTGTCTCTGGACCGTGGACCCGTGCTGGATCGTGTACAGAAAGGCCAGGGCAGGGAAGGCTGCCATCTCAGAGGGGCCTCCTGGCCAGGCCAGCCTTGCCGCTGTCTGGGAGCGTGGATTTCGGGGGTTCTCCATCCTGAGAGGTGGGGCTCTCTGGGCCCAAACTGTCTGTGCCAACAGGAGGGTTGGTGCTGAGCAGCTCCTCCCCGCCGGGAGTCTGGAATCTGGGCGCCCGCCAGCCAGGGGTGCCCACATGACCGGCCCCAGCAGACGCTCTGGGCGCTGGGCGTCTGGCGAGCTTCCCGGGAGACAGCATTTCACACGTGGTCTCAGCCCTTTCTGGGGCAGATGGCCGGGAGGGGTTCTGGAAGCTGTGCCTGGTCTCCTGGACCCCTCCACAGGCTTTTCCCTTTACTGATTTGCCGTGTGTCTTTGGGGTGCGACAGGGCACAGCATGGGTGCGGCTCTCCCTGAGTCCGGGCAGTCTGCCAGCCTTTGGTGCTGTGGGAGGACAGCCTCTCCTGGAGGTGGCTGAGGTGACTGGCCCGGGGTTGTGACGACAGCTGGCCCTGGCGTAGCTTGATGTGTGTGGCCACCGGTGCCCACGGCCCTTGACTGCTGCTGCGCACCTTCCTTCGGCCCAGAGTGGAGGGCTGGCCCCCCTTGCCTCCACGTCTGTCGGGTCTTGCTTTTCCATCGCGTGGCTGCCCCCGCGTCTGAAGCTCCGCTGGAGCCAGAAGCCCCATTGGGGCACTTCTCTGGGCTATGGTCTCTCTGTCTCCTAGCACAGCCGCGGCTCTATGGCTCAGGCTTGTGCTTTGGTGGGGTCGGGGTTCCCTCTTCCTTGCCTCAGGGCTGGGAGTCAGATCCTGGCACAGGAGTGACAGAGGCCCTAGGGCACTCACAGGGCCCTAATGCTGGGGTCTGGGGTGCCCGGCATGCCAGGGCCATGTCTGCTCCCAGTAAGCTTGGACTCTCACCTCTCAGCAATAGGCATCCTGTGCCCTGTCCCTGGAGCTCACTGCTCACCACCTTCTTGCTGGCTGTGTTGTTTGGTCTGGTGGCACCGGGAACCCTTGGCACAGCAGTGACGAGTACACGGGAAGCACCGGGGGCCGGCCTGGCCCGCAGTGACCCTGCACGAGGGCAGCTGCCAACTGCTGTGGCCTGGTGGTGGCTCGTGCCCCGCTCCGGCAGGCTGCTGGCTGAGTTGCTCTGCTTTGCTCTGTTTGTGTGAGGCCTGTGGGTGTCAGGATGGCTCCAAGGCGATTTCCCCCTTGCTTTGTCCTCCTTCTGTCCTCCTTCTGTCCCCTGCTCTCCCATCCTGGTCCCGCTGTCGCATAGGCCTTCGGCTCACGCCTGTTGTGCTTAGTGGAGTCCTGTCTTTTTGCCCCATTGTGGCTGCCTCTGTCTACATTCTTGACAAAGGGGTGGGTTGCAGGTACCCTATTCCCCCTTCCTGGAGCCTTTGAGCAACACTCGCTGGGAACTGCTCCATCCCCTTTCCACAGCTCTCTGCAGCTCAGCTCTAAGCTCTCCAGCCCTCATCTGCAGTGCGGTTCATCCGCCGCCCCACACCGGCACAGCCCCACTCCCGCAGCCCCCCACACCCGCACCGCCTCACACCCGCACCGCCCCACACCGGCACCACCCCACTCTTGGACTCTTGTCACCTGTACTGTCTTCACTTGCAGCATCTCTTACCTTCTCTGGTGGGTGATGGAACGGGTGGGGGGAGGGTCAGGAGTCCGGAGGAGGGGCGGGAACTGAGGGGCACTTCCAGCCCACAGTGGAGGCAGTGCGGGAGCAGGTGTGTGCTGGTCTCCTGGGCTGCAGACCCTCCCCCTGCTGTGCCCCGTGCATGGCAAAGTGAGGGAGCTGTCACAGCTGGCTCCAGGCTTCATTGGTCATGCCCTGGTCCCCGGCCTCCCTGCTCTGCCGGCCCTGCCGCGCACTGTCGGAGGTCTGCCGCGCGCCTCTACTGCATCTCAGCTGCCTCTTCCCCTGCCGTGGGATGTGCGGTGGCACCGCCAGCGGCTCCCCAGCCCTTGGGGGAGTGAGCAGACTCAGAAGGGTCTGAGAGGAGGAGAGGAACGTGTGGGAGGAAGGAAAGGTGCAGAGCTAGCGTCCTGCTTGGCTTCTGTCTGGGGGAGCAGGCAAAGGGCCCCGCTCGCTGCCTATAGCCTCTGTGTGCTGGGGTCAGCCCTGGCTTCATCCCCTTCACCTCCTCTTCAGCCTCCGCCGCCCCTTCCTGTTGCCCGCCTCCCTTCTAGGCTGTCCTGCTGCAGAGCCCGCGGATGGGCTGCTCTGTTGCTGCTGTGCTGTTGGGCGCACAGCCTTTCTCTCCCTGCTGACCCTAGGAGGCATTTTGGGTTCGGTCACCACCAAGGTCACCGCCAAGGTGTGTTCTAGCCTCTGCAGTGAAGGGCCAGGCCCAGTACCTGCCACAGTGGGGCCAAGAGCCAGGAGCCGGTTTCCACAGGAGGCTGCCCTGCCCGCTGGGCTGTGTGTTCGAGGAGAGCCCTGGGCCTCCCAGCCTGGATGTGGGCTCCTGAGGGGCTGGGTGAAGGCAGCTCTTCAGGGGGTTCCTGGGGCCCCTTCTTAGCTCCTTTCTGGTCCAGGCCGCCTGCGCAGCCGGCAGGGAGTCACGCTTCTCTTGGGCGGCCATCGTGGGTCTGTCAGGCATGGAGTGGGTTCTGCTTCGGGGCCTCCCACCTCCCTCAGGCCTGCCTCAGATCTGTGTCCCTGCACTGTTGACCTCTGGGGGGAAGCGAAGAGAGAAAGCTAATTCCGGCCAGACCAAAGCCTAATTATGGGACAGATGCTTCCAGGCACAGCCTTGAGGGCATCTAGAGACAGGCTGAGGGGCTGTGCACCCGCCTTTGTCCCCCGGGGTCCCCTGTCCTGTTAGTGCTCGGTCTCAGGCCAGCAGCTCCTTCTCGAGGCAGAGAGCCAGGCCCCCGGAGGGTTACTTCAGGTCTGGGGCCCTTCCAAGGTCACTCACACTCTCAAAGCAGGAATTCTCTGGAGAGCCCCTAGGTGGTTGGGCGCCCTGGTCCTGCTCGGAGGGAGCGTCACTGCCTGGGTGTTCCTCTGGGGTCTGCGGGACTCACTGGGCCTGAGGACGTGTCTTTGTTCTTGCCTGTGTCCTCAGAGAAGAGCCTGGAGCAGGAGCTAGCTACCACCATCCTGGACATCGAGGACCTGGTCAGAAGTGGGAATAAGCATAGGTAAGACCCCTGCGGCCAGACAGCAGCCGCCCGTCCGTCCTTCTGGAACAGGTTCTGCCATGACGAAGCCGGGCACGCCACTTCCTTTGCTTTGCTCCTTGACTGATCGTAAACTTAATGGTTCTTTGGTGTGAAAAGAGTGGTTTTGAATACCGGGGCAGCAGGGAAGCCGTCCCTGCTGCTGAGGTGACCACAGCCCTGCCGGGCAGCCCCGGCTTCCTGACGGATTTGCTTTGGCTTCCAGCGGCTAGCGGGCCCGGTGCCGGCCTCCTCCACTCGTCTGGTTTCCACAGAACCCACGTGCTTTTCCGCTCTTTGTGTCCATCTCTTGCGGCTTCAGGGCTTTGGGCTGTGCTGAGACAGGACTGGGCGTTTTCTTTCTGATTGCCGTGTTCTCTACCCAGGGACAGGATTGGGGTGTTTTGTTTATGTTGATTTTTTAACAGGTGATTCGCTGCTGTGGTTGAAAACTGGTGGTGTGAACCGTAACGCAGTGAGCCCCTGCAGTCCCCAGGCCCCGGCTCCCGTCAGAGCCCCGCAGCACTGGGCTCCTTGCTCTTGCCTGTCAGAGGGCACGGCGTGCGGCCTGGCCGCCGCCCAGCGGGAGCCCCTCCCGGGGCCTGGACCTCCCTCGTGGCTCCAACATGTGCCTCCCTCCCCTCCACAGCCTGTGCCCATACTACCTTTCTCGGAGCCTGAAGCAGCGAGCCGACATCATCTTCCTGCCATACAACTACTTGTTGGACGCGAAGGTGAGGCTTTGGGCCTGCGGCTGATGGTTGCTGGTATCAGGTGGCGTCCCTGGGCTCGTGTGGGACTGCCGGAGCCTCCGTGGGTTCAGTGTCTGAGAGAGACCCGCAGGGCTGCAGGCGTGTGTGCGAGGCCTCCGCCTCCCTCCCTGGTCTGGGACACACGTGGGTCTCCCTCACTTTGCCATGCACGGGGCATAGCAGCTGTCGCCAGCGTGGGGCCGTGGGTCTGCCATTCCAAGCTCTCTGGGGGCGGGCGGGCTGATGGAGTGGGGGCAGCCCAGCGGCTGCATCCGTAGGCCGGTCCCTGGCCTTGCCCCGGCGGCTCGGCTTGTCTCTTCCCAGGTGGGCCCAGTGAGGCGGCCCTGAGCGTGTGGCCCCGGCCTCCCTTGCAGCCGTCTCTTGAGACGCACGTGTCCACCCATCCTCGCACACACCCTTGGTTGAATGCGGGCTTGGCCTTCGTGTTGCCGCAACAGGTGGACGACTCGCCGCCCGGGGCCTTACTGGTCCAGCACGACTGTGGTGCAGGCAGTCAGCCAGCGCGGGCGGTGCTGGTGCTCAGCGGCGGGAGGGGAGAGGAGCAGAGCACAGGGGCTGGGGTCAGTGCCATAGGGCGGGGATGTCTCCGAGGAAGGGCAGGCTTCAGGGCCCATGGAGAGAGCAGGGGGAAGCAGAGCGTGGCATGGGTGCGGGCGGCTCTAAAGCGGTCCGGACCCTGCGCAGAGCGTGGGGCGCACTGGTGCCTGGCCGGCCCCACCCCAGCATGGTGCCCTGGGCCTGACAAAGTGATTATCTGGCTGACCTGGAATGGCAGAGGGTGGAAGGGGGTGAGGCAGCCACGACGGAGGCCAGAGGTGGGGGGCTCTAGGACGGGCTGCAACGCATAGACCAAGCTGCTGGCCAGGTTCGCACGGCAGTGCCACCGAGACACGCCCGCACGGGAGGCAGTGGTTTTCAGCAAGCTTGCTTAGGTATTTCAGCGGGAAAAGGAAAGGTTTGGGACTCTTTTCTCTAAAAATTGGCGCTGGAGTCAGATGTCTGTTTGGAAGAGAATGAATTTCAGCAGTTCCTTGACCCTGCACAACCCGGATGGAAGAGCTGGACGCGCAGAGCTCCTCCTGGACGGAGCAGGGAGGCAGGCCTGGCTCTCGCTCACACACACCGCGCGCCGGCCACAGAGAACTCCACGTTGGAGTTCGCCACGATGGAAAGCCCTGATCTCTAAGGGGAAAATTAAGAAAACGGCAGCAAGTCACAAAGGGAGAGTTTTCGTGGTACTGTGGACCGCGCCTGCCTCTGGGTGGCATCTCCGTCCCTCACTAGCCATCCCAGAGGAAGGAGCTGAGGCGGGCGGCCAAGTCAGCCTCTGCACGGAGAGTGTGCGGCACTGCTGGTCTGGAGAAAGTGCAGGTTAAAACCATAGGGGGATGGCCTTGTGCTCCCAGCAGGGTGTCCGGAAGGAGGCCGGTGGCCAGTGTCCCCCGAGGACGCAGGGCCGTGCTGGGCTCCTCCGCTCGCGGTGTGAGGTGGGGTGCCACTCTGGCAGCACACCTGAGGGGAGCAGCCAGGGCCAGAGCCTCGCCGTCTGTGGTCCACCCCAGGAACAGCCCGTCCATCAGCAGCAGGCGTCCCCAAAACAGCGCCACGAGCCGTGAGGAGGGCTGAGCTGTGGCCACACATCAGCGACACACGTGGGTCTCAGAACACATTGCCCACGGGCCGTTAGATGAGCCCTGCTGCCTGACTCTGTTTCCAGGACAGCCCAGGAAAGGCAGACCTGATCCCCGCTCACGAGGATGGTCAGAGCCCTCGGGTAGGGGGAGGGGAGCGGGTCTACTCTCCTGCGTGCTGACGACGCAGTGCTCGCGTTTGTCAAGACCAACTGCACACTTAAAACGGACACTTTATTTTTATGAGTATTGGACCTCAAAAGCAGCTGAAGTAAAGAAATACTGGCGTTGACCCCACCCGGGTCCACCCCAAGTCAGCACCAGCCCAAGCCCTGCTTGGGCCTCCTCCATCCCGTGGCTGTGTGGCCGCATGGTGCGGGGTCCCACGCCCGATCCCTCGTGCTGCGTGTCGCCAGAAGGGACACCTGACCTCCAGCTCAGCGGGTGGGAGATCAGGTGGGCATGGCCTGAGGGGCGTCCCCTGCTGGCCTTGAGCCTCTCGGCCCCAGCCCCGCGTCCTTCCCCTCTTGCCGCAGAGTCGCCGAGCCCACAGCATTGACCTGAAGGGGACGGTTGTGATTTTTGACGAAGCTCACAATGTGGTGAGTGCCCAGGTGGCCTTTCTGCCGCCCCCACCCCCCACGTCCCTGCAGAGAGCAGTGCAGACCTTTCTGTCCAAGGCTTGGGCAGGATATGCTGGCCAGCCCTGTGGCCCATTTCTATCCAAAACTCACAGCCCCGGCTTGGTCTCGTTCTCTTTGTCCCTTGGTGGCCACCTAACCTGATGCTTGCCCGCTGGTGACCACAGCTGGTCCCTCCCTGTTACCTCTGCCCTTCCACCGCATTGCTGTGGTCTCTGCTCAGGGCCCTGTGTTTCCAGGAACAGCTGCTCTTGAGCAGGACAGGGGAGGAAGGCCACTTGTGTGCTCTGGAGCCTACTGTCCCGGGACAGCAGCAGCCGTCCTCAGGCCTCCACTTGGTTCCAGGCACTTGTTATCATGGAAGATGGGACCATGGGTCTAGTGGGCCATGTCTGACTTTTGAGAAAAGCCAGAAACCTCTATATTTTTTTAAAGTTTATTTTTTCTAGTAATCTCTACACCCAGCTTGGGGCTCAAACTCATGACCCCAAGATCAAGAATTGTGTGCTTTTCTGACAGACCCAGCCAGGCGCCCCGAGAAATTTCTCTTCTAAATGGAAATTTTCCAGTTATGAAATTTCAAACATTGGTGTGGTGGTTTGGCTGTCTTTGGACCAGTGTGTGACCTGGCCTTAGGGACCGTGGCATGTGCCTTCCAGTAGCCTGCACCCCTACCCCACCTTGGCTTCCTGGGTCCCCGAGTCCCTGCCCCCGTTTGGCCATAGCCTAATGGATGTGCTTGGACTCCCAGGAGAAGATGTGCGAGGAGACGGCGTCCTTTGACCTGACCCCGCATGATTTGGCTTCAGGACTGGATGTCCTAGACCAGGTTCTTGAGGAGCAGACCAAGGCAGCCCAGCAGGGCGAGCTCCACGTGGAGTTCAGCACAGCTGCCCACCCAGGTGAGCTTATAGGTGGGAACGGAGAGACGGGCTGCAAGGTGCTCTCGGGGGTCCTGGAGGCCTGAGTCTTCCCAGGGCCCGCCCTTCAGGTCATCGTTTGGGGACAGTATGGACTTCTTTCAGAGTTTTCTTGGGGCCTCACAGACCAGGAAGTAGGTGCCACCCAGCCAATCCAGCATTTTCTAAAGACCTTTCTGTACTTTCCCAGTCGGTATAGTCTTTACTGTATACAAAAGAGAAGTAGGGGCACCCGGGTGGCTCAGTCAGTTAAGCAGCTGCCTTCAGCTCAGGCCATGCTGCCAGGATGCTGGGATCGAGCCCCGCGTCAGGCTCCCTCCTCAGTGTGGACTTGGCCCCTGCATTGATGCCCACTTTGATCACCCCGTGAAGTGATGACTACCAGATTTTTCTGTTGTGAAGTTACTTCTTCCCTTTGTAATTCCTGCGCAGCCTGTGGCATCCACGAGCAGTTCCTCCCTGAATTACCGATTGCTGTAATGTTTGTGAAGTGATGGGTTTCACGTCCGGATGCCTCTCATTTCTGAAGCCTGGGGATCCGGCTGCTCACTGCACCGCATGGGAGGGGCCCGGCCGGAAGCTCCCGCGCTCGCTCTCGCGCTCGCTCTTGCGCTGTCCAGAGCCACGCCTCTCGCTCTCACTCCCTCCCCAGCCTCATCAGTGTCTCCGTCCTTCCTGTGCGTCTCATTTGTCTGTTCGGTCCTGGAAGGTTCCACAGTTTTCCAGAGAGCAGATGCCCACCGTGAGGAAGGAAAGCTTGCTTCCCAGAGCTGCGTGTTGGTGCCTTCTTGGCCTGAGTCTGAGTGCTGGTCGGAAGACAATGATGCGGTGTCCTTGGTTGTCCCTGCGGCCCTCCCCCCCCCCCCTCCGTTGCACCTGTGTGGTCATTCTAGGGTCATTTCTTACTCCGCGCTGCTTCTTGTTGACTTTATTAGTTGGGTTGCCTGCCCTTGGGTGTCTGACACGTGACCGTGGTTCTGGAAGTTGAGATACCTGAGGGAAGTGTCTTGCTAGGTTCTGGTTTGTCCTTGCTGGGCTCTTTCCCCCCAGAAGGAGCGGACACGAGCACATTTAGTTTACTCCTCTCCGCTGCACACGGAGCCCTGCTGTCCCTTGTACGTTCACCTGCACTATGCTGTGTTCATGCCTCATGCGTCCTGCAGAGCCCCCCCCATACAGAAGCTCCCCTCTCCTCAGCTGCCACCTCCCTACAGCGGGGGTCCTGGCTCCGTCTGTGGGACACTGGCTTGTTTCCAGCATTCCGTGATTACCAGCAGGGCTCTCCGAGTGACCTGGGGCGGACGCAACCCCGGGTCCATTCCGGGACTCGGGGCTGGGGGCAGCCGGGAAGCGCGCCGCTGTGCTGCTGAACCCGGCCTGTGTGGTGGCTGGGGGCCTGGCCAGCAGGGTGTGACCTGGGCCTTTGCACATGTGCCAGTCTCCCAGATGGAAATGGCTCTCAGTGCGGTTTTGATGTGTTCTTCTCTCAGAAGTGAAATGGAACGTTTTTTTCAGTTGTTTGAGGAATGTGTATTTTGGCTTGGAAGTGGTGGTGCTAACGGGTGTGATGTCCTTGTTCTGTCCCAGGAAACCCCAGGGCGCTAGCCACCCCCCGCAGTCCGTGCTGGTCTGAGTTTCTCGCACCTCGCCTGTTCTTGATGACCTCCACAGTTGGGGGAGGCTCGGTGAAGCCTTCTGTGGAATGTGCCTTAGTTGGGAGGTGTCTGCTTTTCTCCTGGGTGTGCTGGGGTCGGGGGTGGCTCTGGGATTTGGGAGGAGAGCACACGGACAGCACGTTTTCACACCCTGCTGCGGCAGGGATTTCTGGTGGGTCATGGGTCTGATGAGGGATTTGTGTCCAAAATATATTCAGAAGCTCTTACCACTCGAGGAGAAGACAATCTGGTCGGAAACAGGCAAAAGCCGGGAAGAGACGCTTCTTCAGAGTAGACGTCCCAGTGGTCAGCATGTGCGGAGGCACGAGGTGGGCCCGGGAGACGGACCTGCACCGCTGGCGGGCGGCAGGGCCACGCCGATGGGCCCCCGTGGCGGAAGATTGAGGACGGCGTGGCTTCTCCTGAGGCCTCTCGTCACAGGCCAGGCCGAGGGGTGGCGTGTCTTCCTGTTGGGAGGCGTGCTGGTGGGTCTGGTTCTTGGCGTGTCTGCGGGAATGTCGTCGTGCTCCGTGCTGGGGGAAGGCAAGATGGTGATGCGCCAACTGTGTCACGCCGATTACTGGGAGGGACAGTTTTATAAAGACGCTCTTCGCCGCAGCTGTTGCTTTGTGGCACCGTTATTACAGGAAAGGCTGGATGGAGGCCGGACATTTTTCTGGTTTTCTGGTTTGGGAGTTTGAATTTAATCCTGACTTGTGGTCTATCCCTTGTTCCCCTCAGGAGGAGAGTAGTTCTTAATGTCACTGGTGTACTTGTGTTTAAACACAGACGATGGTGTCAGTCCACCGTAAGCCTCGTCATCGCTGAACTCAGGGGTCCCTTCTTCAGCCGTTCCCATGGCCCCACCAGGCGCTGAGGGGGGGGCGGGATGCTGCTCACTCACTCCCGCGCTTCCTGTCCCACCCTGGCCGTCAGCCACATCTCCAGGGCGCCCCGGTCTCGTCTCCTGGGAGGTGTTCTCTCGAGAACCCACCATGTGGCCACAGGGACCCTTGTTTGTTGCTGGCTCAGCCATTGTCCTGGGTCTCCGGTGGACCGGCCAGGGAGTGTGTCCCCACACGCGAGCGTGCCCACCACGTGTCCCTGCGCTTGCAGTGCTGCTGGCCCCTGTTCGGGCTGTGGGGATCTCAGAGCCTCGTGCGCTTGTCTGTGGTTGTCTCTGTGCCACGCCTACTTGGAGGAACAGGCAGGAACCCAGCCCGATTCCTGCTCTTTGGGGCCCAGTGGGTGGACGTAGCCCGTGACCACATGTTTGCTGCTCCCCCAGGGCTGCACCTGGAGCTGCAAGACCTCGCAAAGCTCAAGAGTGAGTGCCGCCCCTCCCCCACAGCTGCCGGGCGGGCACACCTGACGCCACGGCTCGCGGGGTGGGGGGGCACACCTGACATCACGGCTCGTGGACCTGACACCACATCTCGCCGCGGGGGGGCACACCTGACGCCACGGCTCACGGGGGGGGGGCACACCTGACGGACACCTTGCCCCGCAGCGATCTTGCTTCGCCTAGAGGGGGCCATCGATGCTGTTGAGCTGCCTGGGAACCACAGCGGCGTCACCAAGCCAGGGAGGTAAAGGGGACTGGGTGTGCCAAGCGCTCCTTGGGGTCCACCTGTCCCACCCCCACGCCTGTGAGGTCTGGGTGGGTTTCAGTGGCCCGTGAGGGCCTACTGTCTGTGCGCTAGGTTGTCTTGGGAGTCTCGGGGTGCTGTGTACGCAGGCGTGGCTACTGGCCCAGCCGCCCCCCGCCCCCCACCCCGCCAGCCACCCCTTGCAGCCTCCGTGGACTGGGAGGGCTCTGACCAGGGCACAGGGCGGCTGGGTGTGTCCCCCAAAAGTAGACAAGGGATCACGTCCTGTGGTTGGTGGTAGCTCTGATCTGGGCTCGGGTTCTGGAGGCACGGAATATTCTAGAATGTGCTGGAGCACTGCTGCCTGCCTTCTTCCCAGGCCCGTCTGCTGCGCTGTGATCAGAGCCTCGCAGGGCTCCCACTTGTTCCACAGATGAGCGAGGCTCCTCAGCCAGCCCCACCCACGCCTCCGAGGCCCAGACGGCAGGACTTGCCTGCCTCCCAGAGCTGCCCTTGGGGGCTTGCCTTTTCCTCCACACTCAGGCTCCCGAGGGCACAGGCCTCCCTCACCTCTGGGTTTGGCCGGGAGAGGGCTCCGCTCTGGTGTCTGAGGGAAGGGAGCTTCAAAGGCCTCTGGCCGTCAGCAGCTCCTGAGCCTAGCCCGGGGCCCTGCCTGAGCCTCTCTCCTCCACAGCTACATCTTCGAGCTGTTTGCCGAGGCCCAGATAACGCTTCAGACCAAAGGCTGCATCCTCGACTCCCTGGACCAGATCATCCAGCACCTGGCAGGACGTGAGTCCCCAGCCCGCCCTGCAGCTGCCACTGCGTTGGCCCCCACACCGGGCCTTGTCCGAGGGCCGTAGCCTGCCGCAGCTCCCGGCGGGAATGTCACCCCAGAGCTCCTTTCCTGGCTGCGATGTCCGGGCATCAGTGCCCTTGGACGGGCGTGTTTTATAAAGCACAGCCCAGCTTTTCTGTTTCCCGGTCAGCCCCTTTAAAGGGAGAACGGTGAGGGACGTGGTGGGCCAGTGGGCCACGGGTCCCACCAGCGTCTCTCCTCACCGCCCCCCTCCCCCATCCTGTTTCCACCCTGAGGCTGAGGCTGCACTGTGGGCCCCTTTCTGCTGGGTAGGTCTTGTTGTCATCTCTGACCAGCCTTGCTGTCCTCCAGCCCTGGGGGTGGCCTGGCGGTGCCAGCCCTGCCTGACCACAGAGCCTCTTTTTCTCATCCCACTGACCGCCCGAGGGCGCGCCCCACACTAACAGGGGGTTGAGGCTGAGCTTGCTCGCTGGTCCTGAAGGTGGGGGGGTCTGGTGGCTCCCCTGGTGGGGGTGTGGGATGGCCAGTGGCTGCTGCTCCCACAGGTACGGGGCCGTTCACCAGCACAGCAGGCCTGCAGAAGCTCTCGGATATCATCCAGGTAGGAGCGGCCTCGCCGCAAAGATGCAGCGTCTGTTTTCCTGACGGTAGCTAAGGGATGCTTTCTCGTCCTGAGCTGTTACTGACTCGGTCTTGGCGGGGAAGACCTAGGCTTTGAATCAACGGCCGCTGACGCGTGTTTCCTCTGGCCCTGAAGGCGCACTGCTGGGCCCTGGGGGAGAGGCCGTGCTCGGCTGTTCTGGTCAGTCGTGTCCGGGATAGGTGCTCGGGCAGGTGGGACGAGGGCCTGGCAGAGTCCCCTGGTTTTCATATAGGCTCAGTGTCTGCTACCCTGCCATCTGCCATCACTTTCTCTCCAGTTTTTTGTTCTATTTCTTTTTTTTCCCTTAATATTTTATTTACTTATTTGAGAGAATAAGAGAAGGAGCAGGGGGAGGGGCAGAGAGAGAAGCAGACGCCCCACTCAGCAGGGAGCCAGATCCGGGGCACTTAACCAGCAAGGCCACCCAGGCACTCCCTCAACTTATTTTCTGAACCAGCTTTTCAGAGGAAAGTCGAAGTATGAGCCACTTAGAGAACGAAAGGGCCTAGGCTCTGTCTGCCCAACCCCGTATCTGGTCCCTAGGTCTGCCCAAGCAGAGACGCATTCAGACTTTTAGGGGGAGTGTGTTGGGCAATGCCTGTGAACCCAGGTGGGGCCCACGGGCCTGGCGTTCAGAGTTGGCAGGGTGATCGGCATGTCCTCTGGGGTCCACTTTGGGGCGGGGAGCAGCCCCCAGGGCTCGCTGAGCCCCTCCAACCACATGCAAACCGTCTCTTTCCCTGGCCAGGCAACCAGTAGGGACAGGACGCACCTCAGGGTCTGTGGACATGGCTGCTTCCTGCCCCCCAGTGTTCTGACCTGTGTCCAGCCGTCCTCGGGCCCAGCTGAGCCATTTCCTTGGTTCAGGTGGACGAGCCAGGCTCTGTTTCCCTCGGTTGCGTGGCTGCCAGGCCGGCTGAGGGCCCTCTTTTGCCGCACTAGGCCTTTTGGAAGAGGACTTTTGGTGGCCAGAGGTCCTCAGTGAAACCACGACCCAGGAGGCCCCGTGCTTTGTGGTGTGACTGCCTGCCAGCCGGGCACTTGTGCCTGTGCTGCGGGGCCTGGCCGGGGGGGCCCCAGCGCCCAGGGTGCCCCTTGCTGTGTGAGGGCTCAGAGGGCGGGAGGGCCGGGTCCAGGCACGGCCTTGTTTGTGGCAGCCGCCCTGTGTCTGTACGACTCGATGTTGCAGATCGGGAGGGCCTGTCGGGAGGGGGCGACCCGGCAGCCCAGGGCATACGTCCCGCAGCCTGTGGAGACCCTGCCAGTGCTGTGATTGAGCGCCGGGGCACCGTGCCCTCGAGTGTGATGTGAGGGCTGGCCTTGTCCCCGAGGTGCCAGGCTCGTCCTCCCAGCACTTCGGTGAGGGCACAGCAGGCACCCCAGACTGCTGCTGCCCGGAGACACGGCCCTTTGTGACCGTCGGGTCTCTGGGCCCCCCGGCCCCCGTCTGCAGCTCCTGGCCGTCAGGCCCCTGGCCCTCCCCCCCAGAGCGCTGTTTGTGCGCTGGGGCCGAGCACCCCTTACCCCATGTTTTAGGCCTTTCCTGTGGCAGCTGCTCGCGGCAGGCCTGGCAGGTGGCTCAGGGTCCGTGGCCACCTGGTGCTGCCTGTGGGCCTGCGTCGCACTCTGCCGTGTCCCCTCCTGCCGGGGGGAGTCCCCATAGCCGGCTTTGGGGCAAGGTGGGTGCCCTGGGCCAGCCCGGAACCGCAGGGGGTCAGTGGGCTGTGGTGAATGCGCGAGGGGCTGTCAGGCTGAAGCCTCGCGTCTCCCCACATTTGCGTCGCAAGGGAGCCTGAGAACGTGCCTTTGCGGCCGACCCGGGCTAGAGGCTGTGGGAGGGACAGGACTGGCGTCGCAGGATGGCGTGGGCCCTGCTCCCCCGCCGAGCCGGCTCCGACAGGAAGCCAGTGGTCCTCAGGCCCCTGGCACGGCCCCGTCGCGGCCCGGGCATCAGGCAGGATGGGGCACCCCCTCCTGATTTTTCTGTTGGTCACCGAGGGTGCTGTCTGACTTGGTTTTCTTCTTAGTTCTGAAAGTCTGTCACCTGCTCCTGTGGGGATTCGAAGCAGAGCACGATGGCGTCTGCAGCTGCGGTGCCCGTGCCTGCTCCCCAGGTGGCGTGTCCCCAGCAGCGGCATGTTCTCAGCTTGCTGCCCTGGGCGAGGGCACGGCTCCCGTTACTTGAGTTCAGGGTCATTTTTATCCTTTTACTTCTGGGGTGAACTAGGTCCTTCCCCTGGCCCCCGACTGCCCTGGCCCTGCACCCCATGAGAGCATGTGGCCTGGCTGCCAAGGAGGGCGCCTGCGGGGATGGGGGAGAGGACAGGCAGATGTGAGCCCCCCCCAAGAGGGTGCGGGCCGCTCAGGGCTGGGGCAGGGGGTTACCGCACCCTGAGCGTCCATCTCCTTTGTGTGGGGACCACTTGGCAGGAGTGGTGGCCTCCGCTGTGTCCTGCTGACATTGTCCCCCACACCCGCTTTCCAGATTGTGTTCACTGCAGACCCTGCTGAGGGCGTGCCCGGTTCCATGGTGGGACCTGGGGTCTCTCAGTCCTACAAGGTAGGGGCTGCCTCCCGGGCAGGGAGCTCTGGGTGGGGGTCTCAGTCCTACAAGGTGGGGGCTGTCCCCAGGACATGGGATTCCTGGGCTGGGTCTCAGGGTATCTGTCCATTCTGTCCCTCCAGGTACATATCCACCCTGATGTCGGGCACCAGAGGAAGGCCCAGCGGTCAGATGCCTGGAACACCACAGCAGCCAGAAAGCAAGGTACGGTGTCCCTTGTTGGGGGAGGAAGGAACCCACTCCCCACTCCGCCTCGGCGCAGACGCGGGTCTCGCTGTGGGTCTCCAGGCCCCTGCCTGAGTGCACCCGCTCCAAGTGACCTTCCAGCTCATGCCTTGCCGGGGCCCTTGGAGACAGACTTCGGTGCGGGCCGACGGCCCAGAGCCTGCCCGGACTCACCTGCTGGGAGGCTGCCAAGCTGAGCTGTGGTCAGTGCCCCGCACGTGGGGCCTGCCTGCAGGGGGCCTGGGCACGTTCCCGTCACCCCGGGTGTGCTGCTTGAGTGCTGTCCCACCCAGCGGGCCCGGGAGGGGCGGGTTCGGGCCCCACAGTCGTGTCTGATGGCCCCCCAGGTTCCCGCGGTGCCGGTTCTCTTGGCCCCCCCTGTGAGGTCAGGCCTCGCCCCACATCATGCTCTCTCCATGTTGTTGGTCCTACCGGCTTCTGCATGTCCTAGAGCTGGGGCTGCTGTGACACAGGAGGGTGGGGTCTGTGCCAGACATCCTGTGGCTTTTAGTGTAGCTGGTCTTTTCCTGGCCAGGGTGTCTGTCCCCATGGTTTCTAGCCCTGGTGAGCGTCCTGGCCACCCCAGGCAGAGTTCAGCACTCGGTGCAACTTGGAGATTTTTGTTTTTGTTTTTTTAAAGATTTTATGTATTTGACAGACAGAGATCACAAGTAGGCAGAGAGACAGGCAGCGAGAGGAGGAAGCAGGCTCCCCACCGAGCAGAGAGCCCAGTGCGGGACTCGATCCCAGGACCCTGGGATCATGACCTGAGCCGAAGGCAGAGGCTTAACCCGCTGAGCCCCCCAGGCGCCCTGCAACTTGGCGTTTTGAGTGGGGTTTGCAGAATACATGTCGGGCAGTGGGTCCTGAGGTCAGCTGTGCCTCCTGTCCTGGCCACTCATCAGTGGTGGCGCAGCCCTGCCTGCCTGTGTTCCAGGCCTAACCCCCAGCCCCACCCACACACCCCTTCCAGACTTGCTGGCCGCAGCCCCTCTTGGAGCCATGCCCTTGCACAGGAAAAGCAGGGCTGGGAACACGGACAAGGCCAGCGCCAACCAAGGAGGCTCACAGCGTGATCTTGGCGGGTCACCAGCCTCTCAGAGCAGGAGGTAGCTTCTGTGAGAGCCGGGGAGGCCAGTGCACCCCTCACTCGTTAGTTGTGAGGTCACAGGAAGCGGTTCGTGCCAGCACCCGAGGCCTCTCCCTACATCTGAGTTCTCTCTCCATGGAACGTAGACATGGGCAGGGTGTGTAGGTCCCAAGGCCAAGTGGGGTGTGGCGTCCCATGTTCTGGGCAGCTCAGAGAGCATGTAAGTTCTCAGAAATAGCCGCTCCCTGGGCTGGACGTTTTTAGGAAGTTGGTTCCTTACTGACCTTACCGAGAAGCTAAGATGTGCGTGAGTGTGGGGAGGGCTGGCCCTGTCCCCGGGCCTTGCACAGAGAAGGGCCGGCTCCCCGCTCCCACAGCCTTCCCCGTCACAGGGCTGATCCTGACCCGAAGGTGGAAAAGGCTTTTCTGGCCCCAGAAAGTGGTTTGTTCTTTACTGGAAGTGTCCCTGCTGCCCCGTGAGCTAGCCTGGACTTTAGGCCCGTTTGAAGTCGTTCTGCTTGTGCTCTTGTGGTGCCCTAAGCTTCCAGAATCAGCCAGAAGCCAGTAGGAGACGGGCTCCTGGTGAACGTGGATGATGCCGCTGCCGGCGCCTGCCTCCGGCGAACGTGGGCTCCTGCTGCCTCTTTGGCGAGCGGAGGTTGGGGTCTGCTTTCTCCTCGTGTCCTTCGGCCAGTGGCCTGTGATGGCAGCCACCGTGCCTGTCCTTTGTGCCCCCAGCCACGTGTCCATCTCTGTGCAAGTCTGGGTTGGGGTTGGCCGTCCTTTCTAGAGGTGACGCCAGTGTCTGCCCCTGGGTGCCCGCTCTGGATCTGCTTCCACTCCCAGGACACCTGGGGCACTTGGCTCAAGGCTCAGGCAGGGCCCCCCTTGCTCAGACCTGTGTGTGTGGGCTGCCGGGCCCAGCGTGGCCAGCCCAGCCTCCCGCTCGTCCCACAGGGAAGGTTCTGAGCTACTGGTGCTTCAGCCCCGGCCACAGCATGCGAGAGCTGGTCCGCCAGGGCGTCCGCTCCGTCATCCTCACCAGCGGCACGCTGGCCCCCGTGTCCTCCTTGGCTCTGGAGATGCAGATGTAAGGGCTTCCCCAGGCCCTGTGGGGTGGGGGTCCCAAGGCCGGCCCCGGCTTGAGGATGCTGGGGCTCAGGACCTCACAGGGGCCGCCCTGCTGCTCCCAGCCCTTTCCCCGTCTGCCTGGAGAACCCACACGTCGTCAGCAAACAGCAGATCTGGGTGGGGATTGTCCCCAAAGGCCCCGACGGAGCCCAGCTGAGTTCTGCCTTTGACAGACGGTAGGGGGCCTGGTGGATGAGGAGGTGGGCAGGCTGTGGGCCACTCGCCCCTTGTGACCATGGGCTCTTGGCTTTGTGCAGGTTTTCAGATGTGTGCTTGTCCTCCCTGGGTAAGGCGCTAGGTGAGTGCCCGTGGGAAGCCCTGAGCTCCGTCTTGGGCTCCTACCCCATTCCGGGGTGCCTGGGGCTCCCTGCCAAGCCTGCTCTCCCTGTTGGGAACCACGGGCAGCCTCTGCAAACAGACACCCCTCCGGCTGAGCAGAGCCACGGCCCTTTCAGGCAACATCGCCCGCGTGGTCCCCCACGGGCTCCTGGTCTTCTTCCCTTCCTACCCCGTCATGGAGAAGAGCCTGGAGTTCTGGCGGGTGCGTCCCCCTTCTGTGTGTCCTGGGGCAGGAGGGGAGCCCCAAGCAGCCACGGGTCTGGCGGGGCTGGGTACGTGCCCTGCTCTGAGGTGTGACAGGCGCAACGGGCATCCCTTTCCCCATCTCTTCGCACAGGCTCATGACTTTGCCAGGAAGCTGGAGACCCTGAAGCCTGTGTTTGTGGAGCCGAGGAGCAAAGGTGGCTTCTCTGAGGTCTGAGCAATCGGGGCTCCGCGGCCCCTCGTGGCTACCCTGGGCTGCCCACTGTCCCTGACCAGCAGCTCTGGCGAGCGCTAGTCTCGCATGGACCTGACCTGTCTCCTCTCAGGAAGTTTGGGCCTGGGGGTGATGACCGCAGGCCCTGTGCCTGAGGGGCCGGCACTGAAGCGAGGCTCCCCCTTCCCTTACTCCCCAGCGCTGGGTCCCCCATGCTTTCTGGGAAACACTGAGCAGGCCCTGGGTCAGCCTGGGAACCTGTGCCGTGAGGAAGCTGCTGGAACCCTGCTGGCCCACCTCCCAGCCGGACAGCCTTTCATCTCAGGGGGTGAGACCTGGGGTCTCGCTCCCGCAAACGAAAGAGCTGACTAGTCTCTTCGTCCAGGTGGTGGACGCCTACTACAAACAAGTCGCTGCTCCTGGGTCCAGCGGGGCCTCTTTCCTGGCCGTGTGCCGGGGGAAGGTGAGGCCGCCAAGGGTCTGGGTCCCACACTCATTGGCCCGTCAGGTGCCTGTGTTGGGGGAAGCTCGCAGTGCGTGACCTGGGGCTGCGACATGGTGAGATGGGCCAGTCTGACCCTCTCCCCGGGGCCTCAAGTCCAGCAAGCATGTGTCGGGACGGTGTAGTTCTCTCGTCCCTCGCTGGGCAGTCGTCCCCAAGCAGTGGCTCTCGGCATTGGGAGTGAGCGCCCCTCTCGGGCTGCGGGTGGGAAGGATGGCGGGGGGTTCTGCGAGTGTGAGAGGCCCTGGGGGCTGTGAATCCCATGGAGGGCCTGGCCCAGGGTGGGAGGCTTCCCTCTCCCTGCCCACATGTGGGTTCCTGTGCCTCTGAGGCTCTGGGCATGGGCAGATGGGGGGAAAAGAGTGCCTACTACCCCCCAGGCCAGTGAGGGCCTGGACTTCGCGGACATGAATGGCCGAGGTGTGATTGTCACGGGCCTGCCGTACCCTCCACGCATGGACCCCCGAGTTGTTCTCAAGATGCAGTTCCTAGACGAGCTGAAGAGCCTTGGTGGGCCTGGAGGCCAGGTGAGGGGCCACAGGCTTATGTGGAGGTGGGTAGACGGGACTGGAGGCCTTGTGACCGAGCCCCCCACCCACCCATGACAGCTCCTCTCGGGGCACGAGTGGTACCGACAGCAGGCGTCCAGGGCTGTGAATCAGGCCATCGGGCGGGTGATCCGGCATCGCCATGACTACGGGGCCATCTTCCTCTGTGACCACAGGTGTGGCTCTCCCCGGCTTGCACAGGACCCTGCCCTGCGGCCTCTTGGTACCCGCCGGGCACCGGCTGGGTCTGGGCCTGGCTGGGGGGTGGGGTGGCGGGTGGAGCTCCCGAGCTGACCGCTGCTCCCGGCCAGGTTCACCCAGCCAGATGCCAGAGCCCAGCTGCCTTCCTGGGTGCGTCCCCACGTCAAGGTGTACGACAGTTTTGGCCACGTCATTCGGGACGTGGCCCAGTTCTTCCGTGCTGCTCAGAAAACAGTGAGTCCCTAACGCCCAGCTGGCCATATGCTCTCGCCCTCCCCGGGGAAGGGTCTGTGCGGGACCCTCACCTCCCCGTGCCTGTGCAGACGCCTGTGCCGGCTCCACTGCTCGCTGCCCCGAGTCTGGATGAGGGACAAGGTGCTGTCTCAGCAGCCATGTCGCCTGGCCCCCTCTCCACCAGGAAAGCCAAGAGTCTGGACGTGCATGTCCCCAGCCTGAGGCGGAGACCCACAGGTGTGTGTGCCTGGGTGACATGGCAGGTGGGGGGCCCTGGAGGGCGGGGGCCTGGGGCTGGTGGCACTCCAGCCGGCTGGTGGCACTTGTGGCCCAATGACCAGAGTGCCTGGCTGAGCCCGAGTTGCTGGCGGCAGGGGGGGACCGGACTTGAACCACGCCCCCCGCCACCGGCTCTCCTGCTGATGCCCGTGCCCACGCAGGATCGCCAGCCACGGGGGACACCGAGAGCAGCCTGTGTGTGGAGTACGAGCGGGCGCAGGGCCTCACGCAGCCGAGGCCTGTGGGACTGCTGGCCGCCCTAGAGCGCAGCGAGCAGCTGGCCGGGGGACCTGCGGACGAGGCCTCCCCCGGGGAGGAGGAGGTGCGGGGGCTCCAGAGACGGGCACAGCCCCCCAACTCTGCCACCTCCTGGCCATGCTGCGCACCTGCCCTGCTCCCAGCTGTCAGCTGGGGCTCCCCCTATGCGGCCCTGTGGGCTCTTCAGGACTTGACATGGGCCGGTCTCTGTCCGGCTCCTGCCGCACCAGGGACCCACCCTTTCTGGGGCCCTGAGCCGTCAGGGGACACAGCTGCTCAGCCAGAGCCTTCACTCTGGCCGGACCTAAAGCTCCCTGCCCCTCCCTGTCTCCTGGGCCCTGGGTGAGCCCAGCCTCAGCAGGAGTTGTAGCCCTCCCCCCTTGCCCTCCACGCCCTCCAGTCCCTGGTAACAGCTGGCGCCTGAGCCTGCGACCCGCAAAGGGGGGCTAGTGGTGCTGACTCAGGAGAGGGCCCTTCTCCCCAGCTGTGGGCCCCTGCAGTGTCCCAGGGGGGCTCGGGGGGCTCGGAGGGCGTGGCCGGGACCACAGTGTGTCACCCTCAGGCACAAGACCTCTCCGCTGTGTGCGTCCCCTGCACCAAGAGGCCTGCGCAGGAACAGAGAGCAGGCAGGAGGAAGATCAGGGTGGTCGGTGGCCACCAGGTACGGGAGCCAGTGGCACGCATGTGGGACGGGGTGGGGGGCAGGAACCACAGGCTGCCTGGCTCCCCACACTGGCCCTGGAGCGTGTGGCGGGGGCCTCCTTGCTACCTTCCCGGGGCACAGTGAGGCCCCGTGCCCTTGGCTCCCCAAGGCCCGCACCGCCCCCGCCTCTGGCTGGAACGTGCAAACGAGCCTCTTGTCAGCCTCCTCTCTTCCGGCTGAGCCTGTCCCTGCGGCTCCCAGGGCCTCCTTCCGCCCCGTGGTCTCCTGCTGCTCCCGGCATCTGGGCGGCTCCGTGCCAGGGTCCCGCCGCCCAGGCTCCGAGTCTGTCTTTCACTCGGTTTGTCTAGGGAGCATTTCAGAGCCCCGTGGAGCTCTCAGCAGCAGCCTGTGCCCAGCCGAGTAGCACTGCCCTGTCTGACCTTCACGTTGCCGGGCGCCACGGCGTGTCCCCGAGCTGCGGGGGCTCCCCGTGCTTTTGAGGCCCACACGCTTGTGCTCAGCTTCAGGCCTCGCATCTGGTGTTGCTTTTCCGGGAGAGTGCTTTTTGGGTGGCATGCCTGCGTCCGGCACAGAGGTCAGGCCCTGGCCCTTAGGCAGGTTTGGCGTGGGGCCGGCAGCCGGGCCAGCCCCCCGCCCATCGGCGCTCACGTGTGGCTGCTGACGTGCCCCGCTGTGGGGAGGGTCTGCTTCCCAGCCACCTCCGAGGAAAGCACTGAAGGGCTAGTGAGTTAGTCCGAGCCGGGAAAGCTCTGGAAAGCCCCTTGCAGCACTTGCTTTGTCCATGTTCCTTGGCTTCTGGGAAGAACTGGGCAGGGCCGGGAGGGGCACTGCTGTCGGGAAGTGGGCAGGGTGCCAGGAGCCTTGGCATCGGGCCTGGACCCCTCCTTCCTGTTTTCCGGGCTTCCTTGCTGAGGGTTCCACGTCGGGGCACAGAGGAGGCTCAGGGATGTGTGAAGGCCCCCGTAGTCACCGAGTACCCCTTTCAGTGAGCTGACTGACCCCGAGCCGGGGCTGTGTGCCACGTAGGCGCAGGGGCGCTTGGCAGAGGAGCTGGAGGCCCTGGCCTTCGGGGGCAGGTCCACGCGTGGCCTCTGCTGCTCCCTGAGGGGCGTGGCTGTGTTCAACCGAAGCCGCCCGATCCCTGGCCTCCCAGCTGGGCCCCGGAACTGGGGCACCCTTCTCAGCAGTCGCTCTTTGCGCTAGTGGCGGCCCCTCGGGAAGCACCGCAGCCCCGCCTGATGGGCCGTCTGTCCTGTGTCCGGCAGGAGGGCCCGGCCGCCGGTGCGCAGACAGGCAGAGCCAGGCTGTTCATGGTGGCCGTGAAGCAGGCACTGAGCCCGGCCGGCTTCCACACCTTCACCAGGGCCCTGCAGGACTACAAGGGCTCTGACGACCTGGAGGCCTTGCTGGCCTGCCTCAGCCCACTCCTTGCTGAGGACCCCGAGAAGCACAGCCTACTCCAAGGTGCCCTGGGGGGCAGCACCACAGCTGTTGGGGGGGGCAGCAGGGTCTGCGGTGGTCCCTGCTCTCTAGAGAAGGTGGGGCCGGGTGGCCCATGATCCCAGACCCCCCCAGCTCAGCACGGTAGAGCCCGTAGGCCCAGACGCCCCTCCCCACAGGCTTCTACCAGTTCGTGCGGCCGCACCACAAGCAGCGATTTGAGGAGCTGTGCCTCCAGCGGACGGGCCACGGCTGTAGCTCCCAGCCTGAGCTCAGCCTTCCTCAGAGGCCGTGGGCCCCGGCGGCGCAGACCCCCAGCGGTGAGCCGGGCCCTCAAACCCATCCCCCGAGAGCAGGGTGGGCAACTGCTCGTGGGTCTCCCCCCGCCCCCCGCCCCAGTACGTGCGGCCCAGGCCCAGCCCTTCGTGAGTCTCACAGTCACGCTGGGACGGCACCTCTAGAGCCTGGGAGCTCCTGTCCCCATTCAATGGCTGAATCCTGAGCAGGGACTTTCTCAAGGACAGGTGTCATGGGGACCTGGCTTAGACCGCTTTGCCCCCAGGAGGGGACTTCCAGTCTGCGAGTCACCTGTCTCCCTTCTGGGCTTGGTGTCCACTGGGGTGTGTGTCTGCCGGCCCCCTACCAGCAGTTGGCTCTGGTTTGGGTCCCGCTTCTGTGGTCTGAGGACGATTGTGGGTCTCAGTCTTCCCTTGGACGGACCTGCCTTCTCCTGGGGAGGCACTCCAGACCCTCGGGGCCCCAGCTGGATAGCTCCTTGTGTGTCTGTGTGCCTTCAGGAGGGAAGGAGTGTGACCCCAAGCTGACCCTGGCTCGGGGTGCAGGACAGCTGGACCCTGGACAGCACCTGAACCAAGGCAGGCCCCACCGGGTCCCCAGACCAGCCCCCGCAGGTACCAGTCCCTGAACCAGAAACAGAACTGCAGACCCTCGTGGGGGGCATACTGGTTCTGCAGCGGTTCCCAGGAGCGCTCTGGGCCCCCAGACCCCTGGCGTGGTCTAAGACCTGTTACCTGCTCACCAGGAGACCCCAGCAGCCGTCCAAAGGAGGGGCCTAGAGCCCCCGGGGCAGAGAAGCAAGGCCCGCCTGCTGTGAGCGCCTACTTGGCAGATGTCCGGAAGGCCCTGGGGTCCGCAGGCCACAGCCAGCTCCTGGCGGCACTGACCACGTACAAACAGGACAGTGACTTCGAGAAGGTGGTGGCTGTGGTGGCCGCACTCACAACGTCCAGGCCTGAGGACTTGCCCCTGTTGCAAAGCAAGTGGCCGCAGAGGGAGTTTGGCGGGAGGAGGTGGGGGAGGGGAGTGGGGGTGGGGCTGATCCCGACCCCCCCACCCCTGCAGGGTTTGGCATGTTCCTGAGACCCCACCACAAGCAGCGTTTCCGGCAGACGTGCGCCGATCTGATGGGCCTGGCTGCCCCGAGCGCAGGTACTGGGGTGCCAGGCCCCCAGGAGGCAAGCCCCAGCGTGCCCCCCAACCTCGCCCACAGCGCTTCCAAGCCAGGTAACCGAGCGTCCCCCAGCCCCACTCAGCCCGGCAGGCGGAACCGCAGAGAAGCCCGTCAGACTGGCTCGTCTGTCCCCAGGTGCCCCTCAGTGCGAGAAGCGTGGGACGACCCCGAGCAAGATTTCCGCCTTCCTCATGCCCAGCCGGCCCCCCAGCGCCCCGCTCAGGCACGCCCCGTCTGAGTGGGGTAGGTCCCGGGAGGGGCCGCCGGGGATGCCGGCTGCGGGGGTGGGGGTGGGGTGGGGCGGACGAGCCGCGCGAGCTCACGGCGGCCCCCTTGCCGCAGGCTCGGCCTGCCCTGGCTGTGGGGCGGAGGACACGGTCCCCTTCCAGTGCCCCTCCTGCGACTTCCACCGCTGCCAGGCCTGCTGGCGTCAGCTCCTCCAGGTTGGCAGTGGGGCCTGCAGACCTCCGGCAGCTGTCCCCAACCTGGTCGCCCGGGGTGTGGGGGGGCGGTCTGGGCAGCGGCGTCTGGGCAGCACTCCGGTGTCTCCACAGGCTTCTAGAACATGCCCGGCCTGTCACGCCCCCGCCCGGAAGCAGAGCATCACGCAGGTCTTCTGGCCAGAGCCCCAGTGAGTGTGGAGACCCCGGGGCCGGCTGACAACCCTGTGGACATGGGCCTCTCCACGGGGCCTGCGCTCACCTAGATGCCCTGAAGCCCCCCCGCCCAGGGTCTGGGGCGGGTTGGCTCACCTCCTGGGCCTGTGGGCTGGTGGGTGGAGCGTCCGGAGCTCCGCTGCTGAGTCCCGAGCCCAGGACAGGAAGCTGGGGGCTGTGTGCCCCCGCTTCCTCTGCAGGCCCAGTGTGTGGGCAGTGGACCTGCTTTTAATCAGATGACCAGCTGCCTAATAAAGTCACTGACACTGTATCAGGGTCTGGCGAGGGGCCTGAGGGTGCTGGGAAGGAAGATGTGAGCACCTGAGTGGGGTCCCCCCCCACCTTGTCGGCGCATGGGCATGCTGGGGCACCGCCGGCTGGGCGGATGCAGGACACCGGAGGGGAGCAGGGCCTGGGGCTCCCCAGCGGATCTGGTGTGGGGAGCGCCTCCCAGGCCCGGTCCTAGACTCTGTTTCGAAGCAGGCTGGCGCCGGCCGAGAATAAAAGGGGCTTTCTGGGGAGGGAGGGGCCGTGGGGGTGGTGATGTGGCTGAGAACCGGGACACGCAGGCCGCTTGGAGGTGATGAGCCCTCCCCCAAGGGCGTGACAAGGCCAGTCTATATAGGCCACCACTGCACTCCAAGTCTGAGTGTGGGGCGGCAGTGGCTAGGGGGGGCTGCCGGTGGCTGGGCACGCCGTCCCAGTGTCCCCACCGCTTGGCGCTGCGGGAGGCCGAGCCGCTGCCCCAGGGAGGGCCATGGGGACACTGGAGAGGTGGGGCCCGCCGCCCCTGACCCTGCTGCGGGCACTGCCCACCCTGCTGCTGGCTCTGGCCGCACACGCAGTGGGTGAGCTCACCTACCCGTGGCGGGACGTGGAGACTCAGGAGTGGCTCGTGTGTGGCCAGTGCCCCCCAGGCACCTTCGTGCAGCGGCCATGCCGCCGGGACAGCCCCACGATGTGCGGCCCGTGCCCTCCGCGTCACTACACCCAGTTCTGGAACTACCTGGAGCGCTGCCGCTACTGCAACGTCATTTGTGGGGAGCGTGAGGAGGAGGCGCGGCCCTGCCAGGCCACTCACAACCGCGCCTGCCGCTGCCGTGCCGGCTTCTTCGCACACGCCGGCTTCTGCCTGGAGCACGCGCCTTGCCCGCCTGGCACCGGCGTGGCTGTCCCCGGTGGGCAGCGGGACTGGACGGGGTGGCGGCGGCCCAGGATGTTTGCTGCCACGGAGGACAGCAGCCCAGTTTCCCCTGACCCCTTCCTCCTCTCTCGTCCCCAGGAACCCCCAGCCAGAACACGCAGTGCCAGCCGTGTCCCCCTGGCACCTTCTCGGCCAGCAGCTCCCACTCAGAGCCGTGCCAGCCCCACCGCAACTGCACCGCCCTGGGCCTGGTCCTCAACGTGCCAGGCTCCTCCTCTCATGATGCCCTGTGCACCAGCTGCACGGGCTTCACGCTCAGCACCATGGCGCCCGGGGGGCCAGGTGAGCGGGGCGGGGGGAGTGGGGAGTGGCAGGGAAACAGGGTGGGGGGCGGATGATCCCCTCCCCCACCCTGGAGGGAATGGAGTCCCAGGGAGTAAACTGCTTTCCCAAGGTCACACAGCAGTGCTGTGGCATCTCAACCCCACACCCCGGGGCCCCCGGGGTTCCACTCACGGGCAGGGACTTCCCTTGCTGGGTGTCCCCCAGGGCACGTGGAGGCCCTCACTACTGCGTCCCAACTCCCCCGCAGGGGCTGAAGAGTGTGAGCGAGCGGTCATCGACTTCGTGGCTTTCCAGGACATGTCCTCCAAGAAGCTCGTGCGCCTGTGGCAGGCGCTGGTGGGCCCGGAGGCCCGGGGTCCCGCGGCCCCGAGGGAGGGCCGTGCGGAGCTGCAGCTGAGGCTGTGGCGGCAGCTCATGGAGCTCCGGGATGCGCGGCCTGGGGCGCTAGGGGTGCGGCTGCTGCGGGCGCTGCGCGAGGCCAGGCTGCCTGGACTGGAGCGCAGTGTCCGCACACGCTTCTGGGTGCACTGAGCCCCTGCCCCTATTTATTCTCCCAAGCTTTGGGGCCACGTGGCACCACGCCCACGGCAGGCACCGCAGTACTCTCAGCCGAGCTTCTAGGCTCCTGCTGCACTAACAAGGTTTATTTTTATGAAGCTGTTTGTACAACGTCGTGTGAGCCTGTGTGTGTCTACACGGTGCGCAGCGGGCACGTCTGGTGGGGACGCCAACCCCCCCCCCAAGCACTCTCAAGCTCCACGCACTTCCTCTGGCTGCTGATCACCCCAAATGAACAGACCCTCGGTGGGAGGGAGCGTTAGAGACGGCCAGCAGGTAGCAAGTGTGTCCCTTCCAGCTGTGGGCACCGTGGCGACCCCGAGGCTCATTCCGTGACCCCCTAGGTCATGCTTGTCTGCGACAGTATGGAGGGAGGGCACCCCCAGTATAGGGCTCTTGCAGTGAACAGGACCCAGCTTGGCCCGGGCAGCAGAAGCCCATGCCCTGGGCCGCCAGGACACCCGCCCCACCCCTCCACCACTTGAACTCCATCCAGTCCCAGGACACAGGGGATTTCCCAGGAGGGAAGGCTGAGTGCGACCCACCACCTTTTCTGGGAAGCAGGGCTTTTCCCCTCAGGCAGGCTCAGAGAAAGGCTGGACTACACCAGGGGCAGCCTGGGGAACTCCCAGCCTGTCCCATGGGCCCTGGAGCCCTGTGGCTGCCCCCCCCCCCCCCCCCCCCCCCCCC